>NC_043012.1:7580930-7713430 GCF_006345805.1 Octopus sinensis
TGACAACCGATGCTGGTGTGTTTACGTCCCCGTAACCTAGCGGTTCGGCAAAAAGAGACCGATCGAATAAGTACTGGGCTTACAAAGAATGAGTCCCGGGGTCGAGTTGCTCGACTAAAAGGCGGTGCTCCAGCATGGCCGCAGTCAAAATGACTGAAACAAGTAAAAGAAAGAAAAGAAAGAAAGAAATGTTCTTTAGTTCCAAGTCAGCCACGTACCTGTGCTAGCAGACCTATAATCAAAAGTATTCCACCCGTGGCCACCCCCATCCTTCCCTTACTCATTACATCGTTCTTATTTTCGATATATCATTGCTCTCTTTTTACTCTTTTTTACTTGTTTCAGTCATTTGACTGCGGCCATGCTGGAGCACCGCTTTTAGTCGAGCAAATCGACCCCGAGACTTATTCTTTTGTAAGCCCAGTACTTATTCCATTGGGTCTCTTTTGCCGAACCGCTAAGTGACGGGGACGTAAACACACCAGCATCGGTTGTCAAGTAATGCTAGGGGTACAAACACAGACACACAAACACATACACATACAAACATACATATACATATATATACATATATACGACAGGCTTCTTTCAGTTTCCGTCTACCAAATCCACTCACAAGGCTTTGGTCGGCCCGAGGCTATAGCAGAAGACATTCGCCCAAGATGCCACGCAGTGGGACTGAACCCAGAACCATGTGGTTGGTTAGCAAGCTACTTACCACACAGCCACTCTTTTTTTTTTTCCTTTTTTAATGTTATCATTCCCATTTTATTCAATATATAATGTCTTTCCTATTTCCTTCCTACTTTAAAAACGATATGTGATGAAAGAGATTTTGTAGCTATTTCTAGCAGGGTGAATACCCACGTATGTATACACTTCTGATGATTCGCAAAGATAAGGGAGTCGATTACATCGACCCAAGTCTATGAATGATTTTCTATCGACGCCTGAAAGATGAACGAAAGGGGAACCACGGTAAGATTCGAACACAAGCAATGCTAGAGGGACAAACACAGACACACAAGCATACATACACACACATATATATATATACATGTGGAGGCGCAATGGCCCAGTGGTTAGGGCAGCGGACTCGCGGTCGTAGGATCGCGGTTTCAATTCCCAGACCGGGCGTTGTGAGTGTTTATTGAGCGAAAACACCTAAAAGCTCCACGAGGCTCCGGCAGGGGGGGGGGCGACCCCTGTTGTACTCTTTCACCACAACTTTCTCTCACTCTTTCTTCCTGTTTCTGTTGTACCTGTATTTCAAAGGGCCGGCCTTGTCACTCTCTGTGTCACGCTGAATATCCCCGAGAACTACGTTAAGGGTACACGTGTCTGTGGAATGCTCAGCCATTTGCACGTTAATTTCACGAGCAGGCTGTTCCGTTGATCGGATCAACCGGAACCCTCGTCGTCGTAACCGACGGAGTGCTTCCAATATATATACATATATACGACGGGCTTCTTTCAGTTTCCCTCTACCAAATCCACTCACAAGGCTTTGGTCGGCCCGAGGCTATAATGGAAGATTCCAACGCAGTGGGACTGAACCCTGAACCATGTGGCTGGTAAGCAAACTACTTACCACACAGCCACTCCTACACCCAAGATACACTTACAACTATAATACCTATTTCTTTATTACCCACAAGGGGCTAAACACAGAGGGAACAAACAAGGACAGACATAGGTATTAAGTCGATTACATCGACCCCAGTGCGTAACTGGTACTTAATTTATCGACCACGAAAGGATGAAAGGCAAAGTCGACCTCGGCGAAATTTGAACTCACAACGTAACGCAGACGAAATACCTATTTCTTTATTACCCACAACGGGCTTAAACACAGAGGGGACAAACAAGGACAGACATAGGTATTAAGTTGATTACATCGACCCCAGTGCGTAACTGGTACTTAATTTATCGACCCCGAAAGGATGAAAGGCAAAGTCGACCTCGGCGAAATTTGAACTCAGAACGTAACGCAGACGAAATACCTATTTCTTTATTACCCACAAGGGGCTTAAACACAGAGGGGACAAACAAGGACAGACATAGGTATTAAGTCGATTACATCGACCCCAGTGCGTAACTGGTACTTAATTTATCGACCCCGAAAGGATGAAAGACAAAGTCGACCTCGGCGAAATTTGAACTCACAACGTAACGCAGACGAAATACCTATTTCTTTATTACCCACAAGGGGCTTAAACACAGAGGGGACAAACAAGGACAGATATAGGTATTAAGTCGATTACATCGACCCCAGTGCGTAACTGGTACTTAATTTATCGACCCCGAAAGGATGAAAGGCAAAGTCGACCTCGGCGAAATTTGAACTCACAACGTAACGCAGACGAAATACCTATTTCTTTATTACCCACAAGGGGCTTAAACACAGAGGGGACAAACAAGGACAGATATAGGTATTAAGTCGATTACATCGACCCCAGTGCGTAACTGGTACTTAATTTATCGACCCCGAAAGGATGAAAGGCAAAGTCGACCTCGGCGAAATTTGAACTCACAACGTAACGGCAGACGAAATACCGCTAATCATTTCGCCCGGCGTTCTAACGATTCTGCCAGCTCGCCGCCTTTTATACAACTATAATACCTAATACTGGAGAAGCTGGGTTATTTGGGAGAGAATGCAACCCCTTAATTCATATATTACAAATGATCCCGATATCTGGGAGAATGAAAATCCGCAGGACTATCTTGAGATTTAAACGATGATGAGAGCATGGCCACATCTCTCGATCTGAAACTAGTAAAAGGATAAAAAAAAAAGATGCTTGCCTTCACAATCTTGCTACCAAACAGATGACTGGTCAAAATTAACTCCAAAGTAAAATTAGAAAAAGAAAACATACATGAGGTACTGGAGATAAATAAATTTAAAAAACATTTTGAAACATTTTCTGACGAGATATTTCTATTTTCTTTCGATGCTACAGCGTCCAATATGTGCGTAAGTGTGTGTGTGTGTGTGTGCGTGTGTGTGTGTGTGTGTGTGTGGTGTGTGTGTGTGTGTGTGTGTGCGTGTGTGTGTGTGTGTGTGTGTGTGTGTGTGTGTGTGTGTGTGTGTGTGAATACGTAACCCTGTATGAACGACTGAAATGGTGCCTATAACTGATGAAACATAACCACTCAGAAACATGTCTTGCGGTCATCCAGAGCCCAGAGCCCAGCTTGATGTGTTTTACACACAGGGACACTAAAAAGAATTTCTTCTCCGAAACAATTACTGCAGCAAACGTCTTCTTACGTTTGAAGGTACATATAAGCGTAAAGTTTTATTTTTTATCCACAGGAGTGGCCGTGTGGTAAGTAGCTTGCTTACCAACCACACGGTTCCGGGTTCAGTCCCCCTGCGTGGCACCTTGGGCAAGTGTCTTCTACAATAGCCTCGGGCCGACCAAAGCCTTGTGAGTGGATTTGGTAGATGGAAACTGAAAGAAGCCCGTCGAATATATGTATGTATATATATATGTGTGCGTGTGTGTGTGTGTGTGTGTGTGTGTGTGTGTATTTGTGTGTCAGTGTTTGTTCCCCCAACATCGCTTGACAACCGATGCTGGTGTGTTTACGTCCCCGTAACTTAGCGGTTCGGCAAAAGTGACCGATACAATAAGTACTAGGCTTACAAATAATAAGTCCTGGGGTCGATTTGCTCGACTAAAGGCGGTGCTCCAGCATAGCCGCAGTCAAATGACTGAAACAAGTAAAAAAGTAAAAGAGAGAGAGGGAGAGAGAGAGAGAGAGAGAGAGAGACAGACAGACAGAGAGTACCGCCACTATTCGGCCTTTTGCTGCGTCTTTGGACCGCACGTATTTTGTTTTATTGCAGCTTATTTTGAGGCCCACTGCTGAACCCTGAGTGTCAGCATGGTTTGTCGCTGTTTTGAAGTTTCTGTGATGACCAAGATGTCTGCGAACAGGCGGTGTATTAGTAGCTCACTGTTGTTGCTGACGCCACCTTCTAATTAATGTCTTCGTTAATCGTTTCGTGACAAGTGGCGAAGAACTTTGGTGAGATCGTATCTCCTTGTTTGACGCTCTTCCCGAGTCAATTATTGTGTCTGGATCTATGTACTGTGAGTTCAGCTATATCAGAAGCACATCCCGAGTTCACCTCCTCGAGTAATTTTATGTATTGTACCTCGACTCCTTGTATTTCCAGAGACTTCAGTAGTGTATTCACTTCTACTCTATCGAATACTTTGACATAATCTGTGAAGGCGAAGAGACGGCTTCTCTTCGCGTTCGCTTGTTCTTAGTAGTTGCGTCAAAGTGAATATACAGTTCATCGTGCTGTCTCTGAAAACCGATTTGTTTCCTTGGTCATTTGTCGTAGCTGGTCGCTACGAGCCACAGGGTCATGTAAAAATCTATGTTCGAAATATAACTGAAGGAGCATACCCGAAATGAGGTGACTCGAAAACCTAATGGAGTGAACGATATGGTCGTAGAATACTGTAAGCGCAAGTTCCGCTGAGCTGGACATGTCGCAAGGCGTACAAACAACAGGTAAGGTCATGCATAGTTTCCAGAGATTGGAGGAGACCACACGGAAGATCTCTAACACGATGGGGAAATGACAATCAAATAGTTCAAGTCCAAATAAAAGAGAATGGCGTAATCAAAAGAAAAATGCAAGTGCAATTTGACCAGCGATGTTTAAGGATAGCTGATAGACTAGTCAACAGAGTGAGTGATGTCATGTATAGGGCACGCAATAATACTTAGTCTGGCTTCCGGCTCAAGTTTATAAGAAACAAGGAAAGTATTTTTTAATTTAGAAATATTCTATGAAATATAAATTTCTTTACCATTTCAAATATGCTTCACTGTAATCTATCGCGGAGACAATATGGAGACAGTGAATGGCTTTCTTACGGGTTCGAATATGCCTTAATCTTATTTGAGCTTATAACAAATTTGTATTTATACACATCACTGCTTAGCACCGGCACCCAGTTTCTTGTAAACTATATCTCGTCTGAGTGGAGGCACATGGCCTAGTGGTTAGAGCAGCGGACTTGCGGTCGAGGGATCGCGGGTTCGAATCTCAGACCGGGCGATGTGTGTGTTTATGAGCGAAACACCTAAGCTCCACGCGGCTCCGGCAGAAGGTAATGGCGAACTTCTGCTGACTCTTTCGCCACAACTTTCTCTCACTCTTTCCTCCTGCATCTTGCAGCTCACCTGCGACGGACTGGCGTCCCGTCCAGGTGGGCAACCTATACGCCAAGGAAACCAGGAAAACCATGGCTCGAGAAGGAACAAACAACAAAACATATATCGTTTGCATGCGTTCAGAGTCTGAACTTGACACGAGTAATGACTATCGCCTGTTCCGATTAAGCAAATCAATGCAACTTAGAGAATGTTCTTTTATCTCAACCATTGAAAAGATTTATGAATTTATATACTGAAAGATGGACCTATTTTCCCAACAAGTCGAGCTAGACGGCAATTTCAATCTACAATACGAATCAATTTAATCGAACTTCTCTACGAGCTCCACTATGTCCAATGTGTCTTTCATTTTTAAGCCTATAGTTTGGAAATTTAGCTGCTATTTCCAACATGTTACGCTACCCACATAAGGGCTTTCTTGTTCAGGAAGGCACACTATTTCTACCTTTATTCTTATCAGCGAAAATAAATCACTGTCTAATGTAACATTATTAATCTTTTGTCTGTTTTCTTTTACTTGTTTCAGTCATTAGTAAGGCCATGCTGGGGCACCACCTTGAAGAATTATTAGTCAAATGTATCAACTCCAGCACTATTTTTTGAGCCTGGTATTTATTCTATCAGACTCTTTTGCCGAACTGCGAAGTTGCAGGAACATAAACACACCAATACCTTGTTATCAAGCGGTGGCGAAGGACAAGACAAACACACACACACACACACACACACACATAGTATATGATGCGTTTCTTTCAGTTTCCGTCAATCAAATCTACTCATAAGGCTTTGGTCGGCTCGAGACTATAGTAGAAGGCACTTGCCCCAGGTGCCACGCAGTGGGACTGAACTCGGAATGTCTTTTTTTCTTCTTCTTTCGGTTGTTTATCCAGATGTAAGAGCAGTGCCCGTGACACCCCGTAACAGGGTCTCCAGGACATGTGGAAAAAAGGGTCGGTTTGAAGAAGGTATCTTCAAGCCGGAAGCCTGTCCCTTGAACGTTTGAACCCAGAACATTAAAAACCAGAGCAAATACCACAAAGCACTCAGTTCCACCAATTTTTCACCCTGGATTGATAATATTTTATCGATCATGAGAGGGTGAAAGGTAAAGTTGAACTCAGTGGGATTTGAATCCAAGACTGCAGCTAGAACAAATACCTCGAGGTATTCTAACGGTTCTAAAGGCGGCGAGCTGGCAGAAACGTTAGCACACCGGGCGAAATGCGTAGCCGTATTTTGTCTGCCGTTACGTTCTGAGTTCAAATTCCGCCGAGGTCGACTTTGCCTTTCATCCTTTCGGGGTCGATAAATTAAGTACCAGTTACGCACTGGGGTCGATGTAATCGACTTAATCTGTTTGTCTGTCCTTGTTTATCCCCTCTGTGTTTAGCCCCTTGTGAATAGTAAAGAAATATATACTAAAGAAGAGAGAAAAGGAGAAATAGCATAATGTCGCTTCTCCACAAACAAAGCGAAATAACATCAACTCAGTATTGAAACCTTGTGGTGGTCTCGTCTTACCGGGAGCCTCCTTCGTGTATAAATATTTTTACTATTCTGCTAATCCAATATTCTGTATTGGTACTCTTTTACTTGTTTCAGTCATTTGACTGCGGCCATGCTGGAGCACCGCCTTTTAGTCAAGCAAATCGACCCCAGGACTTATTCTTTGTAAGCCTAGTACTTATTCTATCGGTCACTTTTGCCGAACCGCTAAGTGACGGGGACATAAACACACCAGCATTGGTTGTCAAGCAATGCTAGGGGGACAAACACAGACACACACACATATATATACATATATTCGACGGGCTTCTTTCAGTTTCCGTCTACCAAATCCACTCACAAGGCTTTGGTCGGCCCGAGGCTATAGTAGAAGATACTTGCCCAAGGTGCCACGCAGTGGGACTGAACCCGGAACCGTGTGGTTGGTAAGCAAGCTACTTACCACACAGCCACTCCTGTGCCTATGTACCTTTTTTTTTTTCGATCCCGTATGAATGAAAGGCGAAGTTGACCTCGGTGTACAGAGGGATGGACTGAATACAGCGTTGCAGTCTATCCGATGCTGTAACAACTCTACCAATTTGCCGTTATGTAATTAAAGTAGGTAATGAATTGAGCGTTCGTTTTTCCATGATAGGATGGATTCGACGAAAATATATTTGAGGCATGGTTTTTACAGTCGGATGCTTTTCCTACAGCTAACTCTTATATTTCCTTTTCTTTTCTTTTTTTTTTTTTTTTGTTAGGGCATCTTTTATTTCTCATGTCTTTAAAGGTGTGAAGTGAGTGGGCGATTTGTTGACAGGGGAAATGAAAACCACGCTCGCATCTTAAACCACAAATAAATAGACACGCATATTTTTTTTTTATTTATTTATCTAGTTTCAGCTCACTAGCTGTGGCCATGCTGGGGCACCGCCATTTGGTGTTGCTACATGATTTTACTTCACGAATGCTTTTTAGCAATTGCCATTTGGTGCATGAGAGAGTTCGATGCAGCTACCCTCATCTGCACCTCCTGCCGTGAAGTTGGTTCATCCGGGACACCTGACAAGAAGAGATCCAGTTTCATTTTAAAGACATCTGCATCCACCCCATGCAGGTCTCTTAGGTTCTTCGGGAGGATATTGAAGAGCTGTGGGCCTCGGAAGCCCAGGCTATCAGGCTATATATATATATAATATATATATATATATATATATATATATAACACAAAGATGGAGGATAACAGGGTTTAATAGTATCTCACAACATTTGTTTCTGCACCGTGCACCAGATTTAAATTGCTGAGATTATATTCAAAGAACATTGTAGAAGAAAATACTTTATAACTATTATACACTTGAATGCAGCTCAGCAATAGCCGCGTGTGGGCACTTCATCAGGACGTGTGTATATATGTATATATATATATATATATATATATATATATATATATATATATATATATATATATATATATAATATATATATATATATACATAAATTATTAGAGAGTTACCACTATGTGGATAGCTCTAGTGCTAAAAATAGCTCCATTAGTAATGTAACAATTTGTTCAGGGTCAATCTATTTATTCGTTATGTTTCACTTTCCTTCCGTTAAATGTAATGTTATTTCTAATTGGAAACATCTTTTCTGTGGCTATACTATCGGAGCTATTTTTAGCACTAGAGCTATCCACATAGTGGTAACTCTCTAATAATTTATGTATAAATTTGTACTTTCTCCCTAGTTTTTTGTGCTAAGTCACTTGGTGTTAAATTAATGGTATTATTAAATTAATATCAATTTTTCACCCTCATTTATAAATATATATATCTGTATGTATGTGTGTAAAAGCGTTTGCAAAAACATACTTAATACAGTCATAATATTTGAAGAAATAGTTTCTTAAAAGTTAACTATTTTTAATAAAATCTTCGAAAAACAGAATGACACGAACTTTTGGGAAGGAAGCTTTTGTATTGTGTGTAAGCGCTTTCGTTGTTCAATTTTTCGAACACACGACTATATATGATTGGTTGTTTTTTCTAGACATATTATTAGAGCGAACTTGATTCACGTGGCTTTTTTTATCCTCGTTATGTAATTTTTCAAGCATGAAAAGAAAATTCATTAGTTCTTGTATAACGAAGGTACGCCTCTCTAACCCTTCGATAGCTTCACTCACCAACTCGTCTTTCAGAGACACTTGCTTCGTTTTCATCATTTCCTGTATTTTTATCAACATTCAGAACAATGTCAATAATTTCAGAGCACGAAATTTGGCACATAAACTGATCTTTCTTCGTCGACATTTATCCATTAAGATAACTTGCCATTTTTTTAGCGGTAGGTTCTGACACTATTTGCACAGTCAAACATCTTTTACGTT
The DNA here is from genome assembly GCF_006345805.1 of Octopus sinensis. Lineage (NCBI taxonomy): Eukaryota > Metazoa > Mollusca > Cephalopoda > Octopoda > Octopodidae > Octopus > Octopus sinensis. Next base: position 7,590,025 of record NC_043012.1, read on the forward strand.
TCATACATGAAATCCTGCAAAATCATTATGAACAGTTTCAACTGCTGAAAATTAGAGCAGGCCTCGACTTATACCAGCTTTTTTTTACGTTCCCACGCAATCCCATTCTTTAGCAATGAACATCTTTCATTTCATGTTAAATTCTTTATAAATGCCGGTACAGACCTGCCGGCATTCACCGCATCTAAAACATGTTTCATGAAAAGTGAGCAAATTTTGCTTTCAAAGAGCACGGTATTCCTTGGTCTTGGAGATGGACAAGTGGTGGTAAATACACTCTTTTTCTCTTTTACTTGTTTCAGTCATTTGACTACGGCCATGCTGGAGCACCGCCTTTAGTCGAGCAAATCGACCCGGAACTTATTCTTTGTAAGCCCAGTACTTATTCTATCGGTCTCTTTTGCCGAACCGCTAAGTGACGGGGACAAAGACAGACACACACATATATATACGACAGGCTTCTTTCAGTTTCCGTCTACCAAATCCACTCACAAGGCATTGGTCGGCCCGGGGCTATAGCAGAAGACACTTGCCCAAGATGCCACGCAGTGGGACTGAACCCGGAACCATGTGGTTGGTTAGCAAGCTACTTACCACACAGCCACTGTGCAAACATTTTTCATAAACATGGAGTGTGCTGAGCAATTGTCCAAAAGAATTTCGTAGTCTGCTGGTGCACTATAGAAAGGCACAAAAAGTTCTGGCATAAATCAGTTATAACCTCAGCATTTTTATTTGCTAAGTTTGTTAGTAGGTAGACTTAGCACCTTTCAAAGCCCAAGAGTATTTTTCCTATTGCTAATGACTTACGTTTGTGTGTACTGCCTGCTATTTCAGCACCAAAAGATGTTAACTCTGGCTTGAGATTCTTTAAATCCTACTTCAAATGATAGGGTTCCGGGTTCAGTTCCACTGTATAGCACTTAGGGGAGGCGCAATGGCCCAGTGGTTATGGCAGCGGACTCGCGGTTTCGATTCCCAGACCGGGCGTTGTGAGTGTTTATTGAGCGAAAACACCTAAAGCTCCGGCAGGGGATGGTGGTGATCCCTGCTGTACTCTTTCACCACAACTCTCTCTCACTCTTACTTCCTGTTTCTGTTGTACCTGTATTTCAAAGGGCCGGCCTTGTCACTCTGAATATCCCCGAGAACTACGTTAAGAGTTCACGTGTCTGTGGAGTGCTCAGCCACTTACACGTTAATTTCACGAGCAGGCTGTTCCGTTGATTCGGATCAACCGGAACCCTCGTCGTCGTAACCGACGGAGTGCTTCCAAGGGCAAGTGTCTTCTTTTATAGCTCTTCGCCTTCAGTTAATGTTTTCCTATATGTGTTTCGCCAATATACGTTCCACTTACACAGGGCAGAATTCTTCAACTGCTAGGGTTCAGGGTTCAGTTCCACTACATAGCACTTAGGGCGAGTGTCTTCTTTTATAGCCTCGAGCCGATCAAAGATTTGTGAGTGGATTTGGTGGTCGGAAACTGAAAGAAGCCTGTCGTATACATATATATATGTGTGCGTGTGTTGTCTCTGCCCCACACTGCCACTTGACAACCTGTGCTTGTTTACTCTTGCAACTTAGCCAAAGAGATCGATAAAACAAGTACGAGGCTCAAATAAGTCGAGTAAAAATTCTTCAGTGCGGTGCCCCAGCCTGGCCACAATCTAATGACCGAAACAAGTAAAATATAAACCAATGTCATAGATATCGTACAACTCACGCATCGAAACCCTGCGTTCCATTTCCCTCCACCCCTCAGCAGTTGTATTTTATCTCGGACCGCTGTTTATGTGTGACATTATCACTGATGTTCTCAGTTCTCTTACCCGCAGTAGCCATAACTGAGGTTAACATTAAGCTAAACAAGCAGAGGATCTCCACTGTGACAAGAACAATGTAAAAAATTTCATGAGAACACACGACACGTGTAGCTGCGCACTGAACTAGACTGGCGGCCACGGGAATTTCAAGCCTCCCCTCATAATTTATCCGGATTAGAAATGCGCGGGAGTGGCTGTGTGGTAAGTAGCTTGTTTACCAGCCACATGGTTCCGGGTTCAGTCCCACTGCGTGACACCTTGGGCAAGTGTCTTCTACTATAGCTTCGGGCCGACCAAAGCCTTGTGAGTGGATTTGGTAGACGGAAACTGAAAGAAGCCCGTCGCATATATATATGCGTGTGTTTGTCCCCCTAGCATTGCTTGACAACCGATGCTGGTGTGTTTATGTCCCCGTTACTTAGCGGTTCGGCAAAAGAGACCGATAGAATAAGTACTGGGCTTACAAAAGAATAAGTCCCGGGGTCGAGTTGCTCGATTAAATGCGGTGCTCCAGCATGGTCGCAGTCAAATGACTAAAACAAGTAAAAGAGTAAAGAGAGTACCGGACAACTAGACGCTAAAAAATGATGATACACACTCATGATGGGTGTCTTTCAGTTTCAGTTTCTTTCTACCGAATCCAATCAGAAGGCCTTGGTCTATCAGGGCCAAAAGTACTTTGCAGTGAGACTGAATTCGAGACTACATGGTTGAGAAACAAGCTTTTTAACCACAGAGCCATACGCAAACACACGTACAAGCCTTTCAACTCTCACTTGCAAGGATTTGGTTGACCCAGGGGCATATAAAACACTTTCCAAGGTACCGAAATCAAAACCATGTGAATGGGAAGGAAGCTTCATAACTGCACAACCAATCCTTCAACTTAGCATCGGAAGGAACCAACTTCGTGCAAGCTTGAAGGTATGCTAGCAAAACACCGCTTCTGTGATTGTGGTTTTGTGACACGATGCAAAGCAGGCTTTGCCGTCCACTCATGGCTAGCAGTAAATGATCCACAAGGGCTCGAGCAAACCGAGTCCTCAACTTGTGCCATTTGCCAAAAGGTTTGCAAGGTACCAGCAGGCCTCAAAAGACATGCGTGTCCATACATGATTGCCGCTTTATTTTACTGAACTCTCTTTTGTCGTGCACGAGAGAATCCCTTATATATATACATATTTTCTGTCCTTGTTTCGTATACATTCGATCCTTTTTCCAAGAAATCTAATGCTCGTAGCTTAGTTTTTCCTTGGGGCTGTCCGGATCGGAGCGATCTCAAGATTAATCAGCCGAAATTGCGAGGATGATCCGGTTCTTGACTGAAGATTAGAGGCTTCGAATGACCCGTCCGTTTTTTGTGTCGTCTATTTGAATGTTTTGCGTTCTTTTCCCATTTTGTATTTTATATATATTTTTTATACATGCATACATACATATATGAGTAGGAGTGGCTGTGTGGTAAGTAGCTTGCTACCCAACCACACGGTTCCGGGTTCAGTCCCACTGCGTGGCATCTTGGGCAAGTGTCTTCTGCTATAGCCCCGGGCCGACCAATGCCTTGTGAGTAGATTTGGTAGACGGAAACTGAAAGAAGCCTGTCGTATATATGTATGTTTGTGTGTCTGTGTTTGTCCCCCTAGCATTGCTTGACAACCGATGTTGGTGTGTTTACGTCCCCGTCACTTAGCGGTTCGGCAAAAAGAGACCGATAGAATAAGTACTGGGCTTACAAAGAATAAGTCCGGGGTCGATTTGCTCGACTAAAGGCGGTGCTCCAGCATGGCCGCAGTCAAATGACTGAAACAAGTAAAAGAGTAAAGAGTATATATATATATATACTTATACGTTTCTATACCTACATATATATGTATATACACATGCATATATGTTGCCTGTCTCGTTTCTCTATTTGTTTCTTTCGTTGTTCAAAAAAAATAAGTTCATTTTCCATTTTATCCACGTTTTTTTTTACGTCCTGTACCCATATATGCATATTTATATACATGTACATGTATGCATATATATATTTTTATATGATCGAACGCCACGCATCCATTTCCAAGTAAGTTTTATCTTAATTCCCATGCGACACTTGTATCACTATCTCTATTCTCCGCTCTTCTTTTTTTCTCTCCCACCCTTTCTCTAATTCTTCTCCTCCCCCTTCATCGTTCTCTATCTCTCCCTCCTTGACTATCGCGTTGCTCACACGTGACCAGCGGCTATCTTACTTTCTCCTAACGCTGCAAGAGACAACAAACATTTTCGCCCGTCTCCTGTCAAAGCTTGTTCCTCCAGCGTTCACACTTCACCCTGTTATAACCTAACAGCCCTTAACGTTTGTTACCACTTCAACCCTCTTTGCAGGAACGACTGTTTTGACGAAGACGCATCTTGTCCTAAATGTCCGAAATGTGGAGTAGATAAAACAGGGGACAACTGATGAAGGAATTGTTCTTTTTGTTGCCTGTCTCGTTTCTCTGTTTCTTTCGTTGTTCGAAAAGAAAGTTCGTCTTCCATGTTGTCCAAGTCCTTTTGACGCCCTGTGCCCATATATATGTATGTACATATATTTATGCATATATATATATATATATATATTATTACATGATCGAACGCAACGCATCCATTTCCAAGTATGTATATATGCGTGCGTGTGTGTGTATCCGTGAGCGAGAAGACAAAGGGACTTGCATCTGCTGATGGCAAGATGAATAAAGGGCCTGTTCTCACATCTTTCAGAAATGTTGTATAGCGGATACAAGATAAGTGACGAAGGAAGCGATCTCTAATAAATTTGGGTAAATTCTTATTTTGTATCAGATTATTACACCTTTCCAGCCAAGCACCCTATTATCTATAATGTATCTAATGCTTTTTAAGCATATCTCTAGAGATTTTCTATAGAAATTAGAGCCAGCGCCGAGAGTTACGACGTTTCGTATACAAATACGTCTATGTAAACAATGGGATCGAAAATTTAGTGGTGTATTTTTCTATCTTCAATTGCATTGTTTACATAGACGTATTTGTATACATCTAAGTACTGTCTCTAATTTAATAAATCTTTAGAGAACTTAAGATCTTTTGTTTTATATATATATATATATAGAAGGGTTGACAACAGGCGGTGAATCCAGTCGTAGAAAACGTCTCAAATACCTATCTGTGCAAGCCAATCTTGCATGGCCAGTACGTAGTCTTCAGTGAACAGTTGTTCAACCATTGAGCTGTTTCAAGGACTATGGGAAGTACTACCCTAAAAACCAGCCCAAAGTCTTGTCAACACCATGGAAAAGTGGATGTTAAAATAAAAGATTAGGCTGTCTGCTCATCATTTAACCAGTTTTCCATGCTGGAAAAGATTGGTCAGTTTCACAGGAGCTAGCAAGCTGTATGACTGCACTAAGCTCTGTTTGCTTTAGAATGGTTTCTATGGCTGGATGCTCTTCCTGATGCCCGAAACTTTACAGTGCACTAGGTGCTTTATATGAGGCACTAGCACTACCAATGACACCAAGTAACTTGCAAAACACCTCAACTGAAAGGGAGTGGTTTTGTGCCAGGTGATGAGAGATCAGATTATGATACAGTGACAAACAGGTGTCTTGCTGCAGGGGTAACCCCAGTCGGAGCGTGTAGTTGACAAATCAACATTCATGTAGCAGCTCCATGTACATTTCATGGAAAATTAATGTTGTTACACCAAAATATAAAAAGGGGCCATCAGTGGGCCCTTCTTAGCTAGGAACAGAACAGAATTCCAACGTTTTTTTTGGAATTGAAAATCCCCAAAAGCTACAATTCTTGTCATAAGACAAACATTATTTAAATGGTAACCCACAAAAATCAGAACCAGCTGGAATACACAGGGTTGGCCAAAAGTCAGCCGACAGTAAATCAAAAGTCCATAATTACTATCTATAATTCTGTATTGACTTGAATGGAAAAATGTGTCACTCAAGGACTTCAGTTTGAACAATTTTCATGATTAGAAAATTACTATTTGTAAATCTCACGAGAGAGATTGAGCAACAGTACTTTGGAGTAAAGATTGTTTACCAACATAACATGGCAGTCCTGGCTTAGGACAAATATTAGCCCCAAGAGACCATCTCCAGCTGGCTATACATGATCTGTTTCCTTACATTTTCAAACAAGAGAATCTAGCAGATCATGTCGTATAGCCAGCTGGAAACATTTTCTCCTGGGGCTAAATTACAGCAACATTTGTTCTAAACAGGACTGCCATGTTATGTTGGCAAACAATCTTTACTCCAAATTTTCATGATGTTTCATAGTCATTCAGTTGTTAAACATAAATAATGGTTTTGATTTACTGTCAGGTGACTTTTGGCCAACACTGTGTTCAGTGTAGATTATTATCAGCTACAAAATATTTGGTACAACAGCTGACAGATGATTGATCTGAGATGTTGTAGAGACAGAACTGTGTGTGTGTGTGTGTGTGTGTGTACATATATGGATGCCACGAAATTCTGTTCAGTATTTTAACAAACAAGAGCTATGTGCTCCTTGGTGGCTCATCAATATTCTTTCCATAAAGCAGTTCTCCACAATTTACTATTTGACCAAATCTGGGTAATCTGATTCCAGGAATACGAACACTGCAAATGTCAATATGAAAGACTCAAACAGCAGCTACTACCTATATAGCCCAGCAGAGTGGTGACTGCAGAGGCTAATGGAAACAGCTGCTGAATAAACTTCACAAATGGCTCAAAATTGGTACATGTGTAAAATATATATTGATAGAAAGAGTAAAGGGATAGGATTAGTTGAGAAATATTAAGCATTTCTTCAATTAATTTACAATGTAAAGAGATTCGAAATGTAAATGAGGGTAACATCTGGTCCAGTACACCTTAAGTCCTCTGGAACAATTATAATTTTCAAAACATGAGGGGTTTGACTGTGTTTCAAGGATTGATAAAAGGACATGGAAAGTAATATGTTCCAATATTGAGCCAATTGTACAACAAATTAGTAAAAAAAAAAAAAATTTAAAAAAAAGGTAAGAAGAAAACCAAATCCATATTTTATGATATATATATTCTGAAACCAACTTTTATTAACACCAAATCTGCCAAAACAGGTGTATTCACAAACCTATGTGTACGCCAGCTGAAACAATATTTAAAAGGAGAGAACACCCCCATGCCCCCTTCCCCTCCCCCTAGTTGGCAGCCTCAGGTGGTGGTTAACTACTGCAACACATGGAACTCACAACATTAACTAAATCAGTACCTAACAATGAGATCCATACACATCAGAATAATGGGCGGCAATGATGAATATTAATAATAATCATAATAATAATAATGCTTGCTCTGGCCATTTGAAGTTGTTCCCCATAGTTCTCCCTTTTTTTTCTTTTCTTTTTTTTTTTTATATTTTTCAATGAGAGGAATGCTAAAGTTAATGAACATGAAATGAAATATACAAATGTGACAGAAACAATGTATGAGTGAGTGGTGTATGTGCATGCATAGTTTGGGGGGTTGTTTTTTTTCTTTTTGGTTGGGGGTATGTGTTTGTGTGTGCGTGTGAATATGTATATATATCCATATATATATATATATATATATATATATATATATATACACACCAGTGAGTTGACGGATATTAAGTTACTCAATAAGACAACAAAAAAAAAAGTGTTCATAACTAAGAATCAGATAAAATTTAAAGTAGTGCTCTATATATAATATGCATGTATGTGTATATGCTTTATATATATGCATATATAAAATACATGCATACACATGAATATACACCAGATAAACTGAGGTCAGTGGGGTCCAACTGACAACTGGTGATGGTGGCGGCGGCGGGTAAAAAAAAAAAAAATTAAAAATTAAAACGTGATAAAGAAAACTCCGCCCATGTTTAGGAAATTACTTTTTTTTTCTTTTTCAACTAAGAGCTAAGATATAAAAATAGGCCCTCTACTACCATTAGGATCAATAAAATTAGGAAGTGCAAAGGATAGATGCTGAAATACATAGATCACTATAAAGAAAGAAAATGGATTGAAAAGAGCAATGTGGGCAGCAGTGTGCAAAGTGGCATTGCCATTATTAACATGTGCCAGAAGCTACAAAAACAGCTATTGTACTCCACATTGAATATACAGCTGCCATCCTACATTTCTGCACCACCCACATAGTAGACATGTTGCTTTTTCTTTTTTTTTTCCCCATTTTTATTTTGTTGTTGTAGGCATTCTTGCCTTTCATATTAACTGAATCTGACTGTTGTATCTTTCCAAACCAACCCTTTTAACTAAATTTGTTTGTTTGTTTGTTTTCTGTCCCATCCCAAAAACCACCCAGCCCTTCTTCCTTCCAATTTTGCCAGCTTCTGCCCTGCTAGAGTTGCCATGCAGTGCAGGCCTCAAAATTTATCTGAATATTTCCGCACACTGAAAACAAAAAGAGGAAAATGATTTACTATCAAAAAGACAATAATAAAATTAAGTCATTTTCATCAATAAATTACAAAGAAAAAAATCCAACTAGAATTTATATAAAACATAACCTGTAATTACAAGAGAGAGGCTGGGACGGTTAATCTAGCCTCTCCACTATTATTGAATACAATAGTCAATTTAACTATATAAAATGATGGCAGTAAGGTTTGTAAGTTGACAGTAAATTTCTTATGCTAAAGGTGAATTAGTTGAGATTAAGGGGTTGGGGAAATTAAAAAAACAAATAAACATGAAGTACAGTTGATCATGGTATAGTGTAGGAAGTGTTTAAGAGATTAGTCTACATGTCTTAGTGCTTTCCCTACGAACTAGTTGGAGCAATGATGTAGATACACAACACATTGAACAGTAAGTAGGCTTGTGGGTTAGAATCGACTAGTTTTAAAATCCCTAGGTCTGAGAAACAAATGTGAAAATAACTTCTCCCAACTCTGTAGGTACTAACAAAAAAGTATTTTCATTATAAGCCAAGATTATTCCTATGTTGTAACTAAAAATTCTCCCTTTCCCACAATTACACAAGTTTGATAAATGCTATCAGTTAATTCAAAGCTATCTGATTTTCAGGAACATGAATATCAGCTTACGATATATAAGCATACATATCTTGAAGTTAGTTACTTATATATAATCAAGTACATAAAGCAAAACTGATATGAAACAGAAGAGAAAGAGTCTAATGGTACAATACATATAAAGGAAGTTTGCAGGAATTAAACCCTCCCAACTTTGTAGTCAAAACATGTTGGTAAATGCAATTACAGTAAATTGTCTATGGATTAGAGCATAACAGTTTTAGAAATCGGATGTTCCAACAACTGGACATCACAAAACAACCTTTATGTTGTTATAGTAGCAATAACCAGGTTATAACGATTTTTATAATATTCCTAAGAAGTTCAGAAAGAAATCTAATTGATTAACCCTTACATCACTGTGGATAGTTTCTACGATTGTGCTAATAAATCAAGTTGTATGTGAAAAGTTATGTTAAATATTTTAACCCTTTTGTTGCAATACACTGCCTCTGTTCTATTTAATTTTGAAAATAAGAATTTAGTATCAAAAAGGTTAAAACCAGTCAGAGTTTGAGAATGGAAATTAACAGAAAAGCTATTTATGTCTGAACAAAGCACAAAAAACTTTGTTTAGTCCAGTTGCTCACTTCTTATCTAAATATCCAACACATAAAAATTCTATTAAGCGTTACTTATTTTCATTTACCAACTGATGCCAAAGATTCTACAAACTGACACATCTGACTAGTTTACCAAAACAAATTTTCAAACTGAGTCACCTGTCTGGAACACCTGTAACTCAGTTTCCAAACTATAAATATATCTCCAACAAAATAAATAAATGCATTTCATTTCTAAATCAACAGGAAATAACTAGCAATAGAAACCATTTTCTGGAGTATATGAATAGGAAAAGGAAAATTTTGTTAGAAAATGTGTTTTTTTTTAGCATTTATAAGGGCAACGAATGGTATCTCTTTGTGTTGTCATTCCAACCTTTTGAGTTTGATTAGTCAAAGACTGGGTCGATTTAATGGGTATTATTGTACTCAGTAAACAACAACAAAAAAATTCTGAAACAAGAACCCCATTCTGGTTTATAATTTCAAGAAATTTTACTTTTCCCTTAAAAACTTGGCTGTTAAGTAAAATTTAAAAAAAAAAAAAAAAAAACTTTCCTCAAAATGACATTTGCTAACAACTGACCTAAGCTGGGAATGAACACTTTCTACTTGCTTGCCATTTACAGCCAGGGAAGAAAAAACAAAAACCAGGCTGCCATGAAAGAATATGCTGTATAAGAGTTGCAATGTTGCAGAATTGTTCTCCAGTAAACAACTGTTATTATCCTGCTAGAAGGCAGTGAGCTGGCAGAATCGTTGGCATGCCAGGCAAAAAATGCTTAGTAGCATTTTGTCCATCTGTCCTTACATTCTGAGTTCAAATTCCACTGAGGTTGATTTTGCCTTTCATCCTTTCAGGGTTGATGAAATAGGTACCAGTTGTGCACTGGGGTTGATATAATCAACTTAACCCCTACCCCAAAATTTCAGGCTTCGTGCCTATAATAGAAAGGAGTGTTATCCTGCAATTCATGTAACTTAGTATATTTCATACTTAGGTTTCCCATCAATGTGCACCCACACTGACAGTAGCTATTGTAGATAAATTTTTTTAAAATTTCAGCTATGTACGTATTTATACTTCCTGACTTAAATATTTCCTGAAGACCTAAATTAGAATTTATCTCCAGTTTCAACACAAACCTAACACATAGGGCAACAAATCACAAGACATTTAATCAACACGTGTATTAATTATTAACTTTGTATGTCAAATCAATTATTAGAATATAATAATTTATACCAAGGACGCATGGAAACTTTCCTAAAATTGAAATCTAAAATTTAGGAAGAATTCTAAACCGATTCCAACAAGTTGCTTCAGTTTTCACCGTAATTTCGCTCTGTAAACATGTCATGCACATTTAAACATTTCATTATTTTACATTTAAAAATATTAAATAAAAATTAGTTTGTAACATGCCAATCACAGTACCAGTTCTGGATAGTGGTTATAACGATAGTAGTAGTAGTAGTTATAATAATAATAGTAGCAAACAGTAGTAATAGTAGTAGTAATGACAATAGTAGCAGCAGCAGAAACAGTAGCGGAGCTGAAGGTTAGCAAAGCAGCAGTGGTGGGCAGCCATCAACAAGGGATCCAGGAGGGGGTCAATCGAATGAGTGGCAGTTGTGAGGGAAGGGAGAAGAGGATAGGGATGAGCAAGAGCTGGTGTTGCTGCTACTTACATCCATGGTTCAGGAAGATAATGATTCATTGTTCTCACACTACACAACAACAAAATTCATTAGTCTTCCAGACCATGGGTGCCAAAGGTTAGTTACAAGCCAAATCCCATCACCAATGTCTCATGCACATCATCGACAATAGCCACCAGATGCCACCCAATGCTAACCAAGAAAGCCTTAACCACACCCATTAAACTGGTACCATCAAAATTTTAAACCTAAAGCTACTTTGTGAAAAAGTAATGGCTACAACAAGAACATTAATCTTTAGAGGAAACACTCCCTTACTTCACAATGTAACACAATAACACACATTTAGATTTTAAGAAATAAATTCGATTTATACATCTGTTAATATTTTTCTTTATTTAAAAGACATTTAAACTAAGAATTTAGATTCCAAAAGTTAACAGACTTTCTAACTGTATAAAAAAAAGATATCAATAAAACGAAGCTTTGTTTTTTTCCTTACATTGGATAAATGAGAATTTGTAATATTTGTTACCACTCTTATCTTAGTGTTTAGTTTTTCTAAAGGTGTTCAAATTGAACCTACACTTCTCTCTCTGGCATATATTATACATTTTGCTAGCTTACTAAATAAAAACTATACTAATTTATGCTGTGTAAATCCTAAATGGACCAACAATTAGATAAAGATGCAATTATCAAATTAACCAAATAGCAAATTCCTTTTGATATAATGTATCAATAATTAAAGCTTTCCTACGAGAGGATGGGAAATCAAGTGGCAACCATTCTATAGAATTAAGTCTTCGTGCACTGGATTTACTTTTAGTAACAGTAGTAAAAAGTTTTAGTGTCACTAAAAAAACAGGTTAGTACATGTGAGTAATGGAAGATGAAGGTACAGATAGCTAATACAATTTCTAATCAAGGCATTAGTGTCTCTTTTGTTTACAACCAACAGAATGCAATGCAATGAGGAATAGAAGAGAGGAAAGAGGAGAAACAAAGAGGAGAAAAAGACCAAGTCTTTACATGACATTCAACTAACCTGCTCTGCAAGAGAAACTGTGCAGCATCAATTTGTTCTTGAGTTCCTGTGATAGTAATTATCCGATCACTGGAACCAGGAAGGGCTTCATCTATAACCACTTGGGCTCCAGACTGGCGCCGCACATCAGTAATGCGAGTTCCACATCTGCCAATAATGGCACCAGCAAGCTAAATGGAGGGAGAAACAAAAGGGACAAAATTCAAAATTACACATGGCTCTTTTTAAGAATACTCTAGCAAAATTTTTAAGTACAGCGAAACTAATGGAATGAAACTTACCTCCTTGGGAATGGTTACTTGTGTGGTTGTAGTCTGTTCCATACCAAACATCATCCCTTGATTTCCCATACCACCCTGGAAGAAAAAAAAAAGGAGGGGTAATAATATCTCAAAATATTTCATCTGAATCATCACAAAGTTAATAACTGAAGTAACTTACCATACTGTCTTGGGCAAAGTTTTGCTGGCCACCATAGAAACCTTGGCCACTGTTTCCTCTTGCAGGATTGCCAAACCTGTTATCTGAAAGGGGAGGAGGGAAAAAAGGGAACATTTTAGGAAAATGTTGATGAAAGAGAAAGTAATAATGCTGAAGAGTTTGAGAGAATCTGCAATTTACTTACCTCCTCCACGCCCGGCACGAGCACCCATGCTGCCATTCATGGCATTCCTGAAATTATTGAAACATTTGGCCGATTAATATTTATAAAGTACAGATTTGAAATAAATGTGGAACTAGAAATGAAATAATAGCTACAACATGGAACATTATGAGATAATGAGAAACTAATAAAATATTTACCATGCAGAGAGAGAGAGAGAGAGAGAGAGAGAGAGATTTGATGAATTAGATTCAATAAAGAGATTTGCAGAAGACAGAAATATATTTAGTGAGTTAATGCCGTCTGACTCAACAGAATGAAGATGTTAGAACTGCTTGGTGCAGGAAAAAGATGTGACTACGTTTACCTTGAGGTGAGTGAGATCATTAGAAGAGAGTATAATATTGATTTTAATTATGAAATAGGAATTTTAATGAGGAAAGAAAACAATAAAACATTCTTCGAATAACATTTAAATCCTAATTAGGACCATCAGTGATACCTCTAGACAGAAATTTGGGGAGAGCTAAAGAGGGAAGCTAAGCCTAGATGCTATTTTGTGCACGTTTGCCTAGGACAAATAACTCAATCCACAATTAGAACACTTAAGGCCACTATCAACTCGTAAGTGCACAGCTTCAAGAGAAATTGGGCAAATACTGAATGAAAAGGCAAAAAAAAATCAACAAGCTTTCGAAATAAACTTAACCACTAAAAGTAATAAAATGTGATGAAAATTGGATTGTTGAATTTGTTTTGTTTTGTTTAAAATATCATTGATTAGTTTGCAAGTTTTTTGTTTGTAGATTGAACTTGGCTACAGAATAATTTTGACAAACTTACAAATTGTTCAAGAGGAATAATCTAACGATGGTTGGGGCCCTCTCTAGAGGTATCTCTGCTGCACAGCACTAGTATGATAGAGTGTTATTACCTCATTCCTCCAAGTTCTTGCAGGCCATCATCTCTGCCCCCACTGCCACCGCCACCACTGCCATAGGGGAGAGCAGCACCCATGTTGTTTCTACCTCCAGTTAGGCTAGGTAGTCCACCCCTGCTCATGGAGCCAGACCCTCCCATGCCCATATCTCCCATTCCTCCAGCAGTACCTCTGAAATTTTCACAATTCAGACTTATTTACAGCAGAATCCAAAAGTTTGGAGTTCAAATTTAAGCATTTCAAAGCATGAAATATAGAGAATGAAAATCATTGTTTATATAAAAATTGCCAAAAAATCAGTGGCCACAAACTAGTTCACATCTACATATAAAAACTATATCATAAACTGATATTAACCTTAATATTGATAAGAGTGAAACTTCATTAATACTTAACTTACAATAAAGAGAAAACAAAACCTAAGAAAAAAAAAAAAAAAAAACTGGAGCCATTTTAATTTTTCAGAGAATCTCTAAGTCAATATTCTAAGATATAGTATTACTGACACAAACATATGTATCTTTAGAAGATCTTGCATTTCTCTAAAATGCAAATATCCTATGAATGGTTAGGATAGAGCTACTGGAAATTAAATCTATGGATCAAAAGTAGTGGCTAGGAATTATGTTTTGATCAAAGGCTCACTTTGCTAATAGCTTTGTTTATTAACACTACACTTCTTAATTACACTAATGAAGTTACTCAGGTGTGATGAAGAACAAATGAATAAAATAAATGGGAAGTAAAAATGATACAATGAAGAAAATACTTCAAATACTTGATGAAGGGTTAAGAGATGAAATAATGAAATAAATTTTAAAAATTAACATTTTTGAAGTTTATACATGAAATAAGGACAAGGGAATTATTTCCCTTAATTTTCAGGCAAGTCAACTAAATGGGTGACTTAATATATTAATTAGGGAATATTTTATGAAGGTATGTTTTTCAAATGCAGCATTTAAATATGAAAAGTGATCAAAGATCTTAAGTTTCTACATACTACAGTACTTTAAAAACAATGCTATTTATGCTAGCGTCTAATTATATATAAATCTGGAAAGTTAACTTACCGTCCTCTTATCTGTGGGCTCATCAATGGAGAGACACCTCCTCGTGGTGGTGGTGGCGGGGCACCCCTAGGTAGTTTACCACGGCCCCCCTCTGCAATGGTGTAACCACCATAGTCATGGGCGTAATACTCATCATAGTTATGTGGATCATATGGCTGGTTAACTCCTTTCGGTGGTGCCTACAGAAGAGAGAGGGACCATTATACACCAACTGTTGCCTGTTCCTCACACCATGTCATTTACTTTACAATTATGTATTTGAGAAGAGTTTTGAAACATTTACTATAATATATAATAGAAAACATAAAAAAAAATATTGTCTTACCATTTCCAAAAGCTCATAAATAACATTAATGCAAGCTATGACCACAGGAGGTCGACCAGAAATTGCCACAACACGATCAGTGGACTGAGCACAGCAGGTTGAGTACACCTTGATGTTTGCTCCAGTTTTCTGAAATATTTCATATTTATAGAGAGACGTGTAAGAAAAAACTTCAACATTCAAATAGGGTTAAAATGCAAGAGAGAAATATAGACACTAAAGAATGAAGAACAAAGAAAGATACACACCTCTCTCAACTCTTTGATCTTAAAACCAGCTCTACCAATAATGCAACCAGCCTGGCTCTGGTGAACCAATATTCTTATTTCACAGTCATACTCATCATTGGAGAACTGTTTGTACTGCAACAGAGATTGAGCCTTAGATTTTTATCCCAATAATAACACAGAAAAGTGAAGCTTCAATATAGACAATATTTTACAAAAGACTACATGAAATATACATACATCTTCAAGGGATGGTATAATGTCTGCCAAACAGTCCAATGCTGTATCTATGTCTGCACCAATTGTCAAAATTCTGTAAAATGTAAAAAGGATTTAAAATAATTATAGCTGTAGAAAACAATATAAGTCAAGATGTCTTTTATTTTAAAAAAATTTTAAAAATAAAAATACCAATTTACTAGACTGGTATGCAGATTAATAACTAAGTGCATAATCCATCTGAATGTTCAAATGGATAAAAATAAAATAAAATAAACTAACTGACTGTTGTACTAAACGTTCACGATATGCTGTGTAGATGAACGAACTACATTTACTCAGTTACTGAAATCTAGTTCTAACCTCTTTCAGCAGCTATATCATCTAGAGACCTTGGAATTTAGTCCTTACAAACATTGGAGTTTTATTGTTTAACAAATTCATATTATGTAGATATATATATATATATATATATAGAAACCAAACGGTATTTAAAACTGAGCTGTGTCACATTTCATATGAAGCTGTCTATTAAGAGGGAATGGTTAAGTGCAGAAGAAACCCAAAGCTTAGAATAAAATGAATTAAATTACTAGAATATTAGCTTTGATAATTAGGTCTTTGATAGTGATGAAGTATTCCTTTAAGTGACATGAAGCAAGTTCTAATAAATTAGTAAATCTCAAAAGGAAAATAAAATATATTTATAAATATACATTAATACTTTTTTTTTTTTTATTAAAAAATATAATTAAGCAAGGGGAATTTGGAGTATGAGAATTTAATATTAAAAAAAAACCATGAATAAGATGAAACTAAAAATAAAAAACCACTAAATACCCAAAGTAATTGTTAGGCTGTTTAAACCCAAGCCCTTTCATTTTTAAGCAGAGATCTCCACTGATACAGAACTCAATGACTTAAGAATAAATATATACAACTATCTTTACAATTCACAGAGCACATACAACTTTTCAAGTGTCATCCACTAACTTGGAGGATAGTAATAATAGCTGCTGGTTTAACACTTCCATATTAAAAGAAAACTATATTAGAGTTATGATAGACATCTAAATTACAATATGAATTGTATAAAAAAAAAAGTCAAGTTGTTGATCACTTAGTGAATTGCAGTAGAAGAAAATAGAAACCCATGATGAAAAAGCAAATAAACAATTTTTTAAAATATTTTATTTTTTGAAGCTGTAACAAGGAACTATAATGAGTATGAAGTACCCAATTTTACATTTGGTCGTTGACTGGGAATCGCTGGGCAGGATGGACTGAATATTAATACATCTAGCAGGGAGTAATGCAGATTCCAAGTTATTGAGCTCTGTATGTGGTTATTTCCCAAGATCCTAACTAGCTAGCTACATTTACTGGGTATAAGAGAGAATGAGAGAGAGAGAAAGAGAAAAGAGAGAAAAAGAAATTTAGAGGGTGACAGAAGAGTGGGAAAATAAATTTAAATAGAAGTAAAAAAAAAAGAACTAAAGAGTGAATGACATCAGATAAGTTTTGAAAGGGTGGGAAGAAAAAAATGTAAAAACAGTGTGGAGAAAAAAGAACTTACAATGGGCTTTTAACATTATGAAACAGTTATTAATAAAATGTGTAGTAGTACAATGCAGTAGGGTGCATACCGTTCAGGGCCGGTGCAATCGGGCACTGTAACACTTGCTTTGAACTGCATCATGGATGGACGGACGGACGGGCAGGGATGACGTTCCGTGGGTCAGGGATATTCAGGGTCAACAGACGGGCCATTGGTGGACATGGAAGGGCAAGAAGAATGGGGCAGGCAAGATATATATAACAAAGTATTACTACCAGAAATCTTCACAATGGGCATAAAAAAGTAATATAAATGGAATCCATACATTCATTGAACAAGTCAACTTCAACGGGGCTGAAATTCTGTGGAATAAAAACTGGAGGCATTAGTTAAGACAAACTTGCAGTACTGAGAGATACTTGCAGGGAAAGTCTTGTTTTCCCCTATAACGTTCTGACTAGTTCTCTTTCTCCTCAATTCAGTTTTTCCCTTCTTAGAGACAGACAGGTTCCCGGGAATGGGTTATAAAAGAGAAAGGAAGCTGCTTTGTTCCTGAGAGAGAGAGAGAGAGTGAGAGAGAGAAAGAGAGAGGAAAAGTTACATTTCCCCTCACACATATCTTCACGATATTAACTGCTGGCTGGTCAAATTCAGCTGCCACTGATAAAAAGAACAACAGTGCAAAGCCTTACATTTCAGATTGGGGGAACATCCCAGTCAACAAGCAGAATTTGAAAAAATTTCTTTTTATAAATACAGTTTTTTTTTTTTGTTCCATAGTAATAAAACATTCTTGCATGCATGGTTATTGTTCAAAGAAATAATACCTAAAAGGAATAAAGAAGGAGAATTAGCTATAAGTTAAATGCACCTCCATCTTTTGTGCAAGACTGGGGTTACTTCTCGACCCCTTTACAACTCCTGCTTAGCGTTTCAAGTTATTATAATCACTATAGTCGGGTTCAGATGCTACATTTATCATTTATTAGACATGCACTGGAAGTCCAGTTTGGGAAAAAAACTATCATCATCAAAAGTTCAGGAGTAAGATCATATAATTTCACAAGAAACAAGTTAGAAAAAGAGAAAGAGAGATAGGGGAGGAAAAAAAAAAAATAAGAAAGACAGTTTAAACTAGTTTCGATCTTAAATATTTTGCATGCTTTGTGGAAAAGATCATTTTGAAAATTCATTTATTTTATTTATTTATTTATTTATTTTAGTCCAGACATCACAACAGAATTGCAGCCGTATGGAAAAAAAATTTGAAAAAATAAAACAAAGCAATGTCAGTTTCAAAAATGAAATACAAATAAACTAAGCTAGATTTCAATATTTATATTTAAAATGACAAAAAAAAAAAAAAATTTAATATATAAACAAAAAAAAAAGAAAAAAGAAAAACAATTCAGTTTGAATATACAATATGGGAATTAATTTCTTTAAAAAAAAAAGAAAAAAGATGGGTAAGAACAGAAAATAGCATCTCATGTGGTGTGCTTTTTATATACTTATATGCACACACACACACACATATATATACATACATATATATATATATACACACATATATATATATATATATATATATGATAAATAGTTGTTAGATACAACTGTCAAATTTGACGGCCAATTTGGACAATGAAACAAACTGGTCAACCTTCACTACTTTCGAAGTTCATTTTCCGATGAAGGTGAAGATAAAGGATAATCATCTCTTTACTTTCAAAGATGAAATATTTACAACAAAATGTGATAAATAGTTAGATAGATATATATTTCTAATCTCTATTTTAAGACAAAGTTTAAAAAATACTCGGTACTAATATTTACTGATAACAACACACCCACCCTCAAGAGAATAATTAATGTCACCTTCTTATAAAATGGCAACTAGCATCTAGGCAGAAGCAATGCCTAGTTTTGTTTTCATTATTACAAAAACAGTAAAAAATATAATATGAGAAAATGGTAAAGGAAAAACTGTTGAATTAGAAATACTCACATGTTCTCTTAATCTTTTAATATTACTGCCACCCTTGCCAATGATAGCTCCAGCATTCTGAAAGACATTTCAAATACAAACTTTGTTATTATTCAACAAGTGTGGGTGAGAGGGAGTGTGTGTGTGTGTTTAGTTAAATTAAAAATCAACTGATATTAATGCAAGCCTACATCTAGGTAAAAAAAAAAAAAAAAAATCTAGTTCGTTTCTTGCAAAGAAAACTATTCTAAACCTATTCGCTTATATCAGTTACACTATCACACATTTTTGAAAGATATTTTGAAGCAGCAATTATGAGTATTGCTGAAAAGCACAAGAGTAAAAAGAAGTTAAAAGCTAATGCAATAAGTGGTATGGACATATGAAGAAAGGAGACCAACTGCTCAAAATTAGAAGGGCAAGTGTTGCAGAAAACATCCAATAAGACCCCACCAAAAAAAAATTTTTTTTTAAATGCATTTTAATTGAAGAAAAACTAAAGCAATAATAATAATAGGACCCAAAATTGAATTTTTTTAAAAGGGTTTTTTTGGAAACCTACTTTGCTCTGAAGTAAAATTCTTAACTCAATTTTTGGCCCACTGCCACGAGCTCTCTTCATCGATGAGTCATCATCTTCTTGTTCTAGTGGCCGCTTCATTATGCCTGTTGAAAAATCAATTAAAATGAAAAACAAAAACCCATTAGTCTCATTTGTAATACACAGAAGTATATATATAAAAAGCAGCTCCCTAACAAATATTTAGGGGGTTTAATTTACAGAAATATTTTTTTCACAAGCCATCCATGTAAGTAAAATTTTACAAATTACTAGAGTAAATCTTTAGAAATTGCATATGGAAAAAAAATGCCTACAATAGCCCCAGCAATCAATCTAAAGGTAAAAAGAGTGCCTTTAAGATTAATAAAGGGTGGCAACAGGTAAATCAGCCAAGTAGGAAGGTACCTGCTTCTTTTGCATGAAGATAGAGAAAACTGATAAAATGGCTGTTAAACTCAGCTTTCAACTCCAACTGAACCGACAGCAAACTCAGGAAGACTCAAATGAAAATTCTTTTCATGTGGAACACCAACTACCATTATTAATCAACATGCCTAACAGTGAATATCAAATATAATTCTGGAGAGAGAGAGAGAGAGAGAGAGAGAGAGAATGTTTTACCAAAGCCTTTAACAAAGAGATGGAGATTCAGACTCAACACATGACATGAAAAGATAGTTTTTTTTTCATCTTTTATCTTTTACCTTGATTCAGTTATTGGAGTGTGGTCATGCTAAAGCATCAGAGTGAAAGGTTTGGTGAAACAAATCAACCCCAGTACTAATTTTAAGTCTCGTAATTATTCCATTGGTCTCTTTGGCCAAACTGCTAAAAATGATGTAACTGCTATGCCTAAACCTAAATTCAGATGTATCTAATCTCTTTTGTAACACCTAATCAATTCCAGAGTGTGCCTGTGTGTGCACATGCAATTGAACACCAACTCCTCACACCTAGCAACCACATAATCCAACAGTGTATATCTTTAGCACTAAGATGAAAGGTAGAAAAACTAGAAAACCCACACACTGAAGAAATAGAACTAAACTGAAGTAGACTGGAAAGGAACAATAGGATGATAAAGAAAAATACCAGATTCACAAATAAAAATTCTTGTAAATTTGGGCAATGAGAAAAAATATTAATATAAAAAAAACCTAAAAAAAAAATAACCAGAACCCCTTAATTTGCTGTATGAGGAGCAAGAAAATAACAAAACCATTACTATCAGTCCTACTAAAGAGTAACTTAGAATTTATAAATGCCAAAATTTAATAAGAGTCACCCACCTCTTCAATAAAATATAATTACTTCAATTTCAGTTAAAGAGAAGCATTAAGTGGACTTGAAATATACAACACAGAAATAGCCAAAGGGAAATAAAATTGGAGATGTTAAAAGTTGATAAACACACAAAATAAAAAAAAAAATGTAAAGATATCACAAAAATAAAATTTTAAAAATTCATCTGAAAGAAAATACATACCCCAAGGTGACCTATTGACCAAAAAATGGTCAGTTAAAACATCATTAGTTTTCACTGCATGTGTGTGAGTGTGTGTTCAAGTAGGAGTTAAACAAGACTGATGTACTCCCATCATCATCTCTTTTGTTGTGTATAAAAGTAAGACAGAGAGGGATGAAAACTGGTTGCCTGTGGACTTGTTAGACAACATTTCAGGTCTAAAGAGCAGCATGATAGTGATGTAGCCAATGGAATAACTGATAATGAATGAACCAGCCTGACTAGTAGCACTACTTAAATGGCTCTTTACACCCCAATACACCAGTTTTTTGTTGATATTTAGTGGCCTAGCAACAACCAATGAGCACCTGCTCACATCCTCCTAGCTGTGGAGGAGTAGGCGATACTATCCTGCAAAAGCTTTGTTCAAAAACCAGCCTGTAGGACAGGCTGGTTGGGGAGGATAATTAATAATCTAAATCACAAATGCTAAAGCAACCATGACATGGGATCATTAGAAAGGGAAGGGATGAAGCGAATCAACAAGTTAAGCCATAGAAATTCACCTAACACTAATTGATGGAGCAGCCTGATTTAATTCATTGGTATATTTGAAATTATAATAGCTTATAAATCTAGACATGTACATGTCTCACACTTATAAATAATGGAACATTTTAACAGACAAAAATAAATAAATAACAATGAAACTATAACATCTACATAAATTATTGACGGCTTTAAAATATTAAGAGAGAGTTTTATAAAACTTGAATATAAAATACAAATTTTCTATGATGATATTAATGCTTTCTTATGAAAATACTAGTTTAAGTATACTAAAGAATAATAAAGCAGGCTGCTTCTCACCTGGGTCAGCCATGGTGCCACTATGGAAGGGGGAGAAATACAGAAGACAATATGTAAAAGGAAAGAAATCAATAAGGAACATGTACTTTATGACACCTGTTGCTGCTGCTGCTGCTAGTGATACAGGCTAGCTACCATGGCAACACTTAGCAACCAATTAAATGGTTTAAACTGGACATTTTGAATATTGTAAAATATTTGCACCAACAATATACAATATAGCCACACCACCCACAATAAATAAAAAATAACATTAAAAAAAGTGTAACCCCACCTACAATTAGAAGGGAAAACCTTAAAGAAATTAACAGGTGAGGGAGATCGAAAAGAAACAAAACAATGAAAAACTATAACTGAACTCACCTTCTTTCGAGTCCATCGTTAATTGATGACCAAAAGTTTCAATGAAATCTCTAAGGAGTGCTGTGGAAGCAACTGTTATTGTTGAAAAGAAATTATTTCTTCACTTAACACTTTACCACACCTACAACGAGAAAGGAAACAAAGCAATAATGGTGTGTTTAAAGTTAGGACAAATGGACTAAGACGAAGCAAATGAAAACATTCCCAACACTACTATATAGGTACTTTATCCTTTCAAAATTCATTACAGCATTGGCTTCAATTAATTTTGAAAATAATGAAGAATTTAGTGGAATAACTTTGTCTTTACTACACCCGGTGTTTGGAATGTAAATTAGCATGGTATTTTGATGGAAGGTTTTAATAAAGATCACTTATAGCACTGGAAGTCTTGGGCAGGTTAATATCAAAAGGGTTCAACTGAACTTTCAAAATTACTTTTATTTACTACTGAAGAATTAGAATTTTACACAGGATCATATGCATCAACTAATATCCAAAATCTGATGTTTGTTTCTATATATATATATATATATATATATATATATATATATATTATATATATATATATATAGATATATAGATAGATATATAGATAGATAGATAGAGATGCACAAGCACAAATTGATATGAGAAGAAAATCTGCACAAATTGATATGAGAAGAAAATCTGCACCAACGAAATTACTTGTTGCACCAATAGACAAAAATAGGCAGGAATCTTTAATATAGCCACAATACAAAAAAAATCAGACCACAACAGCCAACAAACTATGTTAATGAAATTATAAATTATGAAACTTAAATTAGGGAAAAACCCTAGCTGTGAATAGTACTTCAAAGAGATATCATTTAAAGTTTTATTTTGATGTCTATACACAAAACAATCTGATAAAAGTCATTAGTATAATTAGCTCAAAATTATATTTTATACAGTTATAGTTTACTTTCACTTATATCCTCATCCGGGAATCTAACATCACCAGTATGCAACCAGAAAAAAAGACAATATCAACCTTATATGGTAACAACCCTTTAAAGAGAAAAGAAAATAAATCTCACCAAGTACAAAATTCACTAACCAGCAATTTAGCTAATTACAATGGATTAACTATAATTTAGGGGGTTAGATGGATTTGCTTATGTTAAGGTATTAAATCTCGTAAAACAACTTTAATACAGGATTTGGAAATCTAAGAGAATAGTGTACCGTTTTCATTCCTGCAAACTTCAGCTTCCGTTTCAATATATTATATTCAACAATATACATTCAAGCAAGAATATGAAAGCAATACTGTTCACGTCTAACATGGTGCCATAAGTTTATCAAAAATATATCTATGTAACTTTAAATCTATGAAATAAGAAAACCAACAGCCATCTCTAGAAGTGAAAGCTAAAAAGGTCCGGACTGAGGAGAACGTCAGCAAAAGTGAAAGTTTTAATCAATTGCTATAGAGTGCAAGTTTCAAGAAGAAAACGATATATATCAAATGTTACAATCCAAAAGCTGGCCTAGAATATCTTACAGCATGACAAACTGAAATAAGTTTTTATTTTTACAACCAAGATATTTACATCTTTAACACCAACTCATATTAAGAATTTAATAAATAATCACATGAAATAAAGTTTCCAGTTGATCAACGCCAGATGTTTTATTAAAACTTTTTTTGGTGAGCGTTATTTTGGTTTATCTTTCGTTTCAGTTATTAGACTGTGGCCACGCTGGGGCAACGCCTTTAAGAACTTTTAGAAAAATGTATCGACCTCAGTATTAAGTTTAAGCCTGGTACTTATTCTATCGATTTATTTCGCCGAACGGTGAAGTTACAGAGATGTAAACACCGGTTGTCAAGCAGTGAATAGACAAACACAAAGCTACACACACACACATACGACGGGCTTCTTTCAGTTTCCGCCTACCAAATCCACTCATGGCTCTGGTCGGACCGAAACTATAGTGGAAGACACCTGCCCAAGATGCCACGCAGTAGGACTGAATTCAGAGCCATGTGGTTGGGAAGCTACCTAAGTGAAAAATTATCCAACACAATCGGGACTGAAATTCTGGGACCAAAAAATGTTCAGAATCATATTCTCCATATTTTTAAACACAGCCTACCTCACATATCGAAGTCTGCCTTTAAAAACAGGAATCCGAAGAAATCATAAATAAAAAATAAACATGGACACGTTTTTCCTGTCAATATTTCTTTCACTTTCAGTTTGTGATCACAAAATAAACTTGTTTCATTATAGCAACAATTATTCCTTGTCCGCACACTGGGGTCATGGTGGCAAGATACTTTTTCCTGGGTAGGATGGGGTAAGAGAATATCACTCCACAAAACCCTGCTCTATTCTAGCAGACCCACCATAAAATTCATATATATTAGAGAGAGAGAGAGAGAGATGCGTAGTTAATCGAGTTCCAAAGCTGTGACCACGTTATCAATAGTGAAATCAATAGAAACTGTTGCATCAGTAATGAAATACTTGCCAATATCTCATAGCCATTTTTTTTTTTCACTCGTAAACTAATAATTACCATCCATGGACACGATAAATATTAAAGTGAACGACGAATGCTACAAGCAATAATGTCTGATTTGTTTACCAAGGCCCCGAGTTCGAACATAGAAGGGGATCGCTCCCATTTCGGAGTTAATCATAAACCACCTTAACCCTGATCCAAAGCTTTATTCCTGTTATTTATGACCTGGTGTACCAAATGAGAGAACCCATAGCCAACATTGTTTCCCATTAATTAAGCCCTAATAGTATCAGATGGGCAGAGTTGAGTAAGAATTGAAACTTAAATAGAGGGCTTAGCAGGCAAGAAATTGAATAGTAGGGCCCACGTTGCTCGCTACCCTTTCAATAATCACACTAAGTTACACCATCGCGCAACTTCGCCCAAACTCAATATTTAAATCCGTCCACACGAATTTTTTAAAGAATAAATATAGGGATTCATGATTATATAATCTAAATAGCTCAATGTTGAAGTATAACCGACACTAGAAATTAAAAACTCTTTGTTAATGTCATATTACAGCAAAAGGTAGAAAGACAACCAAATAAAACAATATAATCCATATTCACACAGAATGGAAAAAAACGAATGTTGTTGAGAGTGGGTGAGTGCCAAAAGCCCAAAACACAAAATAACCACACCCAATGCAGTCTGTACAAGGCAGACAATTTAATACACACACACACACAAGATTGGATGCATGAGAAAGATGCAGTATTTTCTTCCCTTGGTCTGCATAAAAAGGCTGATATTTTTGAAGACGAAGAAATTGGAAGTTGTGACGTTCATGCATTTTCATAATAAGCATTACTCACACAAGAAATGAAAACAAAAGATTACAAAACTCTTGCGTAGTTCATTACTTCCACCACTGTGACGAGGTGTATATAATCAACAGAATTAACAAACCTAAAACAGGAGGGTAAACGCTAAAATTTTACTTCATCTGCCGTTTTTACTTCTAGATTTTACCAATTCCTCAATTTAGAGAAATGCACGTTCCTAACACACTCTCTCTCTCATGAGCAACGCTGGTTAAACTCAAAGACTCAAACGTTGGCAATGAAACCGAGGCGCGCAATCGAGAGGTTTTACCTTTAGTTCTAAGCTATATGCTTCCTTATATTCAATATCAGAAATTTTGATAGTATCGCTATCAATAATATATTCAAAATATAGCACCGCTACGGTTTACTAATTCAGTTTGAAAGGAAATAACAAAGTCAGTGAACTTAGAATCGTTGCCTAATAATTTCAGCTGGTCCAGCGACCTTTTTTTTTTTAAAAAAAAAAGAAAATTAATTGTATTCACTTTTAAACCTCCTCACGAACGACACGCCCTTCGAGGTATTATAGTTAGTAATAATACTACAATAATAGTGGAGTAGCCGGTTCGTTTGCGTCATTTTATTACACTAGAATACAATACTTCGGAAAGAAAGAAAAAAAAAAAAAAATCAACCTATGCTATAACACCTGACTTCAACAAGCTGGAGGTAGACTGCTTGGCGCCAGTATTTTTTCCTTCCTTTACACGTAGCTACGACTTCGTGACGAAGCAGTTTTCAATTTTGGGGAAACAAGTTGCTTCTGACCTTTACCTTTTATGGCATTAAAAATTGTTTTGATTATTTGATAAATTTCAAGAACCTTTTTCATTGTTCAGTTCTTTATGCTGCGTTACTCAGCAACATTTCTTTTGAAGAACCAGCTTAATAAGGTTACTAACTGCATGCGGACCGCTAAAAGTGAAATAGGCCCGAAACCAGACGAGAGCCGAGTAGACCACTCCACTGTCTAGGTATACCTTGGAGTCTATAATAATAATAATAATAATAGTGAAATCTAGCGTTCTCCTATGATTTACAGATTTTTAAATCTACTTCGGATGTGGGACACGGACGCAGAAACACGAAGATTAACTAAGCATCCAGTTAGAGGGAGATTGTGTGTGTGTGTGTGTATATATATATATATATATAAACACACACACACAAGCGTGCAAACGAAGAAAGAGCTAAATGGGCGAAAAACACTAATATATAATCTATTATTAGCTGAGATTGTGGTGGCAGGAATGGTTCAGAGGCCAGTAGTTTTTGCAGTAACAAACTCCAGGCTAGAGAATCGCTTCTGTAGCAATCTCAAATAATAAATTGCATCTTTTAAATATATACACACAAACGTAAAGAAACCGTGGAATGCAAACTAAATTTTACATTTACCGCACTCGCTTCACGTTGGAAAAGGATGAAGCCCTCAACATCTTGTTGCCTACCTCCAACAGTTAATCAGCTATCGAGCGCCGACAAAGACGCAACAGGAAAAAGTGAAGCGGTTAAAGGTCGGCGTGTTAGAGGGACGGTTTTATTATATAAAGATTAGAAAAATCCCTACTGTTAGCAGAGAGAAACACGACTGTAGGGCAGACGAAAGGAGTAAAAAGCAATTAAGGAAAGAGAAATATGGGAGGGAAGAAGTATGGCCGCCATGTGACAGACAGACAGCAAGGCAGAGAATATAGAGAGAAAAGTGGTGATAGGAGGAGAGAGAGAGAGTACAGATAGAGAACAGAGGTGGTAGGAAGAAGAGAGTGAAAACAGTGTGTGTACAGATAGAGAGAGAGAGAAGGGCGGAAGAATACGTGTACATATCAACAAGAAGTTTTATACACGAGTACAAAGCGTGTAAGCATCTGGATAACAATTAAGATTATTAATTGAAAATTCAACGAGGGGCCGCCAAAATATAAGGCAAACATTAAACAGACAGGAAAAAAATCAACAAAAGATTAATTATTAGCTTTGATGTTCGGCCAAATTTCACCACCATGTGTGCAGCACCATTTTAATGAAGGCTTATAATATATGCCCCCCCCACACACACACACGCGTTTTTCTATAATGAAACCAGATTTACTAGGAAAAAAAATATACACAAGGAAGCTTATGACATCGAATCTCCGTGTGAAATAACTACATATAATTCCACCTACATAATTATCAGCTAAATATATTTCTAAGCGAGGAGGGAAGGCAGCAAAAAAAAAAAATTATTAAATACTGCACCTTCAGGCCTGCTATTCAATGAACACAGTATAAACATATACAGACTATTGCGACAGTTCAGTCTATATCACTTCCTAGTTCGCAATCACTGAAGTAAAAAAATATACTGGTAACATTTACCCAAACACCATCTGGTATCAAAATTAATGTTTGTGAGAAAGGAAGATCAAGTCTTTATAAGCAGGGTCCCGAGCTAACGAAGGACTACTCTCTTGTGGTCACTGGACGTTACAAGAAATAGCAGCGAAATCCTCGCATCATACCTTCTCGTCTAGATATGTGAAACACTAGTTCCTGTTACAC
Organism: Octopus sinensis; assembly: GCF_006345805.1. Taxonomy (NCBI): domain Eukaryota; kingdom Metazoa; phylum Mollusca; class Cephalopoda; order Octopoda; family Octopodidae; genus Octopus; species Octopus sinensis. The sequence goes on from NC_043012.1 coordinate 7,618,312, forward strand.
AAAAATGTGGAACATTTTACGTTTGGAATGCCTTTAGTCAATAAGGCTGTTCGATAAGTGCTGACCTGGGAGTCAAACAACATCCAGTGAAGTCCAGGCGAATCAACAAACTTGCACGATTTACATTACTAATAGATTCAGTCCTCTCAGCAAGATCGAACTTGCTCTGCAGTAAAGGCCGATGTTGTTACACCACTAAATAACGAGAAACGATGGAAAAGATATCTGAAAGACATGTGACCATCAATGCTTATCTGATCGGGATGAAAAAGAGACAACTGGCTTTTATACTTGACCAATAAATACACAGTTTACAGATTTTATACATACACACAGTGCATGTGTTAGTGTAATAAAAAAAAAAAACCGTAACAATTCACGCTTGCTTTTATTAACTGTGAATACGATGGGTAGAATGGGGTCTCCCGGGTAACGGTCCTTTCTAACCAAAACTAGTGCTACATATCAAAAATCGAACAAGCCTCTATGTAGTCACTGGATTCGCTAGAAACAGCAGCAAAATATCCTTCAGATGATTTCCTATTATCTTTAATAATAATAAAGCATTAACAAGAGGGGATAATGCAATTGAGAAAACACAATGACCATGGCCACAGATCAACTCGATCAGATCTGACCTATGGTTATTCCATTAAACACGTTTGGTCGCTTCTATATTTAGCGTTGACGGATAAATGAATGGCCAGTCTTATATGACAGGAGCAATTTGAAATGTGAACAAGTTTCCAAGAGGATATGGTCTGGTGCACCACCCACCAACGGAACCGCAAACCCGGTATAGCAGGACCATTGATAAAGCTGGACAGAAAAACTCATCTAGATAACTTACTTACCCATTTTAAACTAGCGTTTTATCACTCAGCGAAGAAACCACTCATTTCAATTAATACACATAACACAAAGGCACATCTAAAGTTTAGGGCCTCAATGACTGTTCCAGTTTTCTGAAAATTATAGTTTATATTTAAAGAAACTTTGCAAGGAAAGACCCCCCACCCATTTTCTCCCAGGAAAAAATAAAGGGGTGTTTTATTTGGCGGGGGATATACAAAATGAAGTCTTGCTCGCAAGTCATTAAATGACATTTTGTGGAAATGTGCTAAGCGAGTGGAGATTATTACACAATGAGGTTTCAAACATAAACCTTAGAAAAATATTCAAACTAGGAAACTGGTGGTGGTAACGAAGACAGCTTGGATGGAGTAAGATCGATCCTCCGAAACTCCAAAAACAAATTTCAAAATTTTATCAAAATAATTGTAATTTACTTCTATGAAAATGTATCTGCCAAATTTCATTTTAAAAATATATGCCTTTTTTTCAGAAAGTTACAAAGAAACGAGGCCGGTGGGGCACCAATTTGTAATCATGACACGCACACACACACACATTTTTATATATACACACACGTATATGCGTGTGCGCACACGCGAATACAAATATCCTACAAGTTGGACGATGGTGGTTCCGAATATAAAAATAAAAAGTAAATACAAGAGAGTTTTGTGATTGAAAAATCGAGGAACGATGGCGATAGTGAGAGGCGGTTCACCGATCGTAGTAATACATGTATAGCAGGAAGACAAATTGGAACAGCCAACCTCCTCTCCCGATACACACTACTACCACCACCACCACCACGCACTCAATGGGACTTATTCCTCTCGCCGCCTCACACACATCGAAGTGAAGCTTATCGGTTCCTCCCCGTAAAAATCTCTTCAATCAAATTACCAGCGACCAAAAACTACAGCATCATCACTGTGTGATCAAAATAAGGAAACTACAAGCCTGACTTAGCAACAAAAACAAAATATACACACACGCATACTACATAAATATATATATATATATATATATATATGGCGAAAGCTACACAGACTATATTCTGTTGCGTAATAACACATGGTGCAACGGCAAGTAACGCGAGATTGAGGAAGAGAAAAGGACGATTCCCTGATCAGTTCAGTTCCAACCGCAATCGGGTTTTCAGACTAAATATTTATATATTTTCATTAAAAAAAATTTAGCAAAACGTAAAGCAACGATACAAATAAATGCAATAAAAAAAAAAAAAAGGTGACATAGTAAAACGACTGATTCGGGCAGGAAAGAAGCAGTTTTTTCTTCAGTGAAGGTTTTTCAAATAAAGATTTTCTTGCAATGATCGGGGGATTTCGGACCAAGATAAATGTCGTACGATTTACTTCAATGAAGGGTTGATAATAATGATTTAAAGCATTAAAAAAAAAAAAAGACAAGATTAAGGGGGTTTTTTTTCTTTTAGTTTCTATATATCAGATGAGACAATTTTAACCATCGCCTTTCCAGTCAGTAGTCACATTTTCATGGAGGAAAACCATTTAACTCATTCTTTTAGATCTAATAAAATACACCCAGGCGCAATATCCTTATACACACACACATATATATATATATGTGTGTATATATAGGGCCTATGGTGGGTGTGGGTGATTACGTGAAGCCACGGAGTGAAATAAAGGCGACAGGAACCTAGCTGGCCATGTGCTAGTGGGAACTATCAGCGTGTAATATCTGTTAATGATATTATATATATATATATGGCGATGGTAAAGGATCGCCTCTAAATATATATATATACACACACACACACACACTTGAAATAATTTCCCGAGCGTATATAGTGAAATTGATATAATTACACAGAAAACCTGGATCAATGGCCAATGCCGTGCGGTTTTGCAGCACAGATAGAAGAAACTAGGCACACATAATACATATATTAACGATATTCCTTTTCTTGCCTCCTGTCAACAAACATACATATATACGTTCCTTTTGCAAATGTGAAATGAAGGGAAATTAAAAGGAAAATAAGGAGAACCAACGGGTGGGGAAAACAAAAAGTATAGAGAGAGATATTTAACACATGCAATGGCGATGATTATTAAGGAAATATTGCAATCATCGGCAATATAACATCTATAATACACAGAATGAAAATTATATATACATACATTTATTTATATGGTAGTATTTAGCTTGGGCGTACCACTACATGGGAATATATTTATATATATTATATATACAATATGCACATAGGTAGATTTCCTAACAAGATCGGGGCAAACCCTGAGATGCATGAAAATACTTCAAAAGCGGGCGGCGTTTTAAGAACGAATATAACAGTAAATACAATTGTTGGGTTTATATATATATATATATATATAAATACATATATACACACACAAATATATATATACACACACGTATACATACACAAATATATATGTACATATATACACACGTATACATACACAAATACATATATACACACGAATACATACACATATATATACACGTATTCATACAAATATATATATATACATATATACACATATATATACACACGTATACATACACAAATATATATATATATACATATATACACACGTATACATACACAAATATATATATATATACATATATACACGTATTCATACACATATATATATATACATATATACACGTATTCATACACAAATATATATATACATATATACACGTATTCATACACAAATATATATATATATATACACACGTATACATACACAAATATATATATATATATATATGTGAGGGTACAACAAAAATGCGTTTCAAGAAAGATTTTCCCCCCTGAAAAGTCCCTGGTTTTTTACCCCCCGAATGTGTGAGTGTCTATATGTGAAATGCATGTATGGAAAATGTAGAATTAAATTTTCCTCGCTATACATTCATCTTTACACCCAATTGTTAAGAAATACAATAAACTGCAAAGCCACACACACACATATATATATATATATGTATATATATATATGTTTAATATGTATTTATGTATGCTTTAAATATACACATTATTGTTCAACATATATATATATACACAGTATATATATATATATATATATATATATATATATATATATAAAGCCTCATTACCTTTCTAAAAGGAATCAATTTTCCACTGAAGAATGGAAAAAAAAGAAATCAGAAGAGACAGAAAAAGGAAGCTGGCGCCTTAATTTTTCTACAAAGCTCCTCAGAAATGAGGAAGAATGGATAAAGAAAGCGACAGGAGGGCAAAAATTAAAGAAAAAAAAAGGAACAAGCTACAGACTTCAGACAGTTGTAGGAATTATAAGATATATTCCAATATATATATATATATAGCTTGCGTCTATGTATGTGTATATATCTTGATGAAATGTCAGAGAAAAGATGGGGAAAGAAAAAACTGGTAAGAGAAACATATAGAGGGGAAAAATGAAGTGAAATGAGATGGGGAAGACTTGGGCTGGTTACATATTTCGTATATTTTAAAGATCGCTATAGGAATTATGGACATTATATATATATATATATATATATAGCTTGGGTATTGGGTATATATATCCTGTGTCTGTGCATGTATGTATATCTTGAGGAAGTGTGAGAGAGAGAAATAGAGAAGAAGGTAAATGAAATGAAATGGAGAAAATACTGGCTTACATTCTTCAACGTGTTTCACACAGACCGATGTAGGAAATATGGATATGGATATATATATATATATATATGTATTCTGAGGATATATATAGCCTGTATCTGTGAGTGTATGTAAATTGATGTGAGATATAAATCCCTTAAAATCCTTTTAAAATGTTTTAGCTAGAAGGCCGCCGCGGCCATGCTGGGGCAATACCACCGCAGAGAAAAGAGGGGGGAAAAATATGGATATGTATATATATATATATATATTCTAAGGATATATATATAGCCTGTATCTGAGTGTATGTAAATTGATGTGAGATATAAATCCCTTAAAATCCTTTTAAAATGTTTTAGGCCGAAGGCCGCCGCGGCCATGCTGGGGCAATACTACCGCAGAGAAAAGAGGGGGGGAAATATGGATATGGATATGTATATATATATATATATGTATTCTAAGGATATATATATATAGCCTGTATCTGAGTGTATGCAATTTGATGAGATATAAATCCCTTAAAATCCTTTTAAAATGTTTTAGACCGAAGGCCGCGGCCATGCTGGAGCACCACCGCAGAGAAAAAAACAGGTAAGAGAAATATATATATATATATATATTGTAAGGATATATATATAGCCTGTATCTGTGAGTGTATGCAATTTGATGAGATATAAATCCCTTAAAATCCTTAAAAGTGTTTTAGCAAGAAGGCCGCCGCGGCCATGCTGGGGCACACCACCGCTGAGAAAAGAGGGGGGAAAAAAACAGGTAAGAGAAATATATATATAGAGAGAGAGAGAGGAGGGAAAAAATGAAATGAAATGAAAGGTGAAAAAAAAGACTGGTTTACATACTTCAAATGTGTTTTAAAGACGAAGGCAGTAGAAAACTGCGGATATAGAAAATATCTTTATATGTTTCTGTCTCTTTTCTTTTTTTTTTTTTTTTTTTTTTGCTCCTCACTCTGTGTCTCTATGTATGTAAAAGTATATATATATATGTGTATATATATGTATATAAGATCTCTGTTGTTGGAGTTTGTAGTGTTGAGTCGGGCCGAACTAGATTTGAGGACTCCGTACGAGGCGAACGACCTTAGCACGAGTGTGTGTTGGTAAAAGTGTGTCTAAGAAGAAGAAGCAGCAACTGTAAAATGGCCGAACTGTGGGGAGGATTGACCTGTTTAGCTCGGCCCCTTACCTACTCTACAAATAACATCGCCGATCACATAATACATCTACACACAAATACGATATTATTTTTTAAAAATCAATATTTTTATATATAAATCGCAGAAAATAAATAAAGTTTCAATGAATATACAATAGTTTTTTTTTCTAATTTTTAAATATTCATTTAAATATTATTCATTCGTTTATGGATTATCGTTCGTGGAGGCTTTTTTTGAGAACGTGAGAACGTATATGAACCAAGAAATACGGAACTTCTGCTTTTTTCCTTGATATATTTTAAATTTCATTGAAAATTTTCCACTGAGAAATTTATATTATTAAAAAAAAAGAATAATTATAAATATATATAGATATATACACACATACACACACGTACGTACGTATATACATATATATGTATATTATGTGTGTAGATATGTACAACTTCCGTTATATTCGCACCGATTCAATTTTATTTATTCTTGTCTCAAAATCACGTTCAATAACCAATATTGTTTTCTTTTTTAATATTCAAGTTCTTTTATTAGTAAAATCCGATTCGTAATTATCGTCACAGCAAAATACTTTTAACGTAAAAAAATCTCAAAGAGGGGGAGTAGTCGGAGTAGCGTCGAGTGAAGGAGTTGCACTGGGTTTTTCGATAGAACGTAAGTGGCCTTAACCATGAGTGGCTCGCCATTCGAATGGCCGGTGGAATGTCCAACGAAGACAAACATTCCACTGTATTAACAAGGATGCTCCTACACGACCACTGCCAATATCCTAGTTGCACTTTAACTCTCTGCCACGTTAACTCCACTGGCTGTAATACCGCTACTGCTACGACTACTTGTGGACGAGGTGATGTACAATGGCTAGTTCCATGTTCTTTAAACAATTTGATGACAATTTCTACCTGACTTCTTCTTATATATTATTATTATATATATATATATCTTTTCTTTTTCCTCTTTCTATTCTCTTTTCGTCTGTTCATGTTTCGTTATTTATTAAATATTTCTAAGATGTTTGCCCACAGCCGGGACACATGTTCATCACTCTTGTACCGACTTCTATGTAAATATAACTAATAACTTCCATATTTATTTACATGTGCTGTTTGTTGTTTATATACTGTCAAAACCATAACACAGCTTAACTTTCCATCTTCATATCTGTTTGATATGTGTTTTACCTTTCTTTTATTATCAGTTTCATACCTGTTACATGTCATGCTATATACTTGTGTGACATACACATACTCAATTACATTATATACACACACTCGTACTCGCATAGGTATAATTAATTGGGAATGGTATACACATAATTAACAACTTACCTGATAGGTATTAACAGACACATACTTACACATACATACACGTGATGTAATAGATAGACACACGTGACACATAGACATGTCATACATACATGATCTCATACACTGTGACATGATATACGCGTATACACATGGACATAACATTAGACACACCCAGATGGACTTGGCGTAATATACACACACGAAGCGTAGATATGATGTAATATACACATATGGACATGATACTTATACACATGTACACACACATACGTAATTACATGACATACACGAAGAGGGACCTACATGCATATAGATAACATTAGCTAAAAGGATCAGCCTCCTGATGTAGTAATACATAAACATTTAACCCAGGAACAGTGACCCCTTTGTTAAAGGGTGATGGATAGCCCAATGATTTTGATCATGATTCCCTCTATAATATCTTTGTCACTCTCTATGAGTGACCCTTGTATCAATGGAAAAGCAAAGTTGATCTTAACAACGTATTCAAAAGATTCCTAAAAGGCATTTACGACACCATCCCTTTCTTCAATGGTATTTGATATCGCTTACTCATGAGGGCTTTTCTTTTTCCTGTCCTCGACTGTCATGCAACTTAAATGATGACCTCACGAAAAGTACACCCAGTACACTGTGTTAGGTGGTTGATGTTAGGAGGGTATTCTACTGTAGAAACCGTGTCATGACTGATACTGGAGCTTGGCACAGCCCCTTGGCTTGCCACATTCTATCAAACCATGCAACCCATGCCAGCATGGACACAACAGTCACTAAATGATCATGATACACGCAGGTGTGTACACAGACATACACACACAACACAATTAGGGTTTTAAGAGTGTCCTATTAAAATGTTTTATGGGATTTGTTCCAGTACCTGAGTCAACCATTCTGGGTTCAGTGAATTAAATGCCAGATCAGAATGGTGAACTAATGGAATGGTAGAGCAAGATAATTTGCGAGTATCTCTTTTGAATGTGTTCTGCATTCAAATATTGCTTCCTATCACCAAAATGAGAGTCATTTGGGAGCCCATCACAAGCCCCCAGTAGGCTGGGGAAGTCCTTATGTAACCAAAGTATTTCAGCTGATAACTCTTACTGCCAACATACCAGGTGGCAGAAGATAATGTAAAGTGATTTTCAAGTTTTGTTTTCCCCAACCAAATTGTTTTAATGTCTACTTTTTCCATGCTTATGATGAAATTCATAGAGGCAGATTTTCTAAAGCTGGATGCTTTTCCTGATATCAACCCTCACCTGCCTATAAATAAGATATTTTCCCTAGTCCTTCAAACATGAACAGCATAATGGCTGTACATGTATTGATGGGAGATTGCAAACAAATGACACTGTTTGTATGATGGTAACACTTGTTTAAAGCAGTTCATACATGTTAAGACTTGGAGGCAATGGAAAATAAATGTCTGACCTGATAACTTCAGTGAAGCCAACAACAACACCGCACATTTATGTGAAGACAAATTAAGGTAAAACATACATGAGTCCACCCATGGTGCATGTCCATTCATTGGTCAGAATACACACCATGTTCACTGATTGGTTCAATTTCAAATCAGTTTTTCCTTAACAGAGACATGTACTGCAATACCAGTTGGTCATGCTGTTACTGTTATCAACGACCTGGACAATACCAAAGTGCATTGTGTGTGGTACATACATTCTGCTTGAATTCGAAAATTGAATATATATATATATATATATATATATAAGGCGCAGGAGTGGCTGTGTGGTAAGTAGCTTGCTAACCAACCACATGGTTCCGGGTTCGGTCCCACTGCGTGGCATCTTGGGCAAGTGTCTTCTGCTATAGCCCCGGGCCGACCAATGCCTTGTGAGTGGATTTGGTAGACAGAAACTGATAGAAGCCTGTCGTCTATATGTATGTGTTTGTCCCCCTAGCGTTGCTTGACAACCGATGCTGGTGTGTTTACGTCCCCGTAACTTAGCGGTTCGGCAAAAGAGACCGATAGAATAAGTACTGGGCTTACAAAGAATAAGTCCCGGGGTCGATTTGCTCGACTAAAGGCAGTGCTCCAGCATGGCCGCAGTCAAATGACTGAAACAAGTAAAAGAAAAGAATAAAGAATATATGTGTGTATAATACTATGTGGCTGTTGGTCATAATGCCGGGGTGCATTGCTAGTACATTGTTATATTAGTTAAAGATTCAGGTAAAAACCTTGTAGAAAACTATGCACAGTTGTGGTTTTAAGTTTTGCCTGTAAACTGCTGAAAATGATACCTTAGTTTGGATATATATTCTCACACTGAGTGAAATGACTGTACAGCTAATGAAGGCCTTATTTAAACAATCACCTGAGATGGTGCATTTTACATATGGATGTATGATAATGGTTACACAACATCTCACTGATGTACTACAAGTGTAAAAATATGTTGAAACAATAGTAGTGATTTCAAATTAAGAATGTTGTTCATTCCATTTTCTGTCACTTATCTATTTGTCTATATTATATATATATATATATATCATCATCATCATCGTTTAACGTCCGCTTTCCATGCTAGCATGGGTTGGACAGTTCAACAGGTTTTGGAAGCCAGGAGGCTGCACCAGGCCCAGTCTGAACTGGCAGTGTTTCTACAGCTGGATGCCCTTACACACACACACACTACAATAGCCACAGGCCAACCAAAGCTTTGTGAGAGGATTTGGTAGACAGAAATTGAAAGAACCCTGTCATGTATATGTATGTATGTATTTGTGTGTCTGTGTTTACGTCCCCGTAACTGATAGAATAAGTGCTAGGCTTACAAAAAAAAGTCCTGGGGTCAGATCGTTCAAGTAAAGGCAGTACTCCAGCATGGCCACAGTCAAATGACTGAAACAAGTAAAAGGATGTATATATACATGACAGGCTTCTTTCAGTTTCCAATTACCAAATCCACTCTCCAAGCTTTGGTCAACCTGGAGTGGGAGTGAGCCTAAAACCATTTGATTGCAAAGCAAACTTCTTAACCATGCAGCCACAAGAGATATGGCTGTGTGATTTGTTGGCCACATCGATTGAACTCATTTCATGCCATCACCAGTTTTCTGGATTCTAGATCCATTTAGCTGTTGTTGGTTCACTACTGGATGAAAGCCTCATTATACTATTGCCAGCTTTTCTATGCTGGTCATTTATGGCTTGTTCAGGTTGCTTCTTTGATTGGGTAATATGACAAATATTGGGTCTCATTATCACTGAGGATTTCTCCTGGCTAAAACACTTCCTTGATACGGCTACCATTGTAACCCAATGATCGATCACTCTCTGTGGAGTCAGAAGCTACATAAACCCCCAACAATTATTGATACTTTACAAAGATCAAGTGAGGCTTGCAATGGTATATTGTGCCTACATCAGAGATGCTGCTGCTGCTCCACACAGACATCCTAAACTATATCCACAAAAGAGCCACCCAACTGATTGATATAGAGTCACTTGCACATACACTCCAACCTCAAGCCTGTGAGCAAACTGTCTCTTCTCTCTGATTTTACTACCTCTTCTATTAAGGCCTCTACTTTTTGGAGCTTGCTGGGCTCCTACTGCCTCCATTTAGGCATCCTTGTCCCACTCAGCTTTTCTTCTCTCATCCTTGTGACCCCACCGCCACCACCACCACCAGGCCCTACACCAATCACTACAACCAATCTGTCTTTCTCACAGATTTTAACTTAGAAAAGTTCAAGTACAACGTTAATGTCATCATTGCCACTTGTCTAGGAAAGCCTGCAAAAGCCTTGAGCATGGTCTCTTCCAAACCCAACAAAGAAAATAAAAGGGAAAAATGACAGATTTTGATTGAATAGTCATTAGTAAGACTTGTCTGATAGCCTACCAATTCTGCCAATTCATTGTCCTGAACTAATATTTTATTTATCAGTACCAATGGAATAAAAGATGTTGCTCTCAGCAAGGTTTGAACTCAGATACAGAATACAGTGAACTCAGGTACAGGACCAATATCATAAGTTATTGCCATGTGTGTGTATTATATTGGATATAATATATTCCATTAAGGGTACACAACTGGTCTTCCAGTTGCAACAGGTCAGCCTCAATTAAGCAGAGCTATGTATGACCAAAGAGGTTCCAGTATTGTACATTCTGCTCATCTTCTATCTCTCTCTCTCTCTCTCTCTCTCTCTCTCTCTCTCTCTCTCTCTCTCTCTCTCTCTCTCTCTCTCTCTCTCTCTCTCTCTCTCTCCTCTTCCCCTCACTCCCCTCTTTCTCCCTCTTCCCCCTCCTCCCTCCAGGCATAGTGTATCAAGGACTTGCATGAGCAATCTTTTTGGGGGAAAGTGGGCCATATGAGATATGGCTGATCGTCAAGTGGGCCATACTGCAAAAAAAAAAACATTTCAAGGCAATTCATTATGTGTGCTATTCAGAATGTCCCACAGGCCACTGTTCAGTGTGTTCTATTTGTCAAGATGATAGAGTGTGATTTAAAGCAGATTTTGCTAGTATTTCTAGCAGGTAGAGTGACCAGCTCCCTTGTTAGCTTATGTGGTTGTTGTTGCAGGTGACTCTTACTGATTTTCTCTCTCTCCCTCCCCTCAAGATTTACAAGAGGAGCAGAATTTAGTGCTGGTCACTCTACCTTTGTATGTGTATATATATATAATGACCAACTATTATATTTTCTGATGTATGAAACAAATGGTAGCTTGAATTTAAATCCGGTGTGTATCAAATAATATTTATCTCTCATTGTATAGAGTACTTTTGTATTGGTCCCACCAATAATGGAACTTTACATATCTCAATAAGGATAAAGATCCTTCCCAAGTCTCATAGGCCTGGTTTCTTGGTTTCTGTGGCACATATATTCCCTACTGGATAGGACGCCAGTCCATCACAAGCTTGCTCATGTTTACCAATTAAGTGGACTAGAGTAACATGAAATGAGGTGTTTTGCTCAAGAATACAACACATCACCTGGTCCAGGAATTAAACCCACCATCTTACAATCATATGTTGATACCCTAATCACTAAGCCACAAGCCCCCCACGTGTATGTGCAATCTTTAACATAAGAGCTAAATCTATTTAGGTGACTCTTCGTCATATATTATATTTCTCTTGAGAAAATAATAATTTCATAACTGTATCAGTTATTATGAAGAGGTCAGCTCTATTTTCTTTGTAGCCCATAAATGTGGGTTGCTAGATCAGCTCAGTTGTCTGAGAATTAAGAAGACTAGAATGGAAACTGGTTTTCTGTTTATGTTACATGATTTATTCAGAGGTGGAATGATTGTGTCTGTAAACTTTTCAGGTCTGAGACTTCTGGGTGGAAGGGACATAATTATTCTCAGTTTGGAAACCTTGCCCAAATTGGATTCTGCTAAAGACATTCAAGCACCAGCTGGTGGGTCAGATTAAATCTACCGTACAAAGAAAAAAAGCAGGGACAGTTTCTCTAGTGGGCTTCAACATGGTTTCCATTGACCAGATTTTACTCACAAAGACTTACAGAATGGTCATCATTTAACATCCATTTTCCATGATGGCATGGGCTGGACAGTTTCATATGAGCTGGAAAGCTGCACCAGGCTCCAATTGTCTGTTTTGACTTGGCTTCTGTGGATAGATGCCCTTTCTGATGCCAACCACTTCACAAAGTGTGCTGGATGCTCTTTATATGGCACCTTTTAAATTTCCTTTATCTGGTACAAGTTGCTTCTAATGTCACCAATAACATATATGATATAGGTGAAGCTGATAAACCAAACTACTGGAAAACCCACAATCTTATCTTTACTTGTATGACCTCAGTATTACAAAAGTGTTTGATTTCTTCAAATTACTGCCAAAAGGTGCAGAGATATTCTCCACAGGTATATGACATTTTACTTGTATTTATTTATTTATTCATTCATCTTACCTGAGACATTGTGTTACGGGATTGAATGTGAAGCCATGTAGCTAGAGTAAATTTCCTATCCATGAAGCTGTGACAAAGAGAACATAAAGTACCTTGTCAGGATCTTTTTTTCTTTGTGTGTGTGCGTGCATGCATACATTTTTTTTCTTCTTTTTACTCTACAACAAACAAGATTTTACATAAATTCAAAGACTAGATATAGTGGTGTAATACTTGAGAAGTTTTGTTGGTTGGTTGTTTTGTTAATGACTAATCAAAAAATTGTCAAGGCAAATATCCCCGAAAGAGGCGTGAGAACAGAATTATACATGCTGCTGTCAAAAAAATGTGGCTTTTCAGCAGTACAAGACACTCTGTAAAGAATAACAACAAGAAACTTTTTTTTTCCCATTTTCATGTTTTTTTCCTTCTTGTTTAGTTAGCTTGAGAAAATAGTTATTCTTGGACAGGTTTGAATCAGGACATTGCAGAATAACAGGGTGTTGTTGATTTTTATCATGTTCTAAGTAGCTTGACTTAAAGGACATAATATAGTGTAATTAACAAAGTGTAGGTTGTTGTTTAACCCCTGGCCAAAGTTGTTCCACCCCTGACACATGAATCTTTTGTATATTCACTACTTATATACATTGCCCAATGATGATGATCATCATCATCATTTAACGTCTGTTTTGCTGGCATGGGTTGGACAGTTTGGCAAGCTGGAGAACTACACCAGGCTTCAATTGTCTGTTCTGGCATGGTTTCTATGGGTGAATGCCCTTTCTAATGCCAAAACCTTACAAAGTATACAATGTTTTTTACATGATGCTAGCACAGGTGCTTTTTTCATGGCACCAGCATTTCTTTTTAAGCAGTTTATGTGATTTGAGGGAGATCTAACTGTTCTTTCTGCGTGTCAAGTGACTGTTTGGCTTGTATGTTTCTATGTTTGAGGCTGTATTATCATCGTTTGAATATCCACTTTTCTATGCTTGCATGTGTCAAATGGAATTTACTGAGGTAAATTTGGAACAGTTAGTAAGTAGTTTGCTTACCAACCACATGGTTCCTGGTTTATTCCCACTGCGTGGCACCTTGGGCAAGTGTTTTCTACTACAGCTTCAGGCCGACCAAAGCCTTGTGAGTGGATTTGGTAGACAGAAACTGAAAGAAGCCTGTCGTATATATGTATGTATATGTGTGTATATGTTTGTGCCTGTGTTTGTCCCCCAACAGCACTTGACAATCAATGCTGGTGTGTTTACGTCCCCATAACTTAGTGGTTTGGCAAAAGAGACTGATAGAATAAGTACTAGGCTTACAAAGAATAAGTCTTGGGGTCGATTTGCTCGACTAAAGGCGGTGCTCCAGCATGGCCACAGTCAAATGACTGAAACAAGTAAAAGAGAGTAAAATGTAGTGTATATTACAGCAGGAATATGGTAACAAAAGAGTTAAGATGGCCATGGACATATGGTTAAAAAATTTACGTCACAAGCCTGCAGTTTGGTCCTACATTTTGGCCCCTTAGGTATTTTGCTGCAACCTCAAGTTGATCAGTGCCAGAATGGAAAATTTGGAAAATAGAAACTGTTTGGAAACTTGTATTTATAAGTGTCTGTGACTCAGATTATGTCCTTCCGCGACAAAAAAAAAAAGATATATAAATATAGTAAAGGTGATTTAGCTAATCTTTAGAGAATAATGAAATTAGTACTGGGAATGGTCATATGGTCTTTTATCTTTTATTTGTTTCAGTCAGATTGTGGCCATGCTGGGGCATGGCCTTGAAGAGTTTCAGTCAAGTGAATTGACCTCAGTTCTTATTCTGTTGGTCCCTTTTGCCGAACTGCTATGTTATGGGGACATAAACACACTAATAAAAGTTAGTGGTTATCAGTTAGCATTAACTTCTGCTAATTGTTTTTTTACCTGTTTAGCATTTGCAAAGCTAACTTTTTAGTTAACAAATTAGTGGTTAGAGAAGCTAACTTTTTGGTTAGATGTGCCCACCACTGGTCGTCACCTTCTAGAAATGGTAGCTAAATTCCCTCAAACTGAAGTATTAAAAGTCTTGATATAACTATCAAGACACTTGGTGTGAGACTCTACCATATGTATATACAGTGAAAGCCCCTTATTACAATCATAGTTAATGGTCTCAGTTGGTTATTATCAAAGTTAGTGGGACATTGTTTTTGAAAAGATTTTATCCCCAAATGATCACAGTTTCCATTGTATATGTGTTCCCTTCTCCATAGACCTTCTGGCCATACTTGCCTTTATAATATAAGGTAACCCTGAATCCCTCTATAACCCACCTCATCACCCTCTCTCACTAACCACTAACACTACTCTCTTCCCCCCTCTTCCTTCAATACTGCCTCTCCTAACAATGTCTACTCTGTTACTTCCTCCGCTCCCATAACTATCAGTTTGTTCTTCTTGTCATACTTCACTTTCTCTCTCTCTGATCACCTTGTTTAAATATCCTCTCACTCTCCTATCTTCCTTCTGTTACAGAGGTCAGGTCCTTTTATGCCCTTTAGTCTTGCAAGTTACAAGATGGCCCCCATAAAAAATGCACTCGATACACTGTGAAAAGTGGTTGACACGAGGAAGGGCATCTGGCCATAGAAACCATACCAACACAGGTCTTTGAACATAAATAAATCATCTAACCTAATGGTTCTTAACCATTTTTTTATCTATGGTCCCATTTTGATAATTATTTTGTTTTGGTGGACCCCCATAGCCATTTGATGTTTTACATATAGTTCTTTCAAAATTCCTGTTTTGTTAGTCACACGTTCCCTTGTTTAGGTTGAGATATGTAAAACATTTGAGAAAGAAACCTGGCTGTTTCTTGCAATAAGTATATCTAGAACAAAATTTTTTCCTGAACCCCTAAAATACGATTGTGTGGTCCCCGCCAACATTTTAGATGGACTCCCAGGACTCCAAGGGTCATATGGCCCCCATTTGAGAACAACTGAATTAACTCAAGCCACCATGGAAAGCAGGCATTAAATGATGATGATGATGATGTGTGTATGTATATGCATGTATACACATTATATGTATTCATCTGAAATGGTAGAAAGAAAAAAAATTCTTTACATTTACGACTGAGTAATTCTACAACAGAGCGTGAAGTAGTAAAGTCTATGGTTTGTTAAATAAGTTAAATCTATTTTCTTTGGGTGATTTAAATCATCGTTGTTGTAACATATATGTAAAAATGTATATCATCTCTTACCATAATAATTCATAAAATGCAATTATCACCATATCAATCTCAGCAACCAGTAGCAGTTAAGTCATTGTCTAATGCCAGTCTGTGAAATTAGAACCATTTTATGCAATCACATTCTATAATTTCCAGACCAATTATGTTTTGCTCTGTAGATTCCATTATTGCTTTCAGTGAAATTTCTAAAGCGATTTACTGCTAGATTTGATTACAGTTGAAATGTTTAATGAAAGATTTGACTTCTTCACAAAGTTCTGGATGTTTTATTTTACCAAGCTCAAAGAATCACATAATTACTATTCGTATCAAATCATATAATACTTGACTCCATTTCTGGAGACTGGTTTTATGAAGTTGGTACTTGTTTATTTTATTCCTAGCAGAAGCAAAAACATGTTCTGCTTCACATCTCTTACCATTTCCTTTCATTTGTCGATTGTTGAGTTGCGTGTTATGTATAGTCTACTCTACACTCTCTTTACTCTTTTTACTTGTTTCAGTCATTTGACTGCGGCCATGCTGGAGCACCGCCTCTAGTCGAGCAAATCGACCCTGGGGCTTATTCTTTGTAAGCCCAGTACTTATTCTATCAGTCTCTTTCGCCGAACCGCTAAGTGACGGGGACTTAAACAGACCAGCATCGGTTGTCAAGCAATACTAGGGGGACAAACACAGACACACAAACACACACACACACATATATATATATACATATATACGACAGGCTTCTTTCAGTTTCTGTCTACCAAATCCACTCACAAGGCATTGGTCGGCCCGGGGCTATAGCAGAAGACACTTGCCCAAGATGCCACGCAGTGGGACTGAGCCCAGAACCATGTGGTTGGTTAGCAAGCTACTTACCACACAGCCACTCCTGCGCCTATACATGATGATAATGTTTTACATTTTTAAAAAGTTTCTATCCGTTTTCTTTTTCGCTCTCTCGTTTTAGTTTTGTCACTGTTATCTCCCTCATTATTGTCATCACCATCATGAAATCTTCATCATCCCTACATGTGTCACCATTATTATTGTCACTACAATCATCATCACTAACAACATGTATGTTTGTGTGTTTGTCCCCTCACCCTCTGCTGCTTGACAACTGTTCATGTCTGTGTGGTAAGAAACTTACTTCCTAACCTCATGGTCCCAGGTTCAGTTCCACTGCATGGCACATTGGGCATGTGGATTTGGTAGATAGGAACTGAAAGAAGCCCCATGCATGTCCCACCATTGCTTGATAAATGATGGTGGTGTGTTTACATCCCTGTAACTTAGCAGTTTGGCAAAAAAGACCAATAGAATAAATACCAATACTTGGAAAAAGAAAAAAAAAGAAATGCTAGGGTTTATTCATTTGACTAAAATTCTTCAGGGTGATGCTCCAGCATGGCTGCAGTCTAATGACTGAAACAAGTAAAAGACCCCCATAACTTGGTGCAAAACTTTAAAGAAATCAGCAATGGGGTTGATTTGGCTAAACCTTTCAATGTGGTGATGCAGCATGGTTGCAGTCCAGTGGCTGAAACAAGTAAAAGATAGAAAATAGTTCATTTGGCTGGACTAACCTATTTCCTGACCTCAGAGATGAAGTCCAGTCCTTGGCAAACAGTTTAGGTATTGTTCATAGATAAACGGGACTGTCTGAAAACAATATTGAAGATTTTGTGATTTTAGTATATATTTATTCCTTGAATAATGCTTTATTTTCGGGCTCCTTCCATTTGGAGTTGTTTTTGTAGCTCTTCTTAATATCAGTATTTATTTTCCTTGTTTTATTTAACATTTTTTTCTTTTTAAAATGGGTTGACACATGTTGCTGTAAATTCTTCATCGTCTTTATTAAAGATAGCAAGTCTTTTTGATCAGCTTAGTCTTTCATCCTTTTGGGGTTGATAAAATAAAGAACCAGTCAAGTACTGGAGTCAATGTAATCAACTAACCCACTCCCTAAAATTGCTAGCCTTGTACCAAAATTTGGAACCATCAAAGGCGGAAAACTGGTAGAATCATTAACATATTGGGCAAAATGCTTAGTAACATTTTTTTTTTCAAATTCCACTGAAGTTAGCTTTGCCTTCCATCTTTTAAGGACCAGTTGAGCACTAAGGTTGATGTAATTGACTGTCCCTCCTCCCCCGAAATTGCTGGTTTTGTGCCAAAAATTGAAACCATTAAAGGTGATAAGCTGGCATAATCATTAGCAGGATTTCATGTCTTTACATTCTGAGTTCAAATTCCACCAAGGCTGATGTTGTCTTTCATCCTTTCAGGGTTGATAAAATAAGTACCAGTTAAGCACTGGGGGTTGATGTAACTGATTAACCTGCTTCCCTCAAAATTGCAGGCCTTGTGCTTGTAGTAGGAAGAATAATTATTATTAAGGTGATAAGCTGGCAGAATTGTTAGTGTGTCAGACAAAATGCTTAGCAACATTTCACCATCTTCACGTTCTGAGTTCAAATTCTGCCAAGGCCAATTTTGCTGTTCATTCTCTTAGAGGTCAATACAATTAAGAACCAGTCAAGTACCGAGGTTGATGTCATTGGCTTGCCCCCCCCTCATAATTACTGGCTTTGTGCCAAAATTCGAAAGTATTATAAGGGCAGTGAGCTGCTAGAATCATTAGCGCACTGGGCAAGATGCTTAGCAACATTTCTTTTGGCTCTTTATGTTCTGAGCTCAAATCTTGCTGAGATTGACTTTAAATTTTGTCCTTTCTGGGTCGATAAAATAAATACCAATTTAGCAATGCAGTTGATGTTCTTTTCCCCCCAATAAAAATTACTGGCCTTATACCAAAATTTGAAGCCATTTTTATTTTTATCATTAATTTGTGTTTTCCATGCTGGCATAGTTTGTATAAAAATAATTGTATAATCACCAGTGAAATAACTGTTTCCTTTTTTTTTTCCCCCCTGACATTTTCTTTTTCTTCTTTTGGTTTTAAAACATTAAAACTGCAAAAGACAGAGAAAGATACAAAATGGTCTGCAAAACTGATTGTATTTGTAACAGTTGCTCAATCAATCAATGTCTGCAATCTCAGCATGTTTAAGACCCTTGCAGACATAGGTAGGATATAATTTTATTAATCTATGCCATGCCGAAATTCTGACACTGTCATATTAATAGGCTGAAATAATTAATTGGGTGTCTATTACTTTAACCAATGATTTTTTATATTTTGTTTTGTATGTGTGTGTGTAAATTAACAATGATTCAGAACTCTTGGACTGATTCTGTTGTTGATAAAATAAACAACCAGCTTCCGTTACATCTCTGGAATATTTAACATCGTATTTACATGAACTTGTGCAGAATTCTTCACCATGCACCATGTTGTGAATGGAAATTAATGTAATCAGTTCACCTAGTTTACAAATTCCAAGCACCCACATATATTTACCATTTGTTACTTTTTTTTTTTTGTTCTTGTGTTTCCATTTATCTTTTTCTTTCTTTTAAAAACCTTTTTGTCTGTTTTCTGTGCCAGCATGAGTTGCATGGTTTGACAGGAGCTGGCAAACGGGAGGGCTGCCACTGGCGCCATTGTCTGTTTTGGCATGATTTCTATGGCTAGATGCCCTTCCTAGTACCAACCACTTTACAGTGTGTACTGGGTGCTTTTTATATGGCACCAGCATGGGTGTTTTTTACAAGAAAATTGTATGTTCCTGTTGCTATTAATCTTATAATTTGATTTTTATACCCTCTATTGAAATAAAATCATTTCCCTTTTTGGTTTTGTTTTGTGTTTTATGTCATTTAGTCTGACGAGTAAAGGCAGTGCACTTTTCACTTTTCTTCTTGTAAAGTGGTGGTAGGATGAGATGAAGTTATTGGAAACTAGAACTGAATGTTTCTAACAGAGTAGCCTCCGCTTAAAGCATCCAAGGTCCAGGTGGTGATGCTAATCTGAGTGATGACTTTAAACGAGATTGATGATAGAATACACATTACAATCATCCAAGGTGCTCTGCAATAGATTTGAACCTAAAACCATATACTTAAGCAAAATTCTTGATCTCATTGATTGAAGCTGCACATTTCATTACTCTTTACTCTTTTACTTGTTTCAGTCATTTGACTGCGGCCATGCTGGAGCACCGCCTTTAATCGAGCAACTCGACCCCAGGACTTATTCTTTTGTAAGCCCAGTCTCTTTTGCCGAACCGCTAAGTAACGGGGACATAAACACACCAGCATCGGTTGTCAAGCAATGCAAGGGAGACAAACACATACACGCATATATATATATATATATATATATATATATATATATATATTATATATATATATATATATATACATATATACGACGGGCTTCTTTCAGTTTCCGTCTACCAAATCCACTCACAAGGCATTGGTCGGCCTGAGGCTATAGTAGAAGACACTTGCCCAAGGTGCCACGCAGTGGGACTGAATCCGGAACCATGTGGTTGGTAAACAAGCTACTTACCACACAGCCACTCCTGCGCCTATAGCCACTGTTCTTTTGGAAAAGACTTGAACATCACACCATTTGAAGAATATTAAAGATATTAAGAGTGAAGACAGTTAGTCATTGTTCCACCACTTCATAGAAGAAGCAATAGCTACCCCCCCACACCAATTCTATAAAGTTCCAAACTTATATTCTTTAAGCAGTTTCATCCAGCTATCAGCCCTGTCCTACAGCAAATATTAAAGTGTGAAATGTATGTACAATTATATTTAACATGTTCTTGTACTCTTGGACATGAGAATCCCTTTTACTGCAAAAATAGTCTCTGGAGAAAATGCTCCTTACAGACAATGTGTGAAAATACATCCATCGGGCGACAGCATCATTAAAACATTTAGTGTTACATCATGCACCTCCAGTTAATTAATTCCAGCTTCATCAAGTTTTGAATACATACGCAAATCTATTATTTACTGTTCTTGTATATTTGTATGTAAGAACTACTGTTCTTACAGGGCTGTGGATCAACTGATTTTGTATTTGTAACTGATGAAGCTAAACGATACTGAAACATGTGTCCTATGATCTGATGACATCATTCATAGTTTGATGATGTTTCTTAACACATGTGGTCTTTGGAGGAAATTCCCCTCAAAGACAATTTCTACAGTGAAAGGCATTCCCATGTCTGAGTCTACATGAACTTCAATATGATTCATCATCATCATCATCATCGTTTAACGTCTGTTCTCCATGCTAGCATGGGTTGGACGGTTCGACCAGGGATCTGGGAAGCCAGAAGGCTGCACCAGGCCCAGTCTGATCTGGCAGTGTTTCTACAGCTGGATGCCCTTCCTAACGCCAACCACTCCGTGAGTGTAGTGGGTGCTTTTTACATGCCACCGGCACAGGTGCCAGGCGAGGCTGGCAATGGCCACGATCGGATTGGTGCATTTTACGTGCCACCGGCACAGAAGCCAGTCTTGGCGGCACTGGCATCGGCCACGTTCGGATGGTGCTTTTTAACATGCCACAGGCACGGAAGCCAGTCTAGGCGGCGCTATTTTATTCAGCTCTACTTTGTGTGCCTCCAGTTAATTAATGTGCAAGTTGCTATAATGGTACTTTGACTCTTGCTGTCTTATACTACAAATGTCTGCACCTGTTGCCAAATCATGAACCACACGAAACTGTGCTTCAAACTATGTTCTTGTTTGGGATACAAAACTGGAACTAAGCACTCTTCTGTGCAAGAAACAAAGTTTAACTTCATTTTAGAAAGAACATCCTCTCAAATGATTTCCTGTTTGCATTGTGTGTTTATTTTTTGCTTTTTATCAAATAAATTTCTCCAAATTTCCTCTTTCAATTTTCAAACTAAATAGTAATTTCATTACCCCTAGCAGTGAGTAACAATTTTCTGACATTATTTATTCCTCATTTAATTAGGAGACTGATGACCAGGAATCATATCTTCTAAATTATACGTGGAAAAAACTGGTAATCAACTTTACCAGCTTCCAGGAATGTATTTAATATGTAAAATTGGTATATCCAATAACATTACACCACTGTATATTGTGGCTATTTAAGCAATGTGTTTGTGAATGATTAAAGGTTAGATGGGTGCTGATGAAGGGGCAATCCCCCCCCCCCAATATGGCATATACACCCATTACCCTTTTTTCTTCTTTGATTTCATTGTTTGTTTACATCTGATGTCTTGTGTACAAAACATTGCAACAAAAATCAGTACTGGTTTTAATTTCTGTCGAACACCTGTAGATATAACCTTAACAAGTAAACTGTTCAATCTACCTTGGCAGGTGAAAGTACCTGACAAAAAACCAATTCACAAAGTACACTAGGTCTTTATGCTGTACTGCATCTCATCAAAATCTCTAGCTTTTTTTTTTAACAAGATTAAAAAACAGGGCTTTTAACCCTTTTGCGTTTAGCTTACTCAGTCAAATGTAATGCTTATTTATCGAAATTGTTTTGAATTAATCCTACATCATCTTGTAGCTTTGAAATGATGTGAGCATTTATCTTTAGAATGATTTTGAAGTGTGAGAAGACATGTGGTTGTTTCGAACTTAAAACAGGTAAAATATTTGAGCCAGATATAACAGGTTTAAATGCTAATGGATCAAGAGTTAACAATGTATAAATGGAGCAAGCAATGCATCAGCTACTTTTTCCATAGTAGTGCTCATTCCACAGTATGGTTTTTGACTCGTAAAACTGATGTTCTGTTTCCAACACTTAAGATAAAATGTTACTGCTTTTATAAGTCAGCACTTGCTCCATCTGCTAGAGATAGCAGCCAAATCTCAAGCAAACTTCTTAGTTTAAGATGATAATGTGATTTGAGAGGAGTTTAGCTGCAATTTCTAACCATTTAGCCGCTCATATTAATATTGTTAGTAGTAGTATTGCTAATGGATGTATAGTTGTGTAAACCTTAGTTAGTCCAGATCTGACACTATGGTAAAATGTGTTCCAGCAATGTCCGTCATCTTTTATTCAAGCATTATCTATTTAGGACCATTTATCCAAAGTGTTGCTTTCTTCTTTCTTAAGAAAGTATTATTTTACTTTCATTTTCTATTATTCTTTTACTTGTTTCAGTCATTGGACTGTGTCCATGCTGGGGCACTGACTTGAAGAGTTTTAGTACATTTTTTTTTCATTTTTTAAGTTTGGTTCTTATTGTATCAGTCTCTTTTGCCAAACTACTAAGTTACTGGCACACAAATAAACCTATATAGGTTGTCACACCTGCAGTGGTAGCAGGTGTGACAAATACAAAGATTGGCATGCATGCACACATATACACACACACACAACAGGCTTCCACACAGTTTCAATCTCCCAAATTCACTCACAAGGCATTGGTCAGCCCAAACTGCTGTGAAGTGTGACTGAACCTGAAACCTTGTGGTGGCTAAGCAAACTTCTTAATCACACAACCATGCTTATCTCTAGAGATTTTAGCTGTTATTTCTAGCAGACTGACTGAAACCACAGTGAGTTCCTTCATTTACTCACAACCAGTGAAGTGTGATTGCTGTTAGGAGCTAAAACAACTATTATTCAGTCCATCCATTGTCTCTGTTTTAGAAATCTCTTTTATCCTTTCATCTCTGTTCTCTCTCTCTCATATTGCATCTGATAATTTCATCTCTACAGTTACCATGGAGTACCACTCCAGCCATTCCTCTTTTAGAAACCTCTCATCTTCACAACCTTAATATAAAGGGTCCCTTGAGAATAGTTATGATGATGATAAAGATGTTGGGGGTTTAATTTCTCTTTTCTTTCTCATTTTCTATGTTTTCCCTTTTCTTTTTTTATGATCCCCTTTCAATTTTCTTTTTATTTCATTCATTCATTCTCTTCCTAATTATTTATTTATCATCCCCTTTTATTCATAACCTAGTTAGACAGGAAAAAAAATATTAATGCTGATAATGGTGGTTTATATTTGACACCTATGATAGAAGCCCTTACCATTAACCCCAAACAGTGTTTAAGCCCAATAGAATCCTAAAATTAGGTTCTGGTCTCCACATATTTCTTTTCCAATGAAAAACTCTATAGGCTCTACCTTGAAAACATTAACCCTTTTGATATCAACTCACCCTGGTTCTATGACACAAACACCGGTTTTAAAGTGATCCAATTTTAATCTTCCCATCAAAATTTCATGTTAATTCATGTTCCTAACTACAACTTAATAATGGTTTTACATTTTGACACTCAGCCAGCAATTTCAGTTGATTACAACAACCTCAGTGATTAACTGGTACTTATTTTATCACCCTCTGAAAGAATGAAAGGAAGACAGACAAAAAGCTACTAAGCATTTTGCCTAACACTCTAACATCCCTGGCAGCTTGCTGCCTTACAGTAGCAGTTATTTTACTAAATTCTTCATTATTTTTCAAATAGCGATGGTAACAAATGAGTTTGATATTCCATCTTATTACATCAATCTATCAGAAGTTTTTTTTTTCTATTTTTAAAACAAGAAATATAGAAGAAAATAAAGCATGCTCTCCCATCCATTCTTCCTTTGACCACCCACCCTGATTCTTTTTTTGTATTTAAGCATTTAACATCTTTTACTTGTTTCAGTCATTGGACTGCAGACATGCTGGATCCTTGGCTTTGAGGGTTTAGTCAAACACATCAACCTCAGTGCTTTATTATTTATTATTTATTTATTTTTTGCTTTAAGAAAACCATTACTTATTCTATTGATCTCTTTGGCCAAACTGCTACATCACAGGAATGTAAACAAACCAGCACCAATTGTCAAGCACTGGTGAGGAGCAAACTCTCTCACACACACACACACACAACAAGCTTCTTTCTGTTTCTACCAAATCCATTCACAAGGCTTTGGTTACCCTGGAGCCTTAGTAGAAGACATTTGCCCAAGGTGCCATGTGGTGGAACTGAACATGGAACCATGTAGCTGAGAAGAGAACTTCTCATCACACATCCACACCTTCATCTGCTTAAGCTAGTAAAATTAAAAGCTTCATCATTCTGGCAGTGTTTTAAACCTCCAATTATTATAGATCCATTGAAATCTACTCAATCATTTAATTCCATTCAGCTCTTTTTCAGCATTGCTAACAGCCAAACAAGTGCCTGGCTGATCTTTGGCTCAACCTTACAAACTGATATCTGCTAACCCATAGTTACCTCTACCTTTTGGCAGGTTATGATCTAACATTTTGGACCAAAGGTTTTAACATCTTATCAAGTTATAACAAACAGAAGGGCCCTAAGAGGATTAATCCATTTGTTACCATATTTCTGTTAAAATACACAGCCTTTATTTCAGATGATTTTAAAAATAATGAATTTAGTAAAATAACTTTATCATCATTAAGCTGGTGTTAAAAGCATAAATTAACATGAAACTTCAGTGGAACATTTTCAATTTACATCACTTTAAAATGTGAAGTTTGTATCAAAGGACCAGGAGCAGTCTCAGAAGGATTAATGTCAAAAGGGTTAAGTGTTTATAAGGGATTTTCAAACTCAAATGTTATTGGTTAGAATTGGAATTTCTCTGCTACAAGCAGAGAAGCCTCTGTGATGATACCCAACTTGGTAGGAATGACTGCTAAATCTTTCTTAAATCATATCCTGCAGTCTTTTATAAAGGAAGGACACTTTGGATAATGTATTTCTACATATACAATGAACACAACCGAAATATTTTTAATTATTGATCTGCTGGATCGAGACTGACCTACAGCTAAACAACAACTTCACAAATCTCTGTTTATTCATCAAGGAATTCAGCACCATTTGCTATTTGAATAGTAAGTCTATAATAATAATTTGGCATTTTTATTTTAGAAAGTTGGAGAATGGAGGTGGTTGTTTGGTTATGGCTGTTGGACACTTGTTGCTATGGAGATGAATCAATTAATTCGTTCTCAGATTAACATCTCCCCTGCTTTCATATTACAATAATTCCAAATATTTCTCTCTATAGTTGGATCCAAAATAACTGAACAATAGTAATCTAATGGCTTCTTTGTCAGTTAACGACTATCTAAAGGCTGCAAGTTGGTGCCATTTTTATCTCAAACCTCACTCCAATTAGGCTACACACCACCCAACAAAAATATATAAACTTATACAGAATAAATTATGAATTCACATACTCTATCTCTCTCTCTCTCTCTCTCTCTCTCTCTCTCTCTCTTTCTTTCTCATTCACTGGGATTATAATGTATAACCTCTTGAAGAAAATATGTCGAACTTGCTGGAATTGGATTTCATTGTGTTGACCACCATCCAATAAATGAATTATAAGTACCATAAATCCTCAAGAATAGTCCGCGCTTGAGTATAATAATACACAGGGGATTTTTAGGAGGCTGTACCTCTGAAAAACCTAAACCTTGTGTATAATACACACCCCTTCTCTAACTTGAGTCAAGGAGGTCTATATAATGTCTTTGGTTTGTAAAAATGTATACGATAACGTCCTTTATTATTATTGTGTATATAACATAATGCGAACATGTAGCTTTTTTGTGCATTTTGTTTGCAGAAAATAAAGAAATAACAGTAATAATAGTAATAAAGTTTAGTAACTGTTGCTTACTGCAAGTTACGGATGATTCTTTTACGACTTCGTTGCTTTCAGGCTTAGCTTAAAGTATTTTTGCACCCAACATCACAAAATGTGTCTGAATAAACATTGCCAGACAGCAAATTGAGACTCGGACATTGCTTAGAAAATAATTTTCATTTTTAACCTCGTATATAGTATGCACTAGGGATTTTGACCTTTAAATTTTTGGAAAAAAAATGCGGATTATACTCGAGGATTTATGGTATCTCTCTTATAAAACTGCTCCCCAGTGTTATTAGTATTTTCTCAAGTGATGGTGTGAAATATACAGACTTCATATAAGATAACATGAGTCAAGAAGAAAATTTAATGACAATGTTTGATCATCATCATCATTTAACATCTGATATCCATGCTGGCATTGGTTGGACAGTTTGACTAAGCTGGCATGTTGGAAGGCTGTGCCAGGATCAAGTCTGATTTGGCATGGTTTTCTATGGCTGAATGCCCTTCCTAATGCCAATCACTCCGAGAGTGTAATGGGTCTTTTTACATGCTACCAGCACGGGTGCCATTTGCATGACACTGGTATTTGCCACAACTGCGATTTTGCTTGGCTTGATGGGTCTTCTTCTCAAGCACAATATAATGCCTAAGGTCTTGGTCATTGCATCTGTGAGGCCCAACACTAGAAAGGAGCTTGGCAACTCTGCCTCCATGAGGCCCAACACTTGAAAGAAACTCAGCCACCTCACCTCCGTGAGGCCTGCTCGAAAGAAATTCGGCCACCTCGCCTCTGTGGGGCCCAACACTCGAAAGGAACTTAACCACTTTTCCTCCATGAGGCCCAACATTTGAAAGGAACTCAGCCACACATATATAGACTAGGAGGTGGATTTTAAAAAGTCAGTTTTTTGGGGCTTTTTTTTTATAGATATTTCTCATAGAAAGATCCTTGGCCCAATCAGTCATACTCATGACCCAAAACTCATTGGCTATTTTCTTTGTCTTATGCTCCAGTTCATGTGATTCATATGATAAATGGAGACAAATCACTTTGCAAAATATAAGCAACGAAAACAGGAGGGTAAACTAAAGAAAATGAAGTCATTTTGCCATAAATATAATATATATTAGCAAGAGGCAGTATCAATACTGAGAAGTAATATTTATTCCCACTTGAACGTGAATTTTCTATCAGAACAAACTATACAGCAATGGTTACAATCAGAAGAACTCTCATATGGGATTTTGGTACAAAATGCACTCTTGTTTATATTGCTAGCAGTGAGACAAATCCCAAGCCCCAAGACTATCAGATCATGTGATTTTGATCTTCCTTTGTCTTGTCAGTGATGGATAGTTGACTGCTAGAAATAACAGCAACTCCTCTCCTTGCTAGTGATATATCAAATGACAATGCCAGAACAGGTGCTGGTGTCATGATTAGCCAATGAGCTTGTTTATATATATATATATATATAATATAGGCACAGGCATAGCTGTGTAATTATGAAGTTTGTTTCACAGTTACATGGTTTAGGGCTCAACTCCATTGCATGACATCTTGAGCAGGTCTTTTATATAGTCTCAGGCCAACCAAAAGCCTTCTGATGAGTTTAGTAGACTGAAAGAAGCCTGTGCAACTATTAATCCAGACATTTTTATTTTATACTCTTTTCGGTTTTTTTCTGTAGAAGAGTGTATGCTCAAAATATCGAAGACATTTCCATTTTTCCTGAATGTCAAACTAATACACCTTGTTTGTTGTTTCTTCACCTGTATATGTCTTTTGTTTTTTGTGTGCTGTTTTAAACACTGTGTGTGTGTGTGTGTGATTATGACTTCTTGTCTTGACATCACATATAATATATGGTGATATCAAAAAATTTAAATAACTTTGTATTTCAGATTTTACCTGTAATTAGAGTTGAGATAAAGATTACATCCATCCATCCATCTTCTCTACTCACTATTCCTGGGAGGGTTGTTGGGGTAGAATCCTCAGGCATCTCTTCCATAGGGTCCTATCAAAAACAACTATCATTAGACTTGCCAGCAATGTTTGCTTGGACAGGATTTGAACTCATAATTAATTACTTCAAAGTATCTTGTCTCCAATATTTTACCAATTCTACCATCTACTCCTTATTAACCCAAAGGTTAGTTTGACACTGCACCTTACTGGCTTGTATGCATTCTTTCTGTGGGCTCAATGCAGAGCTAATTTGAGATAATAAGAGTGAATTTGTACTTGCCTCAGGACAAATATACTTCTATTTATACAGGTAACCAGCATAATTTTATTGGTCAAGAAGTGCTTTTTTTTTTCTTTTCTTTTTTCACCCAATCAAGTGACAATAAATATAAAGTAGGGAGGGGAAAAAAATGACCATATATCTATCTATCTATCTATCTAATATATATATATATATATATATATATATGAGAGAGAGAGAGAATTATAATCTTCATCATTGTTACCAAAGCCACCACCATCATTATTATCATTGACTTTGTTATTGTTTTACTATCCACTTTTCCTGCCGGCATTTGGCATTCATTGGGTTTGCTATAAACACATAATATATTATTTAACAGCCTGGACAAATGAATACAGGACTTGACCTAGAGAAGCAGGAAATATTTCATAGTTTAGGATCAATAAACGAACACACGAATATGGTGATTCAGAATGAAAGCACGAAACTGGAGTGGCCTTTTAGAAAGAGCTTAGATTGGTTATTGCTTTCCTGGAGCCTCTAACTCTTTTATGCCCTCGACACCAACAACAGTAGCATACTACACTTATTTATGGCAAAATTACCTGGAAATACATCACTAAATCTGTTCTTCTCTTTAAATATGTGATAACAGCATGTTTTCCTGTGTAGATTAGCTTATATCAGTGGTTCTCAACCATTTTCTTATAACCTATGGACCTCTTTGATTCCTATTTTATTTGTATGAACCCTCATAGCCATTTGATGTAAGAAAAAAAAAACAATCCTATTTTAGTTTTATCATTAAATGTTGGTTTCAAATTTTGGCACAAGACCAGCAATTTTGGGCAAGAGGGTAAGTCAATTAGATCAACCCAGTGTTCAACTGGTACTTGTTTTATTGATCCCCAGAAAGACGAAGGGCAAAGTTGACCTTGGCGGAATTTGAACTCGGAATATAAAAACCTGAGATGCCACTAAACATTTTACTTGGCATGCTAACAGTTGCGCCATCTTGCCATCTTTTTATCATTAAATATTGCTAGGAATTATGTAACAAAATTATTTAAAATATTTTATATATTACAAAAATATAACCAGTTTTTTGCACATAAACTTTAACAACAAAATCTTATATGGACCCTGGTTAAAAACCATTGCTTTGAATGCTCACCATTTTGTGCCTCGAGAGTTTGCTCTGGTATCTCATCACCATAATCTTTATCTTTTTTACAGCTACTCCCACCCACCCTTATATAATGCAGGATGGTTGTGTATTTCTTCTATAGCATGGCACCTGTACCTGTCTATCATACTTTAGCCCCTCAACACCCAACATAAAGCCACCTCTCCTCTTTCAAATAAACTCTTACTCAGAGAAGAGGGGGTCTTTTTCTTGTCCTACGAGTTAGTTGGTAACATCACTAGTGCCAGTGTCACAAATATAGGTACCCAGTATACATTGTAAAGTGATTGGTGTTAAGAAGGGCATCCTGCTGAAGAAACCATGCCAAAGCTGACATAGGAGAATAACATAGTCCTGTAGCTTGTCAGATTGTATCAAACCATCCAACCTATGACAGCATGGAAAAACAGATGTTAAGTGATGATGATGATGATAAGTTAAGACCAATGCTCTGTTTGTTGATGGGAACACTTAGGACAAACCACATCCTACTACCATGCCCCTGACCTTTAGTTGATATGAAATCTTTGAAAAGAGTCTTTTGACCTGTTCAATATTTCAGCTAGGAAACACTTCTCTTTTTAGAAATAGGAACTTTGTCTTTCAATCTGTTCGCTGCAGAAATCAGATATATCTACTCAAAATTTCATTACTCTCAACTGTGGAAAGCAATTTGCTGAGATATGTCAAGTTTATTGAGGCAATGAGACTTACAGAAATATCAGTTTAAAAAAAATTTTTTCTTTATTTATTAATCGCTTGTTTTGCTAGATATTTGATGTTGTTACTGGAATAACCATGAAATTTAATTTTGCAATTAAAGTCTAATACGGCATTATCTCATGGAAATAAATGAAATAATGAATCCTTGTCATCATTTAACGTCTGTTTTCCATGCTGACATGCATTGGATGGTTTCACAGGAGCTGGCTCCATTTGTCTGTTTTGGCTTGGTTTCTGTGGCTGGAAGCCCTTCTTAACATCAGCCACTTTATAGTGTGTATTGAGTGCTTTTTAAGTGGCTCCAGCATAGGCATGGCACCAATTATAATCTTCTATTGCAGTCCTCTCAAGTCATTGAAGAAGACTTGGTGTTTTTTCTCAGCTAAAGAGAAAGAGCAGCTAAATCTCCCATCGCACTCTGCTGTCTTCAAAACAGGGTACATTAGTTTGTGAGGCTGTACTATACTTGAAGAAGGCTGGGAAAGTTTTTGATAAATCTGCTTGATCAGAGTTGACTTCAGGCTAAACCACAATAACAAGCCTACAAGGGAACCTCTATATGATCACTCAGCTTGCTAGAAATAGCAGCCAAATTTCTTGTGAATCATACATTTGTGCCTTAAAAAAGGAAGAATACATTGTGCCTGAGCATGAAAATATTCAAGACAAGATGGTTGTGGCTAGAATGAATCTGCAACCATGGTCACCTCTTGATCACTGTCCTCTCATCAAGGTTGACCTGGTGTTAAACTACTACTACTCCTGTAACAGTAACAGCTGCTACATCACTAAAACAGGTCATTAATAGAAGAAAATATCTGTAATAAGGCAAGTAAATGACAGAGCACCTGTTCAGCTAATTGTCCTGCTTGAGACAGCAGCTAAATCCTCTCAAATCATTAACTGTTGTCTGAAAACAGTAACGACTTATTGGACAGTACAGCCCTAGATATGCTAAGGAAAAGATAGGGTGGTCTTATTTAGCATTTCTTTGATCATAGATCTGCCCTGACCTGGAGGCTGAGATCAAAACTACCACAACATGTAATAATTTTTGAACATTATTTCATTAATTTAGTATTTTGGTATGCTAACCATTTAGCCACCATATCATGCTAACCATTTAGCTTCCAAATCATTGACTTCCACTGAAGATATGGTTCCAGGTTCATTCTCACAGCATGGGAAAATGTCTTCTACCAAAAAGCCTTATGAATGGATTTGGCAGACGGAAACTAAAAGAAGCACATTTTGTGTGTGTGTGTGAGAGAGAGAGAGAGACTGTGTAATGTAAAATGATTGTCACCATCATGAAAGTAATGTCATTCATTTCTAGTTTTCTACAAAATCATGACTGGCCATAGGGGAAAATTACCTCACTTGGAAACGAGTGAGGATTGGTGACAGAAGGGCATCTAACTGTAGAATACCTACCTTAAAAAAAAAAAAACTCCACCTGGCCCATGCAAACGTGGTAAAATGGTTGTTATGAGATGTGTGTGTGTCATGTGTGTATCGTTGGCAATTTTCTTTCTCCGTCTGCCCTTCTTTGGACTTTTTCTATATTTCTGATGAAGAGCTTCGCTTGAAACGTGAAATCTTTCTTTTCTTTCCTTTCCTGAGCGTCCAATAACACTGTACTTATTCCACGTCCTCACGTTTATTTTTTCTTGCTTGTTCATGTTTGGATTGAGTATATATATATATATTAGCCACTACACACATTTTTTTCTCTCTTTGTTTTTTCTGTGTCCCTTTCTGTAGAAGAGCATAGGCTTGAAACGTAAAAGACTTTTTTCTATTCCAGAGCATTATACTAATACATCTGTTTGTTTTGTACACCACCTGTCTTCGTCTTTTGTTTTTTCGTAAACTCTCCCTATATATATATATATACATACATACATACATACATACAGGAGTGACTGTGTGGTAAGTAGCTTGCTTACCAACCACATGGTTACAGGTTCAGTCCCACTGCATGGCATCTTGGGCAAGTGTCTTCTACTACAGCCTCAGGCCGACCAAGGCCTTGTGAGTGGATTTGGTAGATGAAAAACTGAAAGAAGCCCGTTGTATATATATATGTGTTTGTCTGCCCAACATCGCTTGACAACCAATGCTGGTGCATTTACATCTTATTCTATCGGCAAAAGAGCCCGATAGTTTAAGTTCTAGGCTTACAAAGAATAAGTCCTGGGGTCAGTTTGCTCAACTAAAGGTGGCGCTCCAGCATGGCTGCAGTCAAATGACTGAAACAAGTAAAAGAATAAAAGAAAGAATATATATACAAATATTAAATGAAATAGGGAAATACAATTGACAAACTAAAAATTTATTTACATTCTAATATAATAAATATAACAAATCCTTAAAAACCACATATAATGCCAACAATTTGTTCTGACTTATGTACAGTAGAGAATTTATAGAAAAATTCTTATCTATGTATGCAAGCCTCTTCAATGTTCAAAAAAACATATGAAATTCTATGTAAGGACTGCCAAATTGCAAAAATGCTGATTCCAAAATGCCTGTTTAGCAGTAAAACGAAGGAAATATCTTCATTTATATAGATCAAATACATTTAAATATTCACTGTGTATTGGTTAAAGAACATAGTCTTATATTGGGGTATATAAGCTCTCAATGGAAAAAGTAGGTTTTAATACGTATCTATACACACACACATTGTCTATCTGGTTGTATTGATTGATAGTCCTTCCAACTAAAGTCCCCAGTAGTATGTCCATTGACTATACATATATGTATATATATATATACTCTTTTACTCTTTTACTTGTTTCAGTCATTTGACTGCGGCCATGCTGGAACATCACCTTTAATCGAGCAAATCGACCCTGGGACTTATTCTTTTGTAAGCCCAGTACTTATTCCATCGGTCTCGTTTGCCGAACCGCTAAGTAACGGGGACATAAACACACCAGCATCGGTTGTCAAGCAATGCTAGGGGACAAACACAGACACACACACGCATATATATATATATATATATATATACATATATACGACGAGCTTCTTTCCGTTTCCGTCTACCAAATCCACTCACAAGGCTTTGGTCGGCCCGAGGCTATAGTAGAAGACACTTGCCCAAGGTGCCACGCAGTGGGACTGAACCCGGAACCATGAGGTTGGTATACAAGCTACTTACCACACAGCCACTCCTACGCCTATATATATATATATATATATAATGTGCATGTATGCATGTTCCTGTGTATGTGTGGTATATTTGTATGTTCACTTATATGTATATAAGCTATATGTTCGACTTAGTTACTAGATCCTCCTATTGTACCATATTAATTCAACTGGCATTTCCAATCACTAATCCCAAGCAGACGCTCCATTAAAATGACTAACTTGTACCAAAATTCCATGGACGTAGATTCATCAATTCCCTGAGACTTCACAGACATTGAATTATAGCATATGTCCAAAATATGTGGGCTTATTGCTCTTCGCTCAGTTGAACAGCTTCACTTCCCCACCCCCCACCTAGCTAATAATATATCCATGTTACCCACCTCCCAGTCTCTTTTTGCAAACCCTTCATCACCCTTTCTCTTTTCTTTTTCCTATTCTAATCAATCTCCCTCTTCACTCACATTCTCTCTCTCTCTCTCTCTCTCTCTCTCTCTCTCTCTCTCTCTCTCATGTGTGTGTGTGTGTGTGTGTGTGTATGAAATGTAAATTTCAATGCTTGGCTATTTTTCTCTTCATTTTTTTTTCTGTGTGTTTGTCCCCAGCTCTTACACCCATTCATTCCTTTTTTTCTATTTTTCCTCTTTTGATCAACTTCTGTGCACCAACATTTCTCTCTCTCTCCCCTCTCAATGTGTATATGTGTCATATATATATATATATATATAATGTGCATGTGTGTATGTATGTATATATATATATATATACACACACACACACATGTAGATTTCAGTGTTTCTGCCTTTCTCTTCTCTCCGACTAACCATGTATTTCTCTCTCTCTCTCGTATGTGTGTATATAATATATATATATATACACACATACATATATGCTCATACACAGATTTCATTGTTTCTGTCTATTTGTCTCTTTTTTTACCCCCTCCAACCATCCATCTCTCTCTCTCTCTCCCTCTCTCTCTCTCTCTCTTTCTCCCCACTCTCTTTCATGTCAAAATACTCCATATTTATGTATTTCTCTCCCATCATTTCCTGTCTATTGTGAAAACATAACTCTGCAATATCAAATTGGCTTCCATAATTCCGTCTCTATCGGCCACTTTGCTTTATTATTATTATTATCATTATTATTATTCTTTTATTTATTTATGTGTGTGTGTGGGGGGGGGGGTTTCTATCCCAGGACATCTAAAGGAATTGACTTTCCCCAAGGGTTGGGGAAGGATATGGAGAAATAAGAATTTTGTGTATTTTTGCTATTCTATTTCAGTTACTTAAAAAGTATTTCGAAATTGATCAACGAAAGAAAAATAGGAATTTTATAAGTGTGTGTTTGTGTGTGTGTAATGTATCTATATGTGTATGTGTGCATAAAAGAAAATACAACTGAAAAATGAAATTACTATTTAGAAATACATGTACATCTGTACGTATGTATGGGTGTGTGTGTGAAATCTCAGCTGAGGTGGGGGAAGGATTGGGCATGAAGAAAATGGATTGCTTACACAGGAAATTATGTCATTGAATCATAATAGTTGTCTTAAAATTTCAACTCGATTACCACAATATGGCAATAGGTGGAGAGTGGGGGAAGGGGAACAATAATTGTTTAGTGCCCTGCTCAAAATAACTGTGTGATAATGGCTTAATAGAATGGAAGAATGATCAACGTGTGTATTAATGGACACAAGGCCATCATGCGGATAACCACTTTTTAGATTGTTTGTTTGCTTCATAATGAGCTATCAACAATACAACTGAAGCAATATTCCTCAGGAGGCTATATTTAATATGGTGGGTTGAAAAATGTTGAGATCCCAGCAATTAGTAGGCATAAACTCACTCAATGGAGTTGTTTAAAATCTAAAAGAAGGGGAAATAACTCTTGTTAGATCAGTTGATTGAAACATGCTCATTGCTTTCACCCATTGGCTTTACCTCAGTCAATTTGGTTTCATGATACAAGCCGCTTGTTTAAAGTGATCTAAATTATAACCTGCCATTAAAATTTCATGTTAATTCATATTCCTAATGCCAGCTTAAGTGAATCAAAGGCAGTGTATTTCAACAGAAATATGCTAATAAAAGGGTTAAAAACACTGGTTTTACAAATTTTTTTTTTTTTTTAGGCAAGGATGTGAATGGGTGTGTTTTTCACTAATTTTGATGTGATGAATTCAATTTTCTGAACAGTTCTACTCTATCACCTCTATTTTATTTCCTTTCACATATCCCATTTTAATTATACTGCATATAAATTCAAAATATAATGTTTATTTCATCTGTAACAAAGGCATGTTACAGGGAAAAAAAACAACAACTAAGATATGGAACATTGATGGAACTAAATTACTTGGATAATACAATACATACAAATCAAAGTACAGCAGACAGAAGTGATTTTTTTTTTGGGGGGGGGGATGATCTTGTGTACTTTGTCTCTGGGATGTCACTCAAGAGCATCCGGCAAAAGGTCCCCATCATGTTGGGGTTCCACTTGCCTTAGTAGTTGCTCTCCATTTTAGTAATATCTTGATAGAACCTTTCTCCATGCTCATCACTCACTGCTCTAAGCTTTGGAGGGAAAAAGTTATGGTGGGAGTGGAGAGAGTGAATTTTGAGTGACATTCAGCATCCCATATCCTCGTAAGACTGTAATAACTTCTCGATACACTCTTGGTAATCTAGTACCCATATGTTACCAAGAAAGCTGTGGCAGACTGAGTTAAATGCTTCCTATGCTCTCAGTTCCTTTAAAGTAAGAAGCTCCTCAAAGTCCTTGTCTTTCAACACCTCTCATATCTGAGGTCCGACGAAATTTCCCTTCATGAGCTTAGCAGAACTCAGAGCTGGGAACAGAGAGCACAAGTATTGGAAGGCAGCGCCATTTTTGTCCATGACCTTCACGAAATTCTTCATTAAGCCAAGCTTGATATGAAGAGGGGGAAGAAGCACCTTGTTCGTGTCCACCACAGGATTTTCTTGGACACTGTGTTCATCAGACATGAAAGTACTCCTAGATCCCCAGTCCTTCTGCTTGTAGTGCTTGGACAGAGCCCAACTCTCCTAGAGACAGAGAAAGCAACAGTACTTTGTGAAACCCACTTGCATACCCATAAGGAGCCCAGTGACCTTGAGGTCCCTGCAGAGACTCCACTGGTACTGGTTGTACTTGACAACTTCCAAAACGAGCTACATATTGTTATAAGACTCTTTCTGATGGACTGAGTAAGGATATTTGGTCTTTTTTCTAGAAGCATTGAAACCTGTTACATTTGTTAGACAATTGAGGGTTGTTGACAGGAAGGACATCCAGCCATAGAAAATCTGCCTCAGTGAATTTCATTAACCCTATGCAAGCATGGAAAAGTGAACAGTAAAACAATCATGTTGATAATAAATGAGATAGGGGTGTGTGTGTGTGTGTAATTTCCCTTCTCTTGTGTCACACAAATATTAAATATTAAAAACAAGTATTTTAATCAAGAATGAAGTATTTGCAAGTGTTGTGTACATTGATTTCTTTTTTGATTTTTTTTGTTCCAAATATGTTATTACACAACCCAGTTCTTCAATAATTAGAAGTATTGATGTAAGCTTTATACATATATTGAATGTATATATTAGTCATTCATTATTTTTTTACTTGTTTATTATGAAGAGGAGGAACATTATTTTACTGTAACAAGCTAATCTTTACCACCAGTGCTGGAATAGGTTTTGGCTAGAATCTTTCTCTAGCAGAAGTCCTATCCAGGTTGATGATTATCTCTCATCTGGTGAGATCAAAGCATCTGGTGAGATCGAAGCATCTGGTGTTCATCTAGAACAGGTGTTGGTAAAGTGGTCAATATTGACTCCTGTTAGGGTGGGGTCTGTATGGCTGTCCAGGGGGTTGATATACACCTGAAAAGATCTTGATCATTAAGGGTTCTGAGTTTATAGCAAACTGAATCTGACAATACAGTAATTTAAGGCTAAAACTCACTAATTTCCAACCAAATATCAATGTAAAATCTAGTATGCACCCAACACATATTTTACTCTAAGTATTCCAACTATATCAATATTGCATGACTAAACTTTTATTGTTCTTCATCAATTTCATTAAGTATTTTTATTAAATTTTTTTATTTCTTATTAAAATGTAGATATGCCACAGAAGAATGGAGGAATTATTGCTTTTAAATGAAAAAAAAAAGATTATTAATTATACAGGCATAGGAGTGCCTGTATGTTAAGAGTGCCTGTGGTTCCCCGTTCAGTTCCAGAATGTATATATTAGATCTCTATACTTAGATCTCTCATGAGCTCTAAGATTCATAAGACCAGAGCTCAACCTGGTTTTCCATGGTATATAAGTGATTGAGACATCACAACACTCACCCCTGAATGGGCTGCCAGTCCTTTGCAGGGTCAACTGCCCAGATAATTCTGGAACACATTTACAGCTGAATGAACTGGATCAATGTGAAATAAGTTCTTTTGCTTAAGAACACAGTGCACTGCCAAGTTCTGGAATCAAAACCACAATCCCGTGGTCATTAGTGCAAAACTCTAATGCCAGTGTTTCTCATTTTCTGCCCACTGACCCCTTTGATTCCTGTTTTATTTGGATGGACACTCATAGCCATTTGATGTTAAAATGATCCTATTATATTTTTATAATTAAATGTTATTTGAAATTTTCTTCTATTTTACTCTTCATCTTTTGACTGTGGCCATGCTGGAGCACCGCCTTGAGGGGTTTTAGTCAAACAAATTGACCCCAGGACTTATTATTTTGAGCCTAGTACTTATTCTATCAATCTCTTTTGCCGAACCGCTAAGTTACAGGGATGTAAACATACCAACACTGGTTATCAAGTGCTGATGAGGAGACAGACACACACACATAGATGTATACACAGACACACACAACAGGCTTCTTTCAGTTTCTGTCTACCAAATCCACTCACAAGGTTTTGATTGGCCTGAGGTTTATAGTAGAAGACTCTTAAGGTGCCATGCAGTGGAACTGAACCCTAAACCATGTGCTTGGGAAGCAAGTTTCGTACCCTACAGCAATGCCTGCACCTGTATAAAATTGTATAAGAAAATTTTTTTTAATATTTTGTGTATTGCAGAAGCATAATCAGTTTATTGGACATAAATTTTAACAGCAAAAAAATCTTACGTGGACCCCAGTTAGGAACCATTGCTCAAACCATTAGACTGTAAATTAATCTTGGTCAAAAGTGACTTTTGTGGAGGTCAGTAATTGATCAAGGCTAAAGTATTTTCTGACACTGAAAGAGAAACCTGGCCTTTGAAATGAGGTTTTCACAATGTTCTGTGGTTACCATGTAAGATCTTAAGAGGCTGTTTTGATCTAGAATCTCCTTATAACAGGTTTATTCTACTTTCATTTTATTGCCATATTTTATATACAACATTCCAAGCAGTATTCTTTACATTTATGGATGTGTGAAAAAAACCCAAAAAACATTTAGGTCTTATCTGTCCATCTACCACCAAATTTTACTTCCTACAAACATCATGCTGTGGGGCAGTTTCTGATGCTGTAGATTTTTGTCTTCTTTGTCCACTCAACAGATATAGTACACAGTGTCATAGCTAGGTTCTTTGGCTTAAGATCACTACCACCACCACTATAACTAAGTAATTAGGTGATTATCTCCTGCTCCACCAACAGAAAACACATGCACATCAAAGTTAATGTGAATGTGTGTGTGCACTTTGTGCATATGTGTGTGTGTGTGTATGCTGATTTGTGTACTTCAGTGCCTGTTTATACATATATGTATATATGCTTTTGTGTATGCATTTGCATCTATGTACATATGCATTGTGTGTGTGAGAGATAAATTGATAGATAGAATGATATATATAAACATACACACATGCATGCACACATACACATTATACACGCTGCTGAAATACAATATACTTCAGCCATATAACTAAATGACAAGATTTAGATCTATGAGATATATGTGTGTGTATCTATATCTATTTATCTTTCTATCTATCTGTGTGTGTGTGTGTGTGTGTATATACGTATACACACATATGCATACCTCGTCATTTCATAATTCTTTTTTTATGCCAATGTAGGTGGACATGTCTTCTCCAGTACAGCGTCTTGCCATTTGTTGCTGTCCCTTGTCAGCTTCTTCGTAGTTCAGAATTCTAAGACGATCATTCACTACTCTTCCCACATCTTTTTTATTTATTCATCTTTTTCTCTTCGTCCTCTTCAAGTTCTTTCCACTTTTCAATTGAACCTTTTCACACATTTTTACCTGAATGCCATCCTTCATACTTGACACATGTCCATACCAGCATGGTCTCCTCTCTTACACACTACAACTGATTCCTCTTGCATCCAGCTTTTCTCTCAGCTCGTTTGTGCTCCGTTGTTCATACATGCTAGCATTACACATCCAGTGGAGGGAGCTAGTCTCATTTCTTGCCAACCATTTGTCCATACTCTGCATTCAGTGCCCATGTTTGGCTATCATGCAATAACACACTTCACACAAAAGCATCAGACTGTCTGCCAGAGACAGAATACGTTTGTTACCAACATAGCTAATAAAACCCTGAACCCTTGAACTTTTTTCCATTCCATCCCCATTGTGGCTCTGATAATCTCAGAAGACCAAGCAGCATTGCTAATTCAGTTACCTCAATAAAATATTCTCTCACCAACATCAGGGGAGCCTTTTAGGTACTTCAGATAACTCATGACTTGGTTCCTCTTTCATGAATGTTCTTGCTGCTTACTACTTTTATACATGAGCTGCACATGACATTTCTCTTCCCTGTCAGCTTCTTTGTGATGCAACTGCATATTTTGTGCATTGGTTAGTCCACATTACTCCGTAGGGAACATAGGACCAGTTTCCCCACTTTCTCTGGTATATATGTTTCTCCCTGGATGGGGCACCAGTCCAGCACAGGATTACTCATTTTAACCAGCTGAGTGAACTGGAGCAGTGTAAAATGAAGTGCTTTGCTGAAGAACATAATGCAACACCTGGCCCAGAAATCAAAACCACGACCTTGCAATCATGAATTCAACACCCTAACCACTAAGCCATGCACTCCCACCACTTAGTTTGCATTGGGTACTTATTATAGAGTTTCTTCCCAACTACCTTATGTATAAATATAAAGCATTCATGGCCAAATTATGGCTCACAGAACTTCAGAGTGGCATGCCTAAACTAAAAATTCCCTTGAATTTTTTTTTAGTAGTGTGGCCCATCTTACTAATGATGGGCTATGTCTCATGTGGCCCACTTCTGGAAAAAGGTTACCCATGTCTGATATAGAATATGACCTCTTCCCCAGTCAGCAGTTGTCTCAGTTATTTCCCACTTCCTAAAATTTTTGTCTCTGCTAACTGTAATAGGAAGCCTCTCAATTTCTAGGATTTCCGTCCATGTTTGGTAGTTCTTCAGCAGATTCAGTGCTACATAAAAATCACCCAACACAACTGTAAAGTGTTTGGCGTTAGGAAGGGCATTCAGCTGTAGAAACCGTACTGAAAAGATAATGGAACTTGGTGCAGCTCCTGGCCTTCCCTGCTTCTGTGAAACTGTCCAACCCATGCCAGCATGGAAAACAGATGTTAAATAGTGATGATGATGATTCAGTTATGAGAATTAGGTCACTGACATAGTTCCCATTGACAGGTGGTTTATACAGCTCTATAGAATATATATTGATAGATTTTTAACCAACGCTATGCATATACACATATATAACACTATGCATATACACATATATAACGCTATGCATATACACATATACAAACACCTTGCTTCATTATATACAGTTTTTTTAAGTATCAGATTCAGCTATAAGAATTAGGTCGTTAGCATACAGAAATTCCCCTACATAGACACCTGGTTTACACTACACTAGAGAACATGTATCTTTTTCTTTTTTTCTTTTTCAATCATTGAATTGTGGCCATGCTGAAGCACCATCTTGAAGAATTTTTACTCAAATGAATTGACCGGAATACTTTTTTTTTCTTTAAGGCTAGTGCTTATTCTTTTGGTCTCTTTTGCCAAACTGCTAAGTTATGAGGATGTAAACACACCAACACTTGTTGTCAAGTAGTTTGGAGGACGACACAGGCATAAAGACAAACACGTACACACACACATCGTTAGCTCCTAAACGCATTTTTTTCTCTCCTTGTTTTTTTCTGTGTATTTTTCTGCCAAAGAGCGTAGGCTCGAAACGTAAAAGACTTTTTCTATTCCTGAGCGCTATACTAATACATTTGTTTGTTTGTACTCCGCCTGCCTTCGTCTTTTGTTTATTTTCGTAAACTTTCCCTTTATTTATATATATATATATATATATATATATATATATATATATACGCACACACACACACACACACATGACAGCTTTCAGTTTCTCTCTATCAAGGCTTTGGTTTCCACTCAGAAGCTTTGGTCAACCTGAGGCTATGGTAGAAAATACTTGCTCAAGATGCCACACAGTGGGACAGTACTCTGAACCATGTGGATGGGAAGCAAGCTTCTTAACGCATGGCCATGCCTACATATTTTTTTAACCAACTTTATAATAGACTTATGCTTTAGAGGTCTGTTATGACTTCAGAACTTAAGTTTGAACTAAACCTGATTTTTGTGTTGTTGAAGTGACTGAGAATACACTGCTCATCTTCTACTATAGCCCCAGGCCAACTAGAACCTTGTAAGTGGATTTGATGTCATTTCCTATAGTCGCAAGTCAACCCAAACCTTGTAAGTGAAATTGGGTAGAAAGATAGGTGGAAACTGTACAGAATCCCAGTGGTGGGATTCTGCCTGCAATTCAAAGATACAGCTTTGTTACAAATTAGGTTAAGGTTATATGTGTTTGTGGAATACTCAGCTACTTGCATGTTAATCATATGAGCAGGAAATCCAGTTGATCAAAAAACTGGATACCTGTCATGGGAATTGACAGAAATCCAACCATGCACACACACACACACCACTCACATATGTGCTCTCACACACACACACCACACACACACACACACACACACACACCACTCACGCTCACACACACACACACATGACAGCTTTCAGTTTCTCTCTATCAAGGCTTTGGTTTCCACTCAGAAGCTTTGGTCAACCTGAGGCTATGGTAGAAAATACTTGCTCAAGATGCCACACAGTGGGACAGTACTCTGAACCATGTGGATGGGAAGCAAGCTTCTTAACGCATGGCCATGCCTACATATTTTTTTAACCAACTTTATAATAGACTTATGCTTTAGAGGTCTGTTATGACTTCAGAACTTAAGTTTGAACTAAACCTGATTTTTGTGTTGTTGAAGTGACTGAGAATACACTGCTCATCTTCTACTATAGCCCCAGGCCAACTAGAACCTTGTAAGTGGATTTGATGTCATTTCCTATAGTCGCAAGTCAACCCAAACCTTGTAAGTGAAATTGGGTAGAAAGATAGGTGGAAACTGTACAGAATCCCAGTGGTGGGATTCTGCCTGCAATTCAAAGATACAGCTTTGTTACAAATTAGGTTAAGGTTATATGTGTTTGTGGAATACTCAGCTACTTGCATGTTAATCATATGAGCAGGAAATCCAGTTGATCAAAAAACTGGATACCTGTCATGGGAATTGACAGAAATCCAACCATGCACACACACACCACTCACATATGTGCTCTCACACACACACACACACACACATACACACACACCACTCACGCTCACACACACACACACATCACTCGTGCTCACACACCACTTACACGTGCTCACACACACACACACACCACTCACACATACATGCATACACACACACACATGCATATATACACACACACACACACATGCATGTGTGCATATACATAAGCCTGACCAATGAACAACTGGACTGAATGATAGAAAGAAATTTTTAATTTTTCATTTACTATCATTAAAATATGTTTGCTGTAAACTGGTTTCATAGTTGACTTCACCTTGCGTTGCCCACCACCACGCCTTTACCACCGCAGCTACTACTATTACCATCACCACTGTCACAACCACTAGTACCAATACCGCTGTCACCACCACCACCACCGCCACCATCATCATCAGTGCACCTGACATAAAGGCCACTATACTTGCCACTACCAACCACCCCTAATACTTCTGCCTGACACTCCAATGCTGTGTGATCTACTACCAATCTCACCCCGCTACCAAAATATTGGAGTGGAAGGAATAGATGAGGGATGAGGGTAGCGTGGAGTTGGGTTGGGTGGGGTGGAGGGGGGGGGGGGGGTTCTAAATTACTTTTCGCCCATTTCTTCTCACTAAATATTGATATTATCAAACCAACCATAACTGTTATTATTGGAAATCATTATTCACCAGTTGGTTGCAGTCATCATCACTGGGAACCCAACAGGGGGGGGGCTAGTTCCCCCCCGCTACCCTCCGACCCGTCGTTTGTGCCCCTACGACAGCACCATCTTCGTATTGGAAACGAACGAGTTAGTTGCACAAGTTAGTAGTAGGCCCACAAAGGAAAAGTGCCTGTTGTTCAGTGTTTGTGTGTATAGGAAGGGGTTAAGAAACGAGGTATATATAATAGAAAATGAGAAGTCGGGTGCGGGGTAAGCAAAGTTTTGTAATTAGATCATTCCAGCTGAAATATACTGTCTGTCTGTCTATCTC
The DNA here is from genome assembly GCF_006345805.1 of Octopus sinensis. Taxonomy (NCBI): domain Eukaryota; kingdom Metazoa; phylum Mollusca; class Cephalopoda; order Octopoda; family Octopodidae; genus Octopus; species Octopus sinensis. The sequence goes on from NC_043012.1 coordinate 7,663,095, forward strand.
TTGTGTATACAGACATACATATGTACACATACATATATGCCTACACACACGCACCCACACATGTAGCTACATGCACATGCATGCACCTACCTACATGCATGCGTGCACATGTATCTATATGCACGTGCACACACTTATCTACACACACACACACACCATCATCATCATCATACATATGTACCTACACATGCACATATATATATACACACACACACATATATCATATATATATATATATATATATATACACACACATACACACACCACACACATATATATATACACATACACACACATACATATATATATATATATATACATACACACACACATATATATATATACATACACACACACACACACACACACACATATATACATACACACACACACATATATATATATATATATACATACACACACACATACATATTTTTATATACATACACATATATATATATATTCATAAATATAAATTATGAAGAATGAGTAAAAATAAGCCCAAGCCTACGCTGGTATAAAACCAAGCCATGTGATCTGTCACCTGAATAATTTATGCAGTCGTGTTTTGACATGTTGAAACACGTTATGACAAGAGGATGTTTGGCTCTGCTCTGGCCCACTTCGATTTGTTTTATGTTTTGAGAGCAAAATAATAATTACACCGACTCCTTACTTGCAAACTGGCTTCAAATGGCAGAAAGTAGCAGGTCTGTTGCCTGCAGTTGGCTGACTAGAAAATAAACATGATTGTGTGGTTTAGAAATTCATTTTGCAACTGCATAATTTTGCATTGTGTCCCGCTGTGCAGCAGTTAGACTTTATTACCTTCTACTGTAAGGTGAGATGAACTGATTCGTTGTGAGTGAAATTTGATAGGCAGAGACTCTATGTGGGGAAACAGACACAGGCGTGGCTTTATGTTGAGCACTTTGTTTACCAGCCACATGGTTTTGTATTCAGTCCTATGTAGGACCTTGGATGGGTTCCTTCCGTTATAGTCCCAGGATAATCGAAGCCTTACGAGTGAATTTGCTGTACAGAAACTGATAGAAGTTTGTTGTGTGTGTGTGTGTGTGTGTGTGTGTGTGTGTGACAGAAGCCTGTGTGTTCATGCACACACGCATACATTTGTGCTTCTCCAAAAATTGTCAACAAATCATTTGCAGGTTGTTTGCCTTCAAAGATATGAGGTGTGGTAAGTAGCTTACTTACCAATCACGTGGTTCTGGGTTCAGTCCCACTGCGTGGCACCTTGGGCAAGTGTCTTCTACTATAGCCTTGGGCTGACCAAAGCCTTGTGAGTGGATTTGGTAGACGGAAACTGAAAGAAGCCCGTCGTATATATGTATATATACGTTGTGTGTGTGTCTATGTTTGTGTGTCTGTGTTTGTGCCCCCCCCCCCTCATCACTTGACAACCGATGCTGGTATGTTTACGTCCCCGTAATTTAGCGGTTCGGCATAAAAAAGACTGCTAGAATAAGTACTAGGCTTACAAAGAATAAGTCCTGGGGGTCGATTTGCTTGACTAAAGGCAGTGCTCCAGCATGGCCACAGTCAAATGACTGAAACAAGTAAAAGAGTATAACAATGTATTGCGCTTGTCCCACTTTCGATAAACAGATATATATATATAGAGGGGTGAGGATGACTAAACAAACACACAACAATAGAATTGGCTGTTGTATGTCAGATTATAAAGGACTGCAACAAGTGATGATGTGCTGTGAGACCCACCCAATCTTGTAATTGTGTGTGGGGGGGGGGTGCTTGCACACACACTCTTGCTTAAAAAATTTTAACAAAAAAAAAAAACCATGCATCCTTGCATTATGTTAACCCTTGAGACTAATAATATACCATTGTATTTTACAGTCTAGCATTAGAAGTTTGCTCCTGCTTCCATGTGTGTGTGTGTGTGTATGTTTCTATGTATGTGAATACATGTTCATATGCACATGCGTGTAATTTAACAAAATGTCACATATTTTATTCAACGCGAATAAATACAAAAATAGAATTTTGGGTGTTGTTTCTCCATGAGAGACTAAAACAGGAAGAAAATTAAACGCATGCACACACACACACACACACTGTTGTATTATTTCCATTGATGGTTTCTCTTGTTTTTTTCTTTTCTTTTCTTTTTTCTTTTTTTTGGATAAATTCTTTTGTGCTGAACAATGTTTTAATCCTAATTAGCTTTACCCTTATTAGGAAACACTAGCATGATAATCAAAATGATGTGTAAGTCAGACTTCTGGAGACACACCCACCTTCATTAGAACTAAACATACCTGGCAAGTCTTAAATACTTTATAAGTAAACTTACAGTTAGGTCTTTAAGAGATATTAAAGATAGACACTCATTGGAATTGGTACATTAGTGAAAGTGATGTGAATGCTAAAAGTGGATCGGGACTACAAAATGAAGTGTTGTAGATGAGATGAAGAAATGTCAAATATTTAAGTATTCTAAAGTTGCACATTTTTCTATTACAAGTTCCCTTTTCCCACACTTTTCATCCACTCTTGTCCTTATAATTAAGGAGCCTGTCGTAGGAGTGGCTGTGTGGTAAGTAGCTTGCTTACCAACCACATGGTTCCAGGTTCAGTCCCACTGTGTAGCACCTTGAGCAAGTGTCTTCTACTATAGCCTCGGGTCGACCAAAGCCTTGTGAGTGGATTTGGTAGATGGAAACGTATATAGGCTCGAAACGTTAAAGACTTGTTTTATTTATATTTCCTGAGCGCCATACTAATACAATTGTTTTTTTGTATTCCACCTGCCTTCGTCTTTTGTTTATTTCCGTAAACCTGCCTTTGTCTTTTGTCTATTTTCATAAAGCTTCCCGTTATATATATGTGTGTGTGTGTGTGTGTGTTTGTTTGTATATGTTTGTATGTCTGTGTCTGAACCCCCAACATTGCTTGACAATTGATGCTGGTGTGTTTACGTCCCTGTAACTTAGTGGTTCGGCAAAAGAGACTGCTAGAATAAGTACTAGGCTTACAAAGAATAAGTCCTGGGGTCGATTTGCTCAACTAAAGGCGGTGCTCCAGCATGACCACAGTCAAATGACTGAAACAAGTAAAAGAGTAAAAGAGAATGCGATGGATAAATATTACATTTGACAGAAATATCTGAAGGCTAAGGTGTTAGTCTAGATCACATTAAAAGAGAAAAGTTTGTATCATTGAACCAGAGGCAGTTTCAAGTAGGTTGGTGTTAGAATGGTTAATTTGGGCTGCTTATTGCTTTAAAATTTAATTTTTAAATATAACACTCAGCATAGCATATTAATTTATCACCTAAATAAATTAGAATCAACCGGCAGACAATTCTTTTTTTATCATGCAAATTTCTAACAGTTCTCTGCTGGTTTTGAAACTTTAATGCTAATTTTTATGAAATTGACCTGGCAACTTTGCTTATAATGGCAGCACAGTTGTCTAAGAAAAGACAATTTCCAACTATGATCCAGCAATGGGACTTGAGTAAACACTCCAACATCAAACTCCAATCGCATTGTTGTTGATCATCACATTCTACGATAGGCTCCTTAATTAACCCTTTTAATGTAGACCCATCTCAAACTTCTGGTTCTTTGTTTTGCAATTCTGGCAGAATTATTAGCATGCTGCACAAAATGCTAAGTGGCATTTTGTCCGTCTTTATGTTCTGAGTTCAAACTCCGAGGTCCACTTTGCTTTCGCCCTTTTGGGGTCCATAAGATAAGTACCAGTTGAGCACTGGTGTTGATGTAATCAACTTACCCCTCCTATGAAATTGCAGGCCTTGTGTCAATATTTTAAACCAATTTTATATAAGAACAAATGACGGTATGGCTGTGTGATTAAGAATTTCCCTTTCCAGCCATGTGATTTCAGGTACAGTCTCACTGCACAGCACCTTGAGCAAATGTCTTCTATCTATTTATACCCTCAGACTGGCTAAAACTTTGCAAATGGATGTGTAAAGAAACCCATCCTGTATATATTTGTGCATATATTTGTATATCTTTGTTTTGACATCACAGAGTAGTTGCACATGGATATCACCCTCATACAAGCAGTGTCATTCGTTGTCAATCTTCTCTGAAAATATGATTGGCCATGGGGAAATATTACCTTGCTTGCAAACAGGTGAGGGTTCACAACTGGAAGGGCATTTGGTTGTAGAAAATATACAACAAATTTTCCTATTTATTTTTTGCTTGTTTCAGACATTAAACTGTGACCACGCTGGGGCACTGCCTTAAAAGAATTTTTAGTCAAATAAATTGACTTCAGTGCTTTTTTTTTTTTTTTTTTAAATCCTGGTACTTATTCTATCAGTCTCTTTTGCTGAACTGTTGAGTTACAGGAAGGTAAACAAACCAACACCACTTGTCAAGCAGTCATGGGAGACGAACACAGACACAAAGACACACACACAAACATACATAAATACACATATGTATATGACTGATTTCTTTCAGTTTTCCCCTATCAAATCTACTCCCAAGTCTTTGGTTTGCCCAAGTTGCCATGCCTTGGAACTGAACCTTGAACCACATGGTTGGGAAGCAAACTTCTTATCACACAGCCATGTATGATGCTTGCTAGTGATGGAAAACTAGATGTTAAAATGATAGTGATGATGTTCAGCTTTGAACACCTGGTTTCTGTGCAGGCAGTCAGACATTTTATCCGCTTGGCTATTCTGTATTTATTTCCACATGACGAGACATGTTTTCATGGATGACTGGAAACCAACAACACCATTTGTATGATAGTGATGCTCATTTACAAGTGTCACATGATGTCAATGCACACACACACACACACACACACACACACGCACGCACGCGCGCACACACACACACACACACACACACACAACACACACACACACACACACATACGCATGCAAGGATCTTCAGTTTCCATCTCAAAATCCACTTACAAGGCTTTTGTCAACCCAAGGCTACAGAAGGGGACAATTTGCCTAAGATGCTGTGTAGTGTGACTGAACCTGAAACCATGTGGTTGGGAAGCAAACTTCTTAACTACATAGCTGGGCCTCCACTTGACATGGAACAAAATGAAAAACCCCCTCTTATTTCACATTGCCTCAAGTTCTCCAAGCTGTTAGGAATAGGTAGATGATGTGAAAAGGTTACTTTTGATAGACTGTCTTATCCAGAGATTTTTATCTTTTATCCATTTTAACACCTTGGCACCTGATCAAAGCACCAGCTCCTTGAGCTTTATAAGACATTTAGAATTTTTACCTTTTCTGGTTTTTACAATCTCGTGTGTATCTTTGTCTTTTGCCTCATTTTCACTCTCTTCACTTTCTTTCCTCTCTTAATTCTCCACTCACTGATGGGTTGCAGTGATATTTTGGACAACCATCATTCACTGACACCCATTAGCAACTGAATATATCAATTTAACAAACTATATATATATGATCAATTCACAAATAAAAGGAAGAAAATAGCTTTTACATACAAAGTGGAATTATATATATATATATATATATATGTAACATCCCTGATGTTAGAGAAAAGTTGCAATCCTGAAAATCTTGCTGTTGGCTGGTTTTCCATAACATGAAATGTATTTTCTTATTCACTTCCATGTTAGATAAGAAGTCAAAGAGAGAAAAATACCATATTCCGTTATGGCACTTGAGGTTGATGCATAATTTCATGAACCCATTGTTTTCATAATGTAGAGGGATACCTTGTATGTGCATGTTCATTATCATTATATATATATATATATATATATATATATATATATATTGTTATATTTCGGAATGGTCATATTGCCAGTTTAGCCAATAAAAACACACGCACTATATATTTGGTGTTATTTTGCTTCAGTGATATTTATTTTTTACATTAATCTTAATCTTATTTCGGCCAAAGTTCTTTCGTCACACTCCTGTGACCGCATCAGTGGTCCTTTGTTTTCTTCTCACTTACTTGTGTCTCTCCTTACTAACCGTCAGCCATTTTATATTTCTATTGTATGTCTTCATTGCACAACAAATATTTAAACGTATATATATATATATATATATATATATTAATAAAAGGAATTCCAACCTTGTCTGATTTTCATGTTTTATTTACAATCTTATAATGATATATTATAAGATAATATAATATAATAGAATAAAATAAAATAAAATAGTAGAATGTTAAATGTTCATTCTGATTGAACTAGTATTTTCATGCATTAAATTCTGCAATCATCAGGTTCCTGTAGTAGTGGTGACAGTCATGTTTCACAATTTTTGACTGTCAATAATAATATATCATTATAAGATTATAAATAAAACGTGAAAATCAGACAAGGTTGGAATTCCTTTTATTAATATATTCTACTATACACAATCACACACACCCATATATATATATATATATATATATATATGGAGAGTTTGAGTTATTGCTAGATTGTGGTGTAGAGGAAATATTAATATATACAAGTGTTTTGATAGAATTGTATAGATGTATTCATAGATTGCGTATTTTTTCAAATGGTGGGTTCAGTCATCATCATCATCATCGTTTAACATCCGCTTTCCATGCTGGCATGGGTTGGACGATTTGAGTGAGGACTGGCTAACCAGATGGCTGCACCAGGCTCTAATCTGATCTGGTAGAGTTTCTACAGCTGGATGCCCTTCCTAATGCTGGCAGAATCAGTAGCATACTGGACAAACATCCACCTTGGAAGTTCTGAGTTCAAATTCTACTGTGGTCGACTTTGCTTTTCATCCTTTCAGAGTTGATGTGATTGACTAGTCCCCTTCACCAAAATCTCAGACCTTGTAACTATAGTAGATAGAGTTGTAGCATGCTGGATGAAGGTCCGCCTTGACGTTCTGAGTTCAAATTCTGCTGAGGTCAACTTTGCCTTTCATCCTTTCGGTGTTGATAAATTAAGTATCAGTGAAACATTAGTATCGATGTAATCAACTAGTCCCCTTCACCAAAATTTCAGACCTTGTAACTATAGTAGAAAGAGTTGTTGTTATTATTATTAAGGCAGCGACCTGGCAGAATCAGTAGCATGCTGGATGAAGGTCCGCCTTGACGTTCTGAGTTCAACTTTGCTTTTCATCCTTTCGGTGTTGATAAATTAAGTATCAGTGAAACATTAGTATCGATGTAATCAACTAGTCCCCCTCCTCCAAAATTTCAGTCCTTGTGCTTTTAGTAGAAAAGTTTATTAGTTATTGGACATATTTCAGAAAACCATCTGTAGTTTGCTCAGTTGTTGTTGAGGTCTACTGAAGGTCTCTGTCCAAATTTTTGTGCATCAGTGTAAAACCATTACTAAATAAATATACAGAGCTCTGTAAAACCCAACAAGTGTGAATTAAGTATTTGTTCGAGTTTCACATGGCCAAAACAAGCATGCTCTTTACCTCCACTTATATATAACATATTCATTGTTAATGATGGAAGTAGTATTAGCTCAGAATAGAACTCATTATATCTTACTTAGCATGGATATACTGTAGAAAGCCAAAAAAAAAAAACTATGGCATTTCTAAAACCTACGGAAGCATATCAGTAGCAGGTGAAAAGTGTTCAGCAGTGGTTGTGTAATTGTTAGATCCAGATATTCTTTTATCTATTTCAGTCATTTGATTGTGGCCATGCTGGAGCACCACATTTAGTCGAACAAATCGATCCCAGGATATGTTCTTTGTAATACAGTTCTGTATTTAAGAGATGAGGAATTATGTACATCATTTACAATTGACGGATATTTGTCCCCAAGATTCCGAGTTCGATTCCAGGCAGTGACCTGAATAATAATAATAATAATAATAATGATAACAACATCGTAAAATACCTTAGGAATGAGAACCCAGGTTCGAAATTTCCCTAAGACACCTGATGAAGGCTGGAGGGTATATCAGCTGAAACGTGTTAACAACAAACAAGATGAGGACAAATATCCGTCAATTGTAAATAAATGTAAATATTCTTTGTAAGCCTAGTACTTATTCTGTTGGTCTCTTTTGCCGAACCACTAAGTTACAGGGGCATAACACATAAGTTGGGGGATAAACACACACACATATATAGACAGGCTTCTTTCATTTTCCGTCTCCCAAATCCACTCACAAGGCTTTGGTCAGCCCGAGGCTATAGAAGAAGACAGTTGCCCATGGTGCCACACAGTGGGACTGAACCCAGAGCCATGTGGTTCGTAAGCAAGCTACTTACCACTCAGCCACATAATTTTTTTTTTTTTTTTTTTTTTGTTCTTTCATTTATTCAAAACATATTCTTGTTTCCTAGCAAAGCTGCTGCAACTGCAGTGTGAAGTACTCTGAGTAGTGACTCATGCATATGAGGCTTTGCATCAATATTGCTATTGTACTCTATCCAGAATTATTGAGTACCCTTTTTTTATGTAGTTTACACAAGTGTGAAATTACCACACTTTATTTGTGTGTATTTGTAGTGTAACATATGTTTGAAATGTTGAAATTTCAAACATATAACATAACAAGCAAGTTTGAATTAGGGGTAAAAAAACTCAAAGAAGTTACATTGTATTTTTTACTAAGAAACAGAAAGCTGGCATCTGAAGTATTCAAGAGATAGATGAACACAGATAGCCATACATATAGATGAGAGACAGCAGGGGACACACAGCAAGACTTTAAACTGGACACCAACAGATTTATTGTGAAGATTAAAAACCAATCAGTAATTTACACCAAAAATTCTGTCGTTAAATCAATTCGAAATAACTAACTTGACTTTGTAGATTATTGAAAGCATCGGTCAATATTATACAGTCTGTGATGGGGTACCAATGTTACTCATTAATTCAGATAAATGATTGTATTTGAAATGATGAGATAGTGAGCTGGTGTAGAATGAAGCTAACAAACCACTAATAAGTACTACAATATAATATGAGGGACCAGAGAAGTGATGAGGGAGTCTGGAGTGCCTGTCTTAAAGTGGCATCTCACCAGTTTGTCTTAACCATTTAGCATTCAGATTACTGTGTGAAATGCAATGTTAATTTATTCACATTGTTTTGAATTAATCATACATATTGAAGGTGGTGCCCCAGCATGACCGCAGTCTAATGACTGAAACAATTAAAAGGTATCTTGTAGCTTTGAAGGCAGTGAGCTAGCAGAACTGTTAGCACGCCAGGCAAAATGCTTGGTGGTATTTCGTCTGATTTACGTTGTGAGTTCAAATTCCACCGAAGTCGTCTTTGCCGTTCATCTTTTCAGGGTTGATAAATTAAGTATCAGTTGTGTACTGGAGGTGATCTGATCAAATGTTTCGAGCCTTGTGCCTAGAGTAGAAAAGATTATCTTGTAGCTTTGAGATTCTAGTGATGTGATAGTTTATTTTTAGAATGACATTGTGGGGTAAGTGTGAGAGACCAGTTCTGGTCAGTCTGAGTATAAAACAGAATGTTTGGGTTGGATATGGCCTGTTTAAATGCTGAAGGGTTAAAGAGTAGAAACCACAGTAGTAGTAGTAGTAGTAGGAGTAGTAGAAACAGATGTGACATAGCATAATTGTGAATCTTTAAAGGTGCTTGTGACTACATGCTAATCAAAATAGTCTTTGTCTGCATTTAGTCTAGAATGTGTGTGTGGAAGTAGTTTTCTGTTGTGGGTTTCACTTGAGCTGTTCCTGGGAGATGAAGACTTTATTGGCTCTAAAGTGAAAGGCCAGTCTTTTGTTATGACAGCGATGTTGGTGATGATGACAATAGCAATCAATGCTCAGCCTCACTCTTTAGCTATCATTCAACTGACATTATCCACACATACTCACCACTGATGTAGTCTTCTCTATTGAACTACTGTTTAAAACTTTGCTTTGTCTAAAAGCTATGGGCTGGAGATTTTCTTTGTTCAACTGTTTGTTAGCCTGGTTTCTGCATGTTGTAAGAGGCAAATAAAAGGGTTGGTTATAAGAAGGGCATCTGGCTGTAACACAATGCTTCAGAAAAATTATCCGTAGTTCAAATTTACAGAAAGCAAAAGACAGATAGGTGAGGGGACAACAAGCAGGTGTATTAGTTTGATGCTCAGGAAGAACGGAAAAGTCCTCAACATTTTGAGCCTATGCTCTTTGACAGAAAGGATTGAGAGGAAAAAAATTGGAGAGAGAGAATGAAGAAAAGAAAAACAAAATGTGTAGGGATTAAGAGTTCAACATGATGAAATAATCCATGTCAGCATGGAATACTGACTGTAAAATACTTGATAATGATAGCTGATATCCATGAATATATCATGGAAATTTATCCTGCTTTTTTTTATATTTTATTCCAATTTTTTTCCCTATGTTAAATTCCTTCTATAACAATGTTTCTTTTTTCTTCTCTTCAGTTTCTTCATAAAAACCTACCAGCCCAACCAGAGAACCTCAGGCCAAAACATCCGGTTAGTTCAGTGATGGATATCACTTCTTTATATCTTTCTTTTATAAATGAGAACCATGAGGATTTGGATAAGAACTATGCAGGGAAAGTCTTTGAAGGGGTGTTTCACCAATGAGGACTATGATGTGGTTTTCATAAACTTGAGGTCAAAAGCACTGATCTCATATAAAACACCCATGCTGGTGCCATGTAACAAGCACTCAATACACTCTGCAAAGTGGCTGGCATTAGGAAGATGGAGCCTGTTATGGTTCTTGACCTTACCAGCTCCAGTCAAACCATCCAACCCATGCCAGCATGGAAAATGGATGTTAATGATGATGATGATGATGATGATGATGTTTTCCCACTGCTCTTGGAGACTTTGTTGTAGTATTTCTATATATGTATGTCAGTTACCAGCATTATGTATTTTTCAGAACTGATGCTATTTTTTCATGTTTGTAAAGATGTCTATGTATGTCTGTACACGTGTGTGTGTGTCTGTGTATTTGGTTATGTAAGATGCCTTACTCTGTGTCTCTGTCTCCCCCCTCTCTTTTGCTTGTGTATTTTCAATATAACTAAATGAAATATTACTTTTATGCAATTTTTAAAATTCATGCTTAGAGCAGTTGCTGTTTTTTGGGAGTTTTTTTCCCTTTGCAAATTTACTTCCATCTGTTTTACTAACACACGCATGAACTCACATAAATGCTAACATAGCTTTCACACGCACGCATCTGCACACAATGTATTCTTTTCTCCTTTTTCTTGCAGACTCTTTTTAACAAGTACAAGTCCTTTCCTCACATATTTTCATCTCTCCCTCCCATTCTCTTTCTCCCCTCTGCCCTTCTTCTCCTTCTTTCAACCTCATCCTCTTCCTCTCCTACTCCTCCCTTACCCATCCTGACTTTCTCCTCTGCCCTACACTGTTGTCGCCAACTACTTGTGCAAATTGTAGATGTAAAACTAGACTTTATGATGTCACTACCACTGCCTCCTACCCCTGACACCTTTAAACTTTTGAAGTTTCCTCCCCACCGCCAGAAATGTTTTAGCTAAAAGCTGAATCTGTATTCACGGAACCATTTCATTCCATTAGCCCCACACTCCACTGGTTCCCTGAGAACTTACCAATTGTGCCACATCAAATAATTTTAAGGATTACAATTGATTCTCACTCAACATTTTAGCCAACTCTGGTCAGCTGAAGTCCAGACTTGCTTTCAGTTTGAATCAAACCAACTTATGTTCAAAAGCACTCCAGCCTTGACCATCCCATCATTTTTATTCAGACAGTATATCTAAAGTTACATTACTATTAGCCTATATCAGCTTTTCTTTTTGTTTTTATGATGATAGGATGTGATTATGAGTGAGATTTGGCTGTTATTTCTAGTGAGTTGAGAGCACATAGACGTTCTTTCTTCAATGATTTATTTCATGATTAAGTGTATGGGTTTTCTAGATCCTTAATTTTGTGTTTTTGTGCTTCTAACCATCTTCCTCTTATCAGATCACAGACCATCTTTTAAGTACCATATTGTCTACGTATATGTATCATGTTCTATGGCACAGTTTGAACTTATATATAAAAACCCAATGTTTTTTTCATGTTTGTAAAGATATTTATGTATGTCCGAGTGTGTATGTGTGTGTTTACATATATACAGGGGTTGGACAAAATAATGGAAACACCTTAAAATTTCAAACAAATTTATTTTAATACGGGGTAGGACTGCTTTTGGCAGTAATTGCAGTTTGAATTCTACAAGGTATGGACTCATACAAAGTTTGAATTGTTTCCAAAGGAATTTTTGTCCATTCTCCGGCTAAAACAGTCTCCAGTTCTTGTGGTGATGATGGTGGAGGATATTGACTCCTTACTTGTTTTTCTAAAATGCGCCATAAATGTTCAATGGTATTGAGATCTGGGGACTATGGTGGCCAAATAAGATTAGAATGTTCTTCGTGCCATTCACTAACAACTTTAGTTGTGTGAATTGGTGCATTATCATCCTGAAAGATTGCATTTCCCTCCAGAAACAATTCCACAACTATAGGATGAATTTCATCTGATAAAATGCTTAAATAGTCTTGACTGTTAATTCTGCCATGAAAGGAAACCATTGGGCTGGCTGATTTCCAAGATATAGCCATCACAGATCCTCTATGTTTAACACTTGGAAGAAGGCAGTCTGGGTCAAATGCTTCTTTTGACAGTCTCTACATGAATACTCAGCTGGTGGTCAGAAATAAGATAAAAAAGATTACTTGTCCAAGAAATTAACATTCTTCCACTGCTCTAGGGACCAATTCTGTAGGTTTTTACTCCACTCTAAACACTTTGCAGCGTTTGTTTTTGAAAGTAGTAGTTTTCTGATTGCAGCCCTCCCGTGTGAAGCTCCTGGTGAACAGTTTTTGTGGAAACTGGGTTCTTGAGGTGCAGTAATTTTGGGAGCTGTACTTTTGTGATCCTTTCTAACAATTTGAGTAAGAGTCCGACAGTCCCTATCTGAAAGTTTTGGTTTTCTTGCAGCGTTTTGTTTTGACGAGGAGGTTTTCCCTCTTTCTCAAAGGCTGTCTCATAACTTTCGAGACAGTACTTCTTGCTACACCAAACATTTCAGCTGTTTTCATTATGCTGCGCCTGCCAAATGACCACCAACAATTTGACCTCTTTGAAAGTCCAATAGATCTGTCGTTTTAGCGAATTTTAATTAACTTTTGCTGACGATATCTGAAAAGAAAGAGCAATTTTAGTAAAACATATTAAGCAACACTAACGATAAATCAAAAAACAAATATAAACAGGCTTTTGACAGTTTTATAGATATTTCAAAATTATGATACTGTGATGCTAGGCGTTTCCATTATTTTTTGTCCAACCCCTGTGTATGTGCAATATATATATACATGTATGTGTATATATGGCGCAGGAGTGGCTGTGTGGTAAGTAGCTTGCTAACCAGCCACATGGTTCCAGTGTCTTCTGCTATAGCCCCGGGCCGACCAATGCCTTGTGAGTTGATTTGGTAGACGAAAACTGAAAGAAGCTTGTCGTATATATGTATATATATATATATATGTGTGTGTGTGTGTTTGTCCCCCTAGCATTGCTTGACAACCGATGCTGGTGTGTTTACGTCCCAGTCACTTAGCGGTTCAGCAAAAGAGATTGATGGAATAAGTACTGGGCTTACAAAGAATAAGTCCTGGGGTCGATTTGCTCGACTAAAGGTGGTGCTCCAGCATGGCCGCAGTCAAATGACTGAAACAAGTAAAAGAGTAAAGAGTAAAAGAGTATATATATATATGTATATATATATATATACACACACACACATACATATGTGTGCATGTGTGTGTACTTGTGTATGTAACTTTTGTCTGCATATTTCTCTCATGTTCTTTGACACAGTTTGAACTCGCAGACTTAATTCCTGATGTAAATATAATTGTTCACATCAAAGTGTGTGTGATATGTATTTTCATATGTGGGTCTGTTCGATTAATATGTTGACATTTCTGTGTGTTCTGCATGTGTGTGTGTGTGTATTTATATTTTTATGTGTTCCATGAGTGGGAATGGGACTCAAAGTGTCTTTATAAGTGGCTGCTTATTTCAATGATTATGCACTTATGTGTGTGACATTTGTACTTTTTTTACTTTTCATTTGTTTCAGTCATTAGACTGCACCCATGCTGGGGCACCGCCTTGCAGAATTTTAGTTGAATGAATCAACTCCAGTTCTTATTTTTTTTATCCTTTTAAGCTTGGTACTTATTCTATCGATCTGTTTTGCCAAGCCACTAAGTTACAAGAATGTAATCACACCTACACCTGTTGTCGAGTGATACTGAGGAACAAACAAAAACACACACTCACAGAAGCATATAAAGGATGATCTCAAGACATTGAGCCTTACAAAGGAGATGACAAAGGACTGAGATATCTGGTACCTTGCTGCACTCAAGACAACCCGTCCATTACAGCAGAACTGGTGCCACATAAAAAGCACCCAATACACTCTGTGGGGTGGTTGACATTAGGTAGGGCATCCAACCATAGAAACCATGCCAGATAAGATAATGGAGCCTGGTGTGGGTCCTGGCCTTAGCAGCTCCAGTCAAACCATCCAATCCATGCCAGCATGGAAAACAGACACTGAATGATGATGATAAATATTTACATTGGACTGCTTTTGGTTTCCATCTCCCAAATCCACTTACAAGGCTTTGTTCGGCCTGAGTCTATAGCAGAAGACACTTGTCCAAGGTGCCACTCAGTGGACTGAACCCCAAATCTCGAAATTGGAAAGCAAACTTCTTAGCCAAACAGCCATACTTGTACATGTATATCTTTTTACATATTTCTGTCTTTCTATTTGTGAACATATGTAAATTAAAGTGTATTTGTTACTATTTACCTCTCTATATAATATTAACACCATCATCATTGTTTCAGCATCTTTTCCATGCTTACATGGAAATGATTCGTTAAGGCACATATTCTACAGCAGTATGTTCTCCTGTCACCAGATCTCCCCCATTTCTAAGCAAGGTGATATTTTCCCTAGTTTAGATATGTTTCCACAGGAGATTTCAAATTACAAACAGCACTTGTGAAAGTATTACTTCGGTGGATAAAAGAATATGATACACATGGCCGTGTGGTCAAGAAGCTTGCTTTGCAACCATGAAGTTTTGGGATCATTTCCAAATGTGGTACTTTGGGCAAGTGTCCTTGTGAGTGGATTTGGTAGGTGGAAACTGAAAGAAGCCTGTTTTGTGTGTGTGTTTATATAAATATATATATATCACAGGCATGTGTGTACATGTGTATCTTTGTGGTTCAACAAGAGTCTGATAGAATAAGTACTGAGCTTTAAAATAAAAAAAGTACTGGGGTTAATTCATTTGACTAAAAATTCTTCAAGGTGGTGCTCCAGCATGGCCACAGTTTAATGATCGAAACAAGTAAAAGAATATATATGTGTTTGTGTGTGTGCACCCCTGTTTTGACACCACATGTTGGGATAGTTGTAAATAAACATCGTCATACAAGCAATGTCGGTCATTTCCAGTCTCCTGTCAAACATGTCTGACCATGGGGAAATATTACCTTACTTGGAAACATGTGGCTGACAACAAGAAAGGCGTCCAGCTGTAGAAAATCTATCCCAACAAATCTTGTTTGACCCTTGTAAGCATGGAAAAGTGGATGTTTAAAAAAGTAATCTTTTACATGTAAATTTAGTACATTTATTTCAGTGTGTGTGTCTGTGTGTTTGTGTGCGCATTTCAGTGCAGTGACTGACAGACACGCCAGTCCTAAAACAGTAGCTGTTTAGGAAATGTACACCAAGTGTATATGTTGCCACCCCTATATATATTCATTGTACAAACTTACTCTGCTGTGTTAACTCTTGATAGCCACACCCAAACAAACATGTCTGTACAATTCTTCTAATGCTTCTCATTAGAGTCTCAAATGTCTCTGTTAAATATTGAAATTTATATACACATGTTTATTTATTACGTATAATCGTTTCCTTAAAAGAAGCCATGTAGCCTCTCTGTATGGTTTGACCCCATGATATAGACTGTGTAGAAGTATCTGGAAGATTTAGAAACTTGAGATATGCGTTAGGATTCCAGACATGAGAAAGCCATACCAGCAGAGAGAATAACCGTATTTACTTGTGTATAATGCAAGAAATTTAATACAAAGCATCAGTGTCTAAAAGGAAGAGGTAGCATTATACTTGGGCTTAGAAAAAGAAAAATCAAGGATAAAATATGTTAATGACTTTAGGTGCAAAATATGACTGTGGTGTTGCTGCTTGTATTCACCATCATCATCATCATCATCATTATTTTACATTTGCTTTTTTCTTACTGGCAAAGGTTGGGTGGGTCACCACAGTTTGAGACATTTATTATTGGAAGCTATTGCTCTTAAAACCCTGGTAATTTTATCATATTTTTCTAAGATGGCAAAATCGTTAGCATGCTGGGCAAAATGCTTAGTGGTATTTCATCTGTCTTCGTGTTCTGAGTTCAAATTCTGCTAGGGTCAGCTTTACCTTTCATCCATTTGGGGGCTAATAAAATAAGTATCAGTTGAGTCTTGGGGTCAGTGTAATCAACTTAACCCATTCCTCAAAACTGCTGGCCTTGTGCCAAAATTTGAAACAAAAGACGAAGACAGGTGAGAGAACAACAAGCAGGTGTATTAGTTTAACACTCAGGAAGAATGGAAAAGTCTTTGACATTTCAAGCCTATGCTCTTTGACAGAAAGGATTGAGAAGGAAAAAAATGGAGAGAGAATGAGAAAAAATGTATAAGGATTAACAGTTCAACATGATATATATATATATATATATATATATATAGCAGGTTTCTTTCAGTTTCTATCTACACAATCCACTCACAAGGCTTTGGTTGGCCCAAGGCTATAGTAGAAGACACTTGCCCAAGATGCCATTCAGTGGGACTGAACCTGGAACCATGTGGTTGAGAAGCAAACATCTTGTCACACCTGCACCTATATCTGTCTTTTTTTTTTTTTAAGATGGGTGTTATTTGGGGGAATTTGGTTGCCATTTCTAATGTCTTGAGTGACCACTTATCAGCTCATACCAGTAACCTACTGAAATGTAGATTAATTAACCCCATTCCTGTCTCTTCTCTCCAAAATTTTGCTTTGTGTCTTTACGCTAGCAATCAATATTATTAATAATTTCGTTAATATTCATCATGAATTAATTAATTTTTCACCATTGAGAGAAAAAGAAACAAAAACAAAATATCGCAACATGGTTAGTTAATGATTTCTTTAATAATAATAATAATAATAATGAGCAGAAAAATTATTTTAATAAAATAAAAATTTGAGAGGAAATTGATATTCAATTTCAAACTTTAAACCAGATAAAATAATCTATATTTTTGTAAAAACCTTTATAAATTTGAAATAATCTTGATGATAGAATTGCTTTAACGACTTAATCAAGTTGATGAATAATGTGGAGCTCTGTTTTAGAGGTGTTTTGATGCCAATGTTGTTGTTTTTAATAATTATGGGTGAACTCATGATGGAATGATTTTGTAAGTTTGGACATTCCATAGAATGCTGTAGCATGTAAACAACAGCCAAATCTCTGTACTGTCTTTTAATAAAGGAAGGACACATGGGATAATATAGTCCTAGATAACCCTATCATCATTATTGTTCCACATCTACCTCTCCATGCTGGCATGGTTTGGATGGGTTTTTTCTGAGGCAGTGTTTGATGGCCAGATTCCCTTCCAGCCACCAATCCTTTTAGTTGCCTCATCAGGGCTAGCTTGTTCTAAAACTGGGATGTATTGCAAAAAGTTGGCATGGTCTCTGTTAGAATGCATTTGATTGTGAGTCTGCTGGACCAGGACTGGTCTGGGTAAGGGACTAAAACAACAACAACCCCTACAATATGTACATTAGCATTAACCCTTTAGCATTTAAACTGGCCGTATCTGGCCCAAATATTTTACCTGTTTTATATGGAAACCAGCTAGATCTGGCCTCTTACATCTGATCTACAATGTCATTCTAAAAACAAACGATCACATCATTGAAATCTCAAAGCTATGAGATACTGTGAATAGATAAGCATTACATTTGATAGTAATCTGAATGCTAAGGGGTTAAAAGAAATGTTAACAAGGGATTTCAACTGTGTAGCTGTCAATTGCAGCTGCTGACCCATGCGTTGAGACTACTTGGGTAGCCACTTTCTTTCTCCCATGCATTCAGCAACCTCTCATACGAACAATAACATATCTATCCTCAGAATCACTGAGGGCCAGTACACTATTCACCAACATCTTTAGTCACTCTAATACATTGCTTAGTAATCTAAAATACTTCTTCACATTACAGAACAATGGAAAACCTCTCGCTTTCAGTTTCTTTCTTTGCTGAGTATGCCTGATGTACAGCTTACTTTTTGCTACCTAATATTGTTTCTTTATCAACCCCCATTTCTTCAATTTTCTCCAGGGTTGTCTCTGAGGTTTTCTATCTCTATCTACACTACCATTTTACCACCATTGCTGGAACCTTGCTATGGTAACTCCTATTTGTTTTCCAGATTATGTTTCTGTCTGCTCCTCATCATTATCAGTATCATGATTGTTCCTAATATAGGCACAAGGTCTGAAATTTGATGGAAGGTGACCCCAATACTTGACTGTTGCTTTGTTTTATCAAGCCCAAAAGGAGGCAACCGCTGTAGTTTTAGTGCTAAGGAAAAAAAAAATAGTAGCCAGCACACTTTGTAAAGCGGTTGGTGTTAGAAAAGGCATCCAGCCATAGAAACCATACCAAAGCTGACATTGGAGCGAGTAGCAGTCCTCCAACCCAGTGGATCCTGTTGAACCATCCAATCAGCATAAGATGATGATGATGATAATTACAATATTTAACTTTACTCTTTTACTTGTTTCAGTCATTTGACTGCGGCCATGCTGGAGCACCGCCTTTAGTTGAGCAAATCGACCCCGGGACTTATTCTTTGTAAGCCCAGTACTTATTCTATCGGTCTCTTTTGCCGAACCGCTAAGTGACGGGGACGTAAACACACCAGCGTCGGTTGTCAAGCAATGCTAGGGGGACAAACATATACTCTCACACTTATATATATATATATACATATATACGACAGGCTTCTTTCAGTTTCCGTCTACCAAATCCACTCACAAGGCATTGGTCGGCCCGGGGCTATAGCAGAAGATACTTGCCCAAGATGCCACGCAGTGGGACTGAACCCGGAACCATGTGGTTGGTAAGCAAGCTACTTACCACACAGCCACTCCTGCGCCTTGATTGTCTTTTATTTCTACCACTCTGAAAGAATAGAAAGAAAAAAAATTCTGATCTGCAAACTGCTTTTTATACTTTTTAAAATTAAAATTGATATTTCATCTTTTACATGTATAAAAATCTGTAATTTTTCACAACTTGCAACCTTGCACAAATCTTGAAATTCATATATTGATTCTAAATTAGAATAATTTTGAGTTCACTGTTTTGAATTGCTTGTGTATTTCCAATACTTATGCTATAATCTAGTTTCTCACGAGAGAGGAAAATTTACTGAAGTTCTTCTTTCTATTGCAACGAAACTCTTCTGTCGTCTTCAGTGCACTAAAAGTACTTTAGTACAAACAGTACTTAGATAAAAGCCATTTATCAGGATCTTCTTTCAACAACAGTGCAGTACATTTGAGCTGGGTTCGACAGCTACGGCTTTTCCTAACTAATCACTTTATCTCTCCCACTTGTTTCAACTGGTGTATTTTAGTAATGGAGTTGATAACCTTAGTAACTAGATTCAGGACTGTTGTTGGGCAACACTCTTCTGACTTCTCTCTCTCTCTCTCTCTCTCTCTCGTGTATATATATGTGTGTGTGTGTGTGTGTGTATATATATATATGTATGTATATATATGTAGATGTGTATATATATATAAATATACATACATATGTATATGTATATATATACACACACCCATATATATATATATACATACATATCATCATCATCATCATTTAGCGTCTACTTTCCATGCTAGCATGGGTTGGACGGTACAAATGGGGTCTGCGAAGCCAGAAGGCTGCACCAGGCCCAGTCTGATCTGGCAATGTTTCTACGGCTGGATGCCCTTCCTAACGCCAACCACTCCGTGAGTGTAGTGGGTGCTTTTTACGTGCCACCGGCACAGGTGCCAAACAGGGATGGCAAACGGCCACGGTCAGATGGTGCTTTTTACGTGCCACCAGCACGGATATACATATATAATATATATATATATATATATACACACACATATATCATCATCATCATCATCGTTTAACGTCCACTTTCCATGCTAGCAGGTGTGGCTGTATGGTAAGTAACTTGCTTACCAACTGCATGGTTCCAGTTTCAGTCCCACTGCATGACACCTTGGCCAAGTGTCTTCTACTATAACCTCAGGCCAACCAAAGCCTTGTGAGTGGATTTGGCAGACAGAAACTGAAAGAAGCCCATTGTATATATGTGTGTGTGTGTATTTGTGTCTGTGTTTGTCCCCCACCATCGCTTGACAACCAATGTTGGTGTGTTTACGTCCCTGTAACTTAGCGGTTCAGCAAAAGAGACGATAGAATAAGTACTAGGCTTATAAAGAATAAGTCCTGGGGTCAGTTTGCTTGTCTAAAGGTGGTGCCCCAGCATGCATGGCCACAGTCAAATGTCTAAAGCAAATAAAAGATTATATATATGTATAGGCGCAGGAGTGGCTGTGTGGTAAGTAGCTTGTTTACCAACCACATGGTTCCGGGTTCAGTCCCACTGTGTGGCACCTTGGGCTAGTGTCTTCTACTATAGTCTCGGGCCGACCAAAACCTTGTGAGTGGATTTGGTAGACGGAAACTGAAAGAAGCCCGTCGTATATATGTATATGTATGTGTGTGTGTATATATATATATATATATATATATATATATATATGCGTGTTTGTGTGTCTGTGTTTGTCCCCCTAGCATTGCTTGACAACCGATGCTGGTGTGTTTATGTCCCCGTTACTTAGCAGTTCGGCAAAAGAGACCGATAGAATAAGTATTGGGCTTACAAAAGAATAAGTCCCGGGGTCGAGTTGCTCGATTAAAGGCGGTGCTCCAGCATGGCCGCAGTCAAATGACTGAAACAAGTAAAAGAGTAAAAGAATATATATATAAATAAAAGAGAGACAAATGTATGTTCCTCTTACAACTCTATTCATAGAGTTTCTGTATGTCTCTGACTGTACAATATCTTGCAGCACACACACAATTCTCACTCAATGTCTGTTCATAATACCAAAAGTAACCAAGGCTGCTAAAAGCTCATTAGCAACTAATTACTCTTGTTACTTGAGATGCAAAAAGTGCAGTGAAGTGAAGTAAATAAGCTTACAACATCAGTTGACTTTGAGTTAGTATAATTTAACATTGATCATGTTTCATTTGGCAAGACATCCTACCCATGACTGTTCCATCTTTTTCTTTTTTTTTTTTTACCAGACATAATATTTCTAGAACTACTTTATCCAATGTGTTCAATTTTTAAATAGTAGGATGCAATTTCGAAGCTGTTTCGCTGCTATTTCTAGCAAGTGACAACATAGATCAATGGTTTCTAACCATTTCACTACCAAGGGCCCTGTATCTCCTCAAAGCACTTTTTTTGTCTCTCTTTCCTACATAAGTCTTTCTACCCTTGTGCAAAGTTAGTCCCCTCGATACAGTATGCCACCCACCCAGTCCAGGAAGGGGTCTTGTGAGTTACTTGGTGACCCCACTCATAGTGGTGGTGCCATGAAAAAAAGCAACCTAGGCATTAGGGAGGGCATCGAGTTATAGAAATCTTGCCAAAGTAGACAATGGATACCGGCATAGCCCTCAGGTTAGTTGGATCTTGTCAAACTGTCCAACCCATGCCAGCATGGAACACAGATGTTAAATGATTATGATGATAATGCCTCCCACTGAAATTAATTTTCCTGATAGACCAACTCCAACAAGGTCTTGAAAGATTTGTCTATTCAACAAATTTTGAATTCAGCTTACAGCCCCCTGTCTTTGTGCACACCCTAGAGATCTGTGGGTTCCAGGTTAGGAATCAGGGCACAGAGGCTCCCAAATTGCTTCAGTTACATACTACTATTGTGACAAGAAACTTGTAACTCCATTCCCTTTTATTTATAACTAGCTTAAAAGCCACACTCCACACTTTTTAAGCTAGCTCCTGTAGAGGGTTGATTGGGCCTGCAGCCCCAAACTAAAGAGAGCAATAATAATATAGTGTTCATTGGTGTCCTACCAATATGGTATCACTTTAAATTCGGTTTAAATGAAAAACTTGTAAGTTCACAAATTTTTGGAGTTCTTTTAAAATTTGAATTTTCAACTGTTAAGATTTCAAAAGTTTGTATATTTTTAGAATGACATTGTAGGGTAGGTATGAGATTTTGGATCTGGTGAGTGTTAGCCTGAAACAGGCTAACATCCAGTTGTAGAAATCTTGCCAAAGCATTATATATATATATATAATTGAAAAACTTGGAGTCAACAAGAAGGGGTTACAGGGACAATATTTACATATCGCCTGAGGAAACACAACTAGACCTCATAATGCAGGGAAACAGTTGTATAATCAAGTATCCAGCTGTACCCCTTCTTGTTGATTCCAATGTTTTCAATTATATATTCGCACACAACAGCTGCCCAAATGCAAACCTGAAAGTACGTGTAATACTACTACTGGGGAGCACAGGGTAAATCTAAAAGTGGACAAGCTTTATACTGTACTCTACTATGTTCTTAACAGAACATATATATATATGCATGCAAGGCTTCTTTTGGTTTCCATCTACCAAATCCACTTTGTGAGACTTTATTCACCCAAGATGCTGCAGGGTGGAACTGAACCCAAAACCACATGGTTGGGAAGTAAGCTTCTCAATCACACCAGCACCTAGGTCTGCATAAGTAAAAGATGGAATGGTTATAGAAGGAACGTTTGCGATCATAGGTCTGCTGGATCGAGGTTGACCTGGGGTTAAACAGCTATAGCAACCAGCCTGTGATTTACTGGCTGAACAAGGAATCTCTACCCAGTCACTCATTCTGCTGAATACAAAAATCAAATCACTCTTGAATCACACCTTCCCATCTTAATTACAGTAGTTTCCTGGTATCCATAGAAAGGTGTGATGGTCATGGTGGAAAGATGTTTGATGATGCCTGTTATATTAGGACTTGGCTACAGTTAAACAACAACAGTGGCCTCCTAATAGACAGCTTAAAGCTTTTTAAAACGATGGGAAATAACATGGAAATCATGCTTGAAATTCTATAGCATTAGAGCCTGTCTGTCTGTGTGTCTATATGTGTACAAGACTGATTTAATAATGATATGATACTAATTAAAATGAAGAATTACACAGATTTGGAATGTTTGAGTAATTAATCAGCAGTTATCAAGCAAGTTTGGTTATTTATTCATATCTACACACACACACACATGCATATATATATATATATATATATATATATATATAAACATATACAAAACAGTTCTAAATTTCTTAGAGCCATGTTCATCATTGCTTTGATTATTATCAGCAGAGTAGTTAACATCATCATCATCACTTTTATTATCATCATTAACTCTGCAGTGCTTATTTTTGTGTTGTTTCATTCAGGAACATTTTCACAAAAAAATATATAAATCATCATCATCAAACATCCGTATTCTATGCTGGCGTGGGCTGGACAGTTTGACAGGATCCAATGTGTCCAAGGACTGCACTGTGCTCCAATGCCTGTTTTGGTCTCCTGTTTATGGTTAGATGCCCTTCCTAACATCAACTACTTTACAGCATGGACTGGGTGCTTTTTTTTCATACCACCTAACTATTGAGGTTGCGATATAGTTCGCAGAACTACAAATCCTGTTGGGTGGGGTCAGTTTCATGCCAGTGGACAAGGGAATGATCTATGAGGAGGTGTGGTAGTATAGGTTTTTGTAGAGGACCTGTGTGGTTACTAATATCCAGTAGGGGGAAAGGGTAAAGATCCCTGTTGGTCATGAATGATCATGAGATTGCATCTAGAAAGTTCCCCTCCAAGGCACAAGTCCAGGCAAATTTGTTTATGAAAGACCGGCAGTCACCCATGCATACCAGCCTCCCCTCTCCATACCACCAATGTTGCCCAAGGGAAGGCAAAGGCTGATACAGCTTGGTACTAGTGATGTCACAACTCATTTCAACAGTTCAGTGAACTGGAGTAATGTGAAATAAAGTGTCTTGCTCAAGAACACAACACCCAGCCTGTTCCATAAATCGAACTCACTACCTCATGATTGTGAGCCCGACATTCTCACCACTGAACCATGTACCTTCACACAGAGGAAGGAGAGGGAAAGAGAAAATAAAAAGTAGGCGTTACAAGAGATAGATCAAGGTGATGAAGCGCTAAGATGACCCCATGAGGCCCAATGCAAGATTGTAGGCAAAGTGAAATGGGGGCGGAGAAAGCAGACTGCAAGAATGGATATGGTTGAAGGGTGGGTGAGCAGGGAGCCATGTATTGGGAAAGATAAGAGGGATTCAGAAGAGTGTGTGGTTGGGGGGGGGGGAGAACAGCAGGGCTAGTAAAGATGATACAGCTGTCAGCTGAGTGAGGAATGACGCAGCTCGAAGTCTGCAGGAGCCAGTAATTTGTTTCATGCATCAGCTTGATAATGGCAGTTATTTTATTAAATTCTTTGTTGGTTTTGAGAGGCAATGGATTTCAACAGAAATATGGTGGCAAATGTGTTAACCCTTTAGCATTCAGATTATTCTGTTAAACGAAGTGCTTATTTATTCCACATTGTTTTTAATTAATTAGGCATTATCTTGTGACTTTGAGATTTTAATGGTGTGATTGTCCTTTTTTTCTTTTCTTTTTCTTTTTTTTTTTTTTCTCTGTAGAATCACATTGTAGAGGAGGTGTGAGTTGTCAGACCTGATTGATTTGAACTATAAAACAGGTGGAATATTTGGGCGTGATATGACTAGTTTATATGCTAAAGGGTAAAGATCCCTGTTGGTCATGAATGACCATGAGATTGCATCTAGAAAGTTCCCCTCCAAGGCACAAGTCCAGGCAAATTTGTTTATGAAAGACCGGCAGTCACCCATGCATACCAGCATCCCTAATTTAAAGAAATTCAGCTTGTTATATCTAACAGGTTGAATACCTACACAGTGGCTTTCCTTTGATACTGTTGTTGCATATTCTCATATCAATTGAAATTAAACAAAATTATGATGAAACGTAGTCCACCAAGATCAGCCTTGCCTTTTATCCTTTCGGGGTCACTAAAATAAGAACCAGTTGAGCACCAGGGTCAATGTAATTGACTGGATCCCTCCCCCAAAAGTTCACACCTTTTGCCTTATCCCCTCCCTTACCTCTTCCTCCTTTTATGTCTATATGATTCTTACCCTCTCGCTGTCATTCCTTTACTCATTGCTTGCTACCAAGTCTAGTATGAAGGTGTGCGGAAAAGTTCCTAGCTTTTGAGTACAAGAAAATACAGGAGGATCAGTTAATTATGATTTTATTCGACATATTTTTATTCAACATAGGCGCAGGAGTGGCTGTGTGGTAAGTAGCTTGCTAACCAACCACATGGTTCCGGGTTCAGTCCCACTGTGTGGCATCTTGGGCAAGTGTCTTCTGCTATAGCCTCGGGCCGACCAATGCCTTGTGAGTGGATTTGGTAGACAGAAACAGAAAGAAGCCTATCGTATATACGTATATCTATATAAGTGTGTGTGTATATGTTTGTGTGTCTGTGTTTGTCCCCCTAGCATTGCTTGACAACCGATGCTGGTGTGTTTATGTCCCCGTCACTTAGCGGTTCGGCAAAAGAGACCGATAGAATAAGTACTGGGCTTACAAAGAATAAGTCCTGGGGTCGATTTGCTCGACTAAAGGCGGTGCTCCAGCATGGCCGCAGTCAAATGACTGAAACAAGTAAGAGTAGAAGAGTATATTCCCCTCTCAGATTCACACACTTGTTGCAGTGGTCCTTCAACGGTCTAAGACTTGTAAAAGAACTTGGAAGGTTGTGCCACCAACCAGGCCTTTCGCAATACCCTTAAGGCCAGGAACTTTTCAGGACCCCTTCATATATGTGCACTCATTCCATACCTCTTATGTCAACTCTCTTTGTATCTCTCTGTCTCTTTTCCCCCCTTCTCTCTATCATATAAAGCATGACTGGCAAAACCAACCAACCAACCAACAGCTATATCAGCTGTTATTACATTAAAGATAACAATACTGTCATGTCTGCTTATGAAGCTTTAGCCATGGTTGTTACTACCGCAGCCACCACCACCACTAAACCAACAGACTTATTTCTAGGCATTGCAATGTGTCTGTCTGTGCATCAGCCTCAAAGACTCTTTTAATGAAATATTTCCCAACCAGAGATCATTGCATACACACCTCACCTCTCCCCAGGACCCACTTCATTCCGCAATTCAGCCTTATTTCTCTGAAGAAAAAATAATAATAAAAAAAAAAGGAAAAGAATAGAAAAATGCATAATAAATGATAAAAAAAAGACCATAACTATGTTAGTAGCCTCAATTGATTGAGCCTAGAGTCAAGTCTGTTCACATCATTTTCCGCTCTATTTCATTAAGATAAAGCTCCCTCCCCCCTTTTTTCACAGTTCAGCACCGCCAATACCATCCACCCACCTTCCTATTGTTTGGGTGAGAAAGTTACCATTGATATTCTCTTGGCACTTCTCTGGTGTTTTAACATCACAGTTATTTACATAAACTTTGGGGCAGGTTTTCTTCTTTCCTTTTTTCGCCTTTTAAACATTACAATACTGTATTTAATTATCTCTTTGTCATTCTCTGTTTTTCTCTTTCTCCATCACTCCCTCTCTCTCTATTACCCCCTCTCTCTCTCAGTCACTCCTTTCTTTTCATCACCCCCTCTTTCAATCACTCCCTTCTCTCCATCCCCCCCCCCTCACTCTAGCTGCATTATTAGCTGGCTGTCTTCCCATTGCCTTGCCATCCAGAACAATGTAGTCTGCTATCTGCTGCTTCACTTAAGCACAGGCAGAAGAAGGGTCAATGTCCACTCAATTTGGCTAGTGAAGATATGCAGCTAGCTAGTTCCAAAGAGCAGGCAATGTTGTTGTAGCAGTGTTAAAAGCAGAAAGGAGAGACCAAGCATCTGTGAGTAGTGATTGAAGTGAGTCAATGAGTGAATCATTGCTGATCAGCAACCAATTAGATGCCATGACATTTCCTACAAATCTTTTATTTATTTCAGTGATTAGACTGTGGCCATGCTGGGGTATCACTTTGAAGAATTTTTTAGTCAAATGAATCAGCCTTAATAGTTTTTTTTAAGCTTGGTACTTATTCTATTGGATTCTTTTGCCAAACCACTAAGTTACAGGGCGTAACATACCAACATTGGTAGTCAAGCAGTAGTGGGGAGCAAGCGCACACACAGACAGACACACACACACATATATATACATACACAACATACTTCTTTCAGTTTCTGGTCAGCCCAAGGTTATACTAGAAGACGCCCAGGGTGCCACGCAATGGGACTGAACCTGGAACCATGTGGTTGGGAAGCAAACTTCTTACCACACTAATATTTTTTAAACATGTCAAGATATAACTTTAAAAAACCACAACTGGAACCCAGGACAAGTAGTGATATTCCGCATGGCTGAAAATTAACAAAATTCAAATTTGTGAGTTAGAATAATTTCATGTCGAATGAATAGATTGGTGTGTGTGAGCAGTTTAATTAGTGGCTCTACATCATTACTAGTCATTACTAACATTGCTTTTACGTTTACTTTCTATGTTTGCATGGGTTGGATGAGTTGTTGTATACGGAGTCGGTTACTCATCTCCTCAATGGGTTGAAGGACCACATCTCACTCATATGTACCATTTATGATGTTGTTTCTACACCTTGATGCCCTTCCTAACACAAACCATTTTGCAGAATGTATTCAGTATGCATTGTCATTGCTCCAACTCCAGAGAGTTTCTCATATCCTCAGCCAGGT
Source organism: Octopus sinensis (assembly GCF_006345805.1). NCBI lineage: Eukaryota > Metazoa > Mollusca > Cephalopoda > Octopoda > Octopodidae > Octopus > Octopus sinensis. Next base: position 7,691,220 of record NC_043012.1, read on the forward strand.
TAAAGAGTCGTCTTAACCCTACATTGTCTTCCACTTCACAGACACTCTGCAGCCTTTGGCCCACAGGTGTACTGTCTTCTCTCATCATCATTTTTGTATCCAGTCCCACCAGGTCCCCCACAAATCCCTACTATCAGTTTTTCTTTCCCAGAACATCAACCCTCTAGAATTTCCTCCTTGCTCACATTTTCCCTCCAGGTGTTGACATTACAAAATACATGGGCAGTGCCCTTCCCTTTAAAAGCTTGAAAGTAAAAGCTTAGTGAGGGCATTCAAAATGCAGCAGGGGGGGGACATGGGGACACACACACACACACACACACACACACACACACATGCACTTACAGCCATACACACCTATGCACTCGCAGCTGTACACATTTTAAGGCACTGCTTGTAATATTTTTAATTTACCTTGACTCAGACACTTAGTCTGTCATACAAATTTTTCCAAAGCCATAAATTAGTTTGAAACCACAGGTGTGACATGTTTGAAATTAGAAACAGAAATTTAAAACAAAAGTTTGTAATGGCTAGACAGATCTGTAAAAGTGTCTTCTTGTGTTTCGACTTTGTCTGTCTTTGATAAATTGATTTTGTTTTCTCCATTGTTAAACAAGCGTCCGTCCACCCTCCTTGTCACCACCAGCACCACTGCCACCTCCTCCAGTTTACCAAAACCCCTCCCACCTCTTCCCCAACTACATTACTGCTAATTTTGGCCGTGTGTCGATTCCTCCACATTTTCTTCCATTTATCAACATCTTAATTATGTGAAGGATGGATAGGTGTGTGTGTGTGTGTGTGTGTGTGCGTGAGAGAGAGAAAGATAGAGAGAGAGAGCAAGAGAGAGATAGAAAGATAGAGAGAGAGATAGAGCATGTGTATGTTTATAGTTTTTGGTCTGTGTGTAGTCATGAAGGTGTGTGTTTGGGGTATTGATGTTGGTCTGATTTCAGGTGTGTGAGTTAGTGAAAGAGAAACTGAGACTACATGGTTGTGAATCTGCTAGTGTGGTTGTAGGTTTTTTGGTTTTTTTTTCATGTGTGTGTGTGTATGTGTCCATGCATGGTTATAAGTGTATGGCTATGTGCACAGTTGTCTGTTCATGTCTGTACCCACCCTCTGCCCCAGTTTAAAAGCCCCTCGCTAAACTACTAAGTACATTGTCCCTTCCTCTTCTGGAACAAAATCACCCATGTACCCCACTGCTCCCCTCCATTCTCATTTATCCTGTATTAAATTGAGTACGTTCACCTATGTCCATTCCTCTACAATTCAGCCATTATTTTATAACCCCTCCCCCCCATCTTCCCTCCCTCCCTCCCTTTCCGAAGTACAGCCATCATTTTCTACTACTTCCCCCCCTCTTCCTCCCCTCGGTGCAGCCATCACATTTTACCCCCTCCCTCCATCTCTTCAATATAGCCATCTCATTCACCGCCACCCCTCCTTCCTTCCTTCCTTCCCTCCCTCCCCGACAATAAAATCATTACATGGCCATCTTCTCTGAGGGTAAATTGACAGAAAATCAACTTGAAGACAAGACAAGCAAATAATACCTTTTCATATTTTCCTCTGTACGTCACTGCTACTACTATGACTACTCCATTTTTACATCAATCTTATACATAGTACCTGTATCACTCTTCACCCCCCCCCCCCGACATTCCTCTCTCTCTCCCCACCCCTTCCTACCTGCCTGTTTACTACCTGTTTGCAACTCTCTAGCCCTCTCTCCTTTTAACCCTTAACGCCCAACCCTCATCACTTAACAGCCTTCAGATTAATCTCTTGATATTTTACAGTTTTTATGACTCAATTCCTTCCCCTCCACCAACCACCACCACCCACCACCACCATCACCTGCCTGTCCAGTGGTGGCTGGAATAAGTAGATGGTTTCAGTGATGTCTTTGAGTCAGACCAGTGAGTGGATCGAAACCATTTTTTTACCCACAGACCCCTTTAAATTTTCATTTTACTGTACTTTGATGTTTAAAAATAAAAATCCCATTATCATCATCATTTAACATCTGTTGTCCATGCTGGCATGGGTTGGGCAGTTTGACCAGAGCTGGTAAGCTGGGGAGCTGCACCAGGCTCCATTGTTTGTCTTGGTATGGTTTCTATGGCTGGATGCCCTTCCTAATGCCAACCACTTTGCAGAGTGTGCTGGGAGCTTTTACGGGGATGTAAAGATACCAGCATCGGTTGTCAAGTGATGTGGGGGGGGGGGACAAACACAGACACATAAATACACACACACACACATACACACACACACACACATATATATATATATATATTTATATATATATATATAATACACACACACACATACATGCATACATACCTATATGCAACGGACTTCTTTCAGTTTCCATCTACCAAATCCATTCACAAGGCTTTGATTGGCCCGAGACTATACTAGAAGACACTTGCCCAAGGTGCCACGCAGTGGGACTGAACCCAGAACCATGTGGTTCGTAAGCAAGCTACTTACCACACAGCCACTCCTGCGCCTGATGACTCATCCAAGCCATGCCAGCAAGAAAAGCAGACTTATAAAGAAATGGTGACGAAGAGCAATTCGAAAAGTGAGCAGCTGGTGGAAATTGAACTCACACATCTTGTGTTGGTGCTGTGATGCGTTATCGACAGTGCTGCAATTACTCAGAAGAATTCTTTAAGTGCCATTACATGTCCTACTTTCCATTCCTCCTTAGATTTTTTTAATCTTTAATAAGCTGTATTTGTTTACAATCGGTCAAGTGACACCGTGTGCTTAATAGCTTTACTGTTCTTGAAGTCTTCAAAGACTTTCTCTTACGTTCTTCCTGGTTATTTCTATAATCCACTTTCTGCTTGGAAGGCATTTTTCTATGCAATGACATCATACATACACACATACATGCATGTGTGTGTATACATGCAGTTTTATGTTTTGTGTGTCTATGTTTATATATATATATATATATATATATATTATATATATATATAATATGTCATATATGTATGTGAACATATGTATATTCATGTATGTCATATGTATGTGTGTGTGTGTATGTATATATATATATATATATATATATGCACACACACACACACATATATATATATATATATTTAATATAGACACACGCAGAGAGGGAGAGTAAGTTAATCCAGTTGCTCTGTATTGTAGTGTATTATAAAGCTAATCTTAATGTCAAATCTGTCTCGTGAAGTGATGAGCCAAAAAGGGAGCCTCTGTCTTGTTACTTGATCTGCTACAAATACCAACAAAATCTTCCTCCAATTATATCTTGCTTTTTGAAAAAAAAAATATATAAAAGATGGACATGTTGGTTTTAAATTAAGTTCTTTATATCTCTGTGTATGTTTTATAACACTGCCATGCAAAATCCATCTAACCCAAGCCAGCAAAGAAAACCCAGACTTAACCCTTTAACATTCAGGTTATTCTGTTAAACGTAAGGCTTATTTATCCACGTTACTTTGAATTATACATGTATTATCTTATAGTTTCAAGATTTCGATGATGGGATTGTTTATTTTTACAATGACATTGTAGGGTAAGTGAGAAACCTTGAGTCTGGCCAGTTTGAATATAAAGCAGATAGAATATCTTGACTGGATATGGCAGGTTTAAATGCTAAAGAAGGGGACTACATATGCCAATGTTTGCTTCATTTTTTTTGTACAGTTGTGTATAATTTTGAGGAAGCTATAGGCTGCTATTTCTGGCCAGTTGAGTGACCACATAGAGACCTCCTTCGTTGGCTACTCTCACTGCTTATTGTCAGATGTGGTAAAATTGTGTTTAACATAGCTAACAGGGGTGCAGCTGTTCAGAGTGTTACTTAGTCTTTGAATGTAACAACAAACCAGCCAGTATCTAATTATTGAAAGTGCAGCACATATCGCTTATTGAATTAATTAAATCCAAAATTAGCTTGTTTTTCTTTTAATTGTTCCTTCTTCCTTATCTTTGTTCTCCAAATTCTCTATTAAAATTGCATTGCACAATAATTGCAATCAGCTGAGAGAAGCGGAAGGTATTCTGATGAGTTTTAAACACAATTTACACCTGATTTGCCAGTTGTTTTGCTTTCAAATGTTTTAGTCAGAAAGTGAGACAGTTTTCTTTACATTTTTATGGGGCCTCCAAGATTGGTGGGAAGAAGGGACAGAAGAAAGGGTTGGCCTTTAAACTAGAGACCTGGTCTGAATCCTTGCTGCAGCAGGGTCTCTGTTAAAGGCATTCAGGAAACTCCCAAATAGACCATGGGGGAATTTTAACACATAGCATAACAGGCTGGAACAAATACTGCAAGTATTTGGTTTGACATTCTTATAGTTTCACCAATCTACCGTCCTGGATTAATAATATAGCAGAATTGGTAATGCTCCCCTCCCAGCTGAAGGGGTTTTTGCCTTACAAGAGACACCATGCCAGTGCCACATAAAAGGAACTCGTACTGGTGTCATGTGAAAGGCACCCATACTGGTGTCATGTGAAAGGCACCTGTACTGGTGTCACATGAAAGGTACCCATGCTGCTATCACATGAAAGGCACCCATGCTGGTGTGATGTGAAAGGCACCCTTGCTGGTGTCGCATGAAAGGCACCCGTGCTGGTGCCACATGAAAGGTACCCGTGCTGGTGTCGCATGAAAGGCACCCATGTTGGTGCCACATCATGGGCACCCAACTCACTCTGTAAAGTGGTTTGGATTAGGAAGAGCATTTGTCCACAGAAACCAAACCAAATCAGATCAGAACCTGATTCGGCTCTCCAGCTTGTCACCTCTGGTCAAACCACACAACCCATAACAGCATGGTAAACTGACATTAAATGATAATGATGATCCTTAAAGGGATGAAAGGCAAAGTTGACCTCAGCGAGATTTGAATTAAAAATTCAGAGTCATAATAAATACTGCACGCCTACTCATGCCTCCATTTTAATTGAAGAAGACAGCCATTTTACAATATACAAAGGAAATATAAAGGTGTTATTATTTAAAAATTCTGTAAAAATAGATTCTGATCTCATTAATCAAAGATAATGGATTATCCCAGTTGTGTTTATATAGGTTAAAATATGTAATAACGCTTCAATGGAAGATTTTCTCTTCCACCCCACCATAAACCTTCATACCATTTTTGTTTGCGGACAAAGCACCAACCTGTTTCTGCTATACCTCCGTCAATCCATCCAACCCCATCCCCAGAAATATATATATATATATATATTCTCATTAAATCATGAACCACTATTTTTAAAGCGAAAATATTTGATTCCGGTTTCAGGAGTTGGTTCATTGCTGGGTGGGAGGGAGGGAGTTGCTTAATATCATAGAATGTTTCTGGGGTGGTCTACTGGGTTTACTACATCACCACTCTCATTCCTCTGCACCCCCATAGACCATCCAGCTTGTATCTAAGTCAGTCTCCTATCTCATTGCACCCAGCCTCTTCTCTCTTTTTCCCTCCCCTTATATGCATTTGTGTTTGTGTGAGAAGCAGAAATTTAGAGTGAAAGAAGTCTCAGGCAAACAAACATACACGCATCCTGTATTTATCTGTCCCCTCTCCTCTCCTACATCCCTCCACCTGCCATACACTGAACTATTTACACAAGATCTGTTTCTCTAGCAGACATTCCTTAAAATCTAACCTCCACCCACACACACACACACACACACACACTGTCACACTTTCATACTGTTGCAATATAGGTTCAGTCTTCCGCTGAGTTATCTATAGAATTCTTCAGATAATCTTTAGTGACCTCTACCATTCCTCCAGCGCTTGATTCAAGACCAGTGAGGGGTGTGTATGTATGTATGTGCATATTTTAAAAGTAAAATACTTGGGGTATGTTTTGAAAGTACTTTTTATACCAGTGAAATAAATTATGAAATCAGTACAGTGCAAATTTATCTTGCAGCTTAATTCATTCAGTTTCCCTAAGAAGTTGTTTGTGTTGCTGCTTTGCACAAAATGCTGGTGCCATGTAAAATGTGCTGGTGCTACTTCAAATGCATCCAGTACACTCTGTAAAGTAGTTAGTTTTTACAATATCATCTGGCCATAGAAACCATGCCAAAACCTGCTCTCCAACTTGTCAGCATGGAAAATGGACATGAAATGATGATGATGATGATAATGATGAAAACACCCTGTTCTTAGCTTTTAAAATTATTGCAGGACTTCACATATTCTTTAGACTTCACTCTATCCATTGTTAAACTCTTGCAGGAACATTCTCTACAAAGATTTCTTGGTACTGGTTGCCTATATCTCTTCCTGGCATTGAGTGACAACCTTATTGAAGTTCCCTCTACCTTCTTATCAAAGCAGCAGTAATGTTTCTTTTTCATTTTCACTTCTTTTGGTTTCTTTTTGAATGAATTCTTCATCATCACTTTTCCATGCTTTCATGGGTCAGTTGGAATTTGTTACGGCTGCTTTACTATGGCCATTATGCTCTTTCTGGACCAACCCTCACTTGTTTACAAGCGAAGTAATATTTTCCCATAGATTGACTGGAAATGAACAAACTAGCTTGTATGACAATCATGCTCATTTTGTCTAGACAAAAGTATACACACACACACATATATATTTATTTATAAATTGAGGATATGATCATTAAAATGATTAAATCGCTGGCTAGCATATAAAAGAACCACCATATTGGTAAAATTAATTTTTCAGTATATAATTATAAATATATAATTATAATTTGGGGGCTGGAATGCCAATTTCTATATGCTAGAAGTAGATGTCAAATGTCTACAATCCACTCTGAATTTGTTCTCTGTTTACAAATAGAGAACAAATTTAGAGTGGATTGTAGGCATTTGACATCTATGTCTAGCGTATAGACGTTGGCATTCTAGCGCCCTTGATTATATACTTCAAAATACACACACACACACACACACATATATGCATACATATATATATAATCAGAAATGGAAAAACAAAATAAACTGAACAATGATAAATTCAATTCACTTTAAATAACAAATGACACATATATAATTCAAATTTACAAAAGACAAAGACAGGTGTAGGAACGACAAGCAGGTGTATCAGTTAACCACTTGGGAAGAATGAAATGAAATGGAGAGAGAAAAAGTGTGTCAGGATTAACAGTTCAACATGACGAAATAACCAGAATACACACACACATATATTCACTTACATACACACACACAAAAATACTTCTGAAACAGATGTAGTGAACCTCAGCCCATTTGTGTAATTATTTATACTATACCACACTTGAAACCTTTGCTACCTTAGACCTTGAGTGCCTACAGTGAACTGTAGACTGCATGCCAGAGTATACTCTTGTGTTATTTGAGCATATGTTGGTGAGGAGACCTATTGAGTCAAGTACATCAACATCAAAATAAATATCAAATGGAAATTGTAGTTGTGATACCTGTGCCGGTGGCACATAAAAAGCACCATCCGAACGTGGCCAATGCCAGCGCCGCCTTGACTGGCTTCTGTGCCGGTGGCACATAAAAAGCACCTACTGATCATGGCTGCTTCCAGCATCCCCTGGAACGTAAAAAGCACCCACTACACTCACGGAGTGGTTGGCGTTAGGAAGGGCATCCAGCTGTAGAAACACTGCCAGATCAGACTGGAGCTTGGTGCAGCCTCCTGGCTTCCCAGACCCCGATCTAACTGTCCAACCCATGCTAGCATGGAAAACAGATGTTGATGCTGATGATGATGACATACAGGCATGTGGCTTAGTGGTAAATGTATTCGGCTCACTATCATTAGCTTGTCAGTTAGATACCTGCTAATGCACCGTATCCTTGAGCAAGATGCTTTATTTTATATTGCTCCAGGCCACTCAGCTGGCAAAAATGAGTTATACCTGTAGTTCATAGGGCCAGCTTTTCCACATTCTGTGTAACACTCAGTCTCTCTCTCTCGCTGAGAGCTATGTTAAGGGTACACATGTCTGTAGAGTGCTCGGCCACATGCACGTTAATTTCACAAGCAGGCTATTCCGTTGATTGGATCAAGTGGAACACCTCATCATCATACGCGGCAGTGTGCCAATTTATAGATTTAGTTTATGCATACACACACACACACAATGGGCTTCTTTCAGTTTCCATCTACCAAATCCACTCAAAAGGCTTTGGTTTGTCTTGGGCTATAGCAGAAGATATTTTTCCCAAAGTGCTATACGGTGAGACTGAGCCCAAGATCATATGATTATGTAGCGAGCTTCTTAAACACATCTGTGCATTATGGAGTCAAAATATTCAGAATATATTTCGGGGTGAACTGGTTATACAAGTTCAATAAAATTAGAAAGCCCTTCACTAAGGATAGTAGGGCATTCTGGCATTAAGAAGGAGCATCAAGCTGTAGAAACTGTATCAAAGCAGACATTGTGATTGATGCAGCCATCTGGCTGGTTGGATCCTGTGTAAACTGTCCAACCCATGCCAGCATGGAAGACAGATGTTAAATGATAAAGGTGATGAGTTCAGCAAATCTCTTGCTCAACACCTGAAAAGGGAATTGTATGTAACTAGTTTCATATTCATAAGGAGGCCTATTAGAGATCTCTGTTCGCAATAAAATTCCCCTAATGAAGATGGTACAATGATAGATGTTGACTTTAATGAGAGGGGTAAGTGTGCGAGAATATCTGATGCCTTGTAATAATGTTTCAAACTATGAATAGGGCATTTTATCTCAAATTATTGGTTATGTAAACAATTTGTCATGGACAATAAATGAAATAAATTGTAACACAGATTTATAGTAATGGCCTTCTTCATTGATTTAATGTGTGTATGCATGTGTGTATTATATATGTGCTATATGTGTGTACATATGTGTGTATGTGTGTGTTTGTATATGTGTGTGTGTATGTATATATGCATGTATGTGTATGTGTGTATGTATGTATGTGTTTGTATATGTGTCTGTATATGTGTATGTATGTATGTGTGTATGTATATGTATGTATGTGTGTATTTATATGTGAATGTATATATGTGTGTGTATGTGTGTATATATGTATGTGTGTATATATGTATGTATATATATATATGTATGTATATATATATGTATGTATATATATATGTATGTATATATATATATATATGTATGTATATATATATGTATGTATATATATATATATGTATATATATATATATATAATATATATATAATATATATACATACATATATGTGTATATGTATATGTTCATATGTGTGTGCATATATCTCTCCAGTGTGTGGAGAGATGAGACAGGGCTAATAAAATCGGAATGCAACTGGACAAATGACCACATGGAAGCTTCCTCACTCTCTGTCTTGTAGGGCTGACAAATTAGAGAGTGAGGTCACTACTTTTAAAATTTGTGTTTCCATCCTTGATTACATAACTATTTCAAAGGGGTCGTCTAAACTACAGCAATGTGCTTCGAGGTACACCAGTGAAGTAGCATTTATGTCGTCAAACAGTTTACTAGAAATAGCAGCCAAATCTCCCTTCTCGTATTCCACCATCTAAAACTGGGAAGGATATATTGGATAATACACTGAATGCACACAGTCTGGAAGTAATATAGTGGTCTGGGGCTGGCTCACTGGTCTTAGATTTATAGGTCTGCTATTCCTGGACTCACCTGGGGTTAAACAATAGCAGCCACTACTTTAATCTTGTGTGGTTTGTCTAAAAGGTTTGGTACAGTGTTGTTAGTCCAGTGATAAGTGTAAGCACAAACACACCATTATTTACCAATCAGACATGCAGGAATTGTTGCTTCCAGCCAACCACTTGATGCCAAACTGTCTATGGCCTGTACTCTTGCTCTCTCTGGCATCAAACCAAAAGATTCTGTTTATCTTGTTTGTTCTCTCTCTTTCTCACCCAAATATGCACTTTCTTCAAAAACCCATCTTCCTCCTTCTCTCTTCCCTCTTCTCTCCCCCACTTTCTCCCTCTCTTCCCCCCCTCTCTCTCTCCCAAGCATCTTTCATTTGCACACACTCTTGCTCAGTTATGTGTATTCTTCGTGCATATGCGCATGCTTATATGTAAATGTGTTTATATATGTGTCTATGTATGTATGTATGTATGTGTGTGTATGAGAGAGAGAGAGAGATGGGAGGACATAAAATATGCAAGCATGCATTCATGTACACATACATACATATGCATATGTGCAGATATGCTTCCACACACAGAAGCACAAAGGTGTCTACATTCAGATATATGAAAATATACGCAACACATATATACTTAGGCTGACACCCACACACAAACACATAGTCAATGCACTGGAATTTGTCTACACCTGCCTGCTAATTGGAACCAGGTAAAGTATGCAGGAAGTTGAGAGATGCTCATTGTGAAAGACTGTGCCATGGAAATTAAGCTCACGTTAAACATCTGACTGTAATCCGCTCTTTGTCTATGTGCTGCTAATTAGTTATATGTTGCTGTCATACTTAGAGTTTCTCTAATAAATGAATAGTTGTTTGTGTGCATATGTGTGTGTGTGTGTGTGTGGTGCACGAGCTAGGTTGGGAGTGGGGGTTTGAACCAATGATATACCATAAATATATATATATATAAGTAATTTACAAAATAAGGGCAAAAGAAAAATTCTAGTGCCAAATATGCCAAAAAAAAAGACAAAATTGTCAATAACCATTATAATTTATGCGTCTCGAAACAAACTGATAGAAATTTCTAAAAAATCCGTTATTACCGTATTGGTCCAATTTCAGGGTTAATTCATAAGAATTTTCCCCTCTTCAGCGATAAATACGTGAGATATAAGTGAAATACTTACTCATACCCATATTTTTTGATATGCTGGCCATTGATAAAATTTTTTTTTCTTGAAAAAAAAAATTTATCCTACATTAGTTATATATATATATATATATATATTCACACACACATATTGAGGAAAGGTCGAGGGGAATAATTACAAGGTAGCTAAATGTTGCTTAAGTGTCCCAGGAAACAATGGTCACACTTGTGTGGGATTTGATTCTGGGGAGAAGCGAGATATATTTAGGAGAAACTAGGAGAAATTTTAAATAGAGACAAACTCTCAAGATGTCATTAAATCATATCTTCATATCATCGACATGTTTCAATGGATGCATTCAAAATACATCCAACAGGATGAATGATGATGAGTTCAGCAAATCTCTTGCATCAATCTCATCAGGTAAGATATATATATATATATATATATATATAGGGAGAGTTTACGAAAAAAACAAAAGACGATGACAGGTGGTGTACAAAACAAACAAATGTATTAGTATAATGCTCAGGAATAGAAAAAGTCTTTTACGTTTCGAACCTAGGCTCTTCTACAGAAAGGGACACAGAAAAAACAAGGAGAGAAACATATATATATATATACATACATAGCCAAGGTACTGCACATTGGGACTAAACCCGGAACCATGTTGTTGGGAACCAAACTTCTCACCTTGTAGCCACAAAGAATATGTGTGTATAAATATACATTTGCAAACAGAAAAGCCTTTATTGAAGTATCACTCAATGAATTTCGATAAAGCATCAGTTTAGTCTCATAAGGGAAAAGGTCAGTTACCTCAGAGTATCACTAGTATTGGCTGATATTGTCAGTTTGGCAAAAGTCAATTTCATGCCTTCATTTACACATGCACACATGTAAAATGAGACAAAACAACAGCCAAGTACATTGGTAAATATCATGAAAGCGGGTTTTCTATTCAGTATTATTCTGAATCTTTCTGAGTTTAGAAAACGGAAAATGAATATACCAACAAAGATCTAATAGATGAAACAAAAGAAGTATTAAGGAGATCCAACCATAGAAATCAATGCCGAAGCAGGCGGTGGAGTTTGGTCCAGTTCTGTTAGAGCAGTTATTGAAACGGACATTAAATGGTTATGATGATGATGATATATACATTTACACATGAATATGGAAATACGAGAATGCATTTAAGAGTGAAGAGATATTATTTCACTAAACATCTGTTATATATTACATTACTGGTGGTTAAATTGTTGTTAAATTCTAGTTTGACTCTTTGATTCAGTTGCTCTATGTTCAAAGTTATTCAACCGTCATCATCTCAACTCTTTATTTTCAGAACTATATTGTCCAGTCTGTCCCTCCTTGTTTAACCTTTTAGCATTTATACTGGCCATATCCAGCCCTGATATATCATATGCTTTATGTTCAAACTGACCAGATCTGGCCTTTCACACCTACACTTTCAGATCAGTGGAGTATTGTGTTCTTGAGCAGAACACTTCATTTCATGTTGCTCCAAGCCACTCAGCTGTAAAAAGGTAACCCTATAATGGGCTAACATTCCATTCAGGTGGAATATTAGCCTGCCCACTCAGCCAATAGGATGGCATCATACGAAAGCTATAACAATGCAATGCTAGGTCCAGTGGTGTATGACATCTGATAGTCTGATTGATGCAGTGGTATGTATATCATTTAATGTACACAATATTTAAAATAAGAGCTACTGATAGTTTCTTGCCATAGTGTCACTGAGGTTAGGCAGGTTTATATAACACACTTTGTATCTCCAAGTAATCTTCTGGCTCAGGGCACATGGAAGAATGCTTGGAGACAGAAGGGACATTATATAACCCTACTTTATTTCATTGCTTCTATGGCAAAAAACTTAGTAGCTCATATCTTTATATTGTATACATTAAGTGATATTCATCTCTCACTGGATGGAATACTCATTTTGTTGATCCTACCTTAACAGGACAGTAAACTCTATCTATTTGTTTGTCTGTCAGTCTACACACACACACACACAGAGCCTGACCTAGCTCTTCATTGGTTACAATGATGAATGTTCCAGTTGATCCAATCAACAGAACAGCCTGCTCATGAAACAGTGTTTGTGGCTGAGCACTCCACAGACACATGTACCCTTCATATAGTTCTTAGCAAGATTCAGCATGACACAGAACATAAGATTGGCCCTTTGAAATACAGGCACAACTCGTTTTTGCCAGCTGGTTGGACTGGAGCAATAAGAAATAAAGTGTCTTGTTCAAGGACACATGTCACCAGGAATCAAACCCACAGCCTTACAACTATGAGCTGAATCCCCCTAACCACTGAGCCACACGCCTTCCACATATGTATATATAGACATACTTTGGCTTAAGTTGTTTCAATTTAAGTCATTTTCAATAATTTATCAGTTTCCAAAAATAATTTATAGAAAAATAAAAATCAAGTTAAGTCATTTTATTTGACTTTACATCTGTCTGCCACAAAATATTGGAATCGTAAAATTACTAGGAAACTGTTAAAAGCGCATAAAATCATGTTACTGTACAATAAATAAGAATAAAAGCATATAAAATCATATTAAAATACATTCAGTAAATGTTAAAATACACACCATAGTGTAGCTTAGTGAACACATCGAGCAACAAAAACAACCTGAGTCAGCTGTTGATGTTGACGATCTACAGCGCCATCTACATCCACGATGTAAACCACGAAATTGTATGTACAGTTTGGTAAATTTAAAATTAGTTTTTTTTGTTTTTTTTAACTGTTGCAAAATAGTAATTACTGAATTTATTTTTTAAGCTTACACAAAGGCTTTTATTTTACCATGTCTTATTGCAAACCGCATTCATAAATAAAGCATCCACAATGTATGGTAAACACTGCCAAATTGCATTTGTAAATTTAGACTTCTTTTTTTTTTTTACTGTACTGTATTAAAAAATAGAAATTATTAGTTTATAAGCTAAAAATAGGTTTTTATTAACCATTTATTATTGAAAATGCATTCATAAATAAAGTACAGAACTGGGAATGCTGATTATCGGTTTCGCCTAGAGACAAGTAAATTTGGCCTAGCCTACAGACAAATTAATTCAACTTAAGTGGTGTCTCCTGGAACTAATTAATGACATAGGATGAGCTATCCCTGTATATATATATTGTTATATTTCGGAATGGTCATATTGCCAGTTTAGCCAATAAAAACACACGCACTATATATTTGGTGTTATTTTGCTTCAGTGTTATTTATTTTTTACATTAATCTTAATCTTATTTCAGCCAGAGTTCTTTCATCACACTCCTGTGACCTCATCAGTGGTCCTTTGTTTTCTTCTTACTTATTTGTGTCTCTCCTTACTAACCGTCAGCCATTTTGTATTTCTATTCTATATATATATATATATATAAAATCGTATATCCAAATCTGGCCTAATGCGTTTTTTTCAATATTTATTTTTGTTTGCAATAGCCGGTTCTTTTGGTCAAACTATCGTATCTCCAGCTGCTTCAGCCACCCAGGTATCGAAAATTGTCAAAGTGTAATACAATGGTTATGGAATGATGAAACTATATTTTCCTTTTTTTTTTCAAAAAAAAAAAAGCCAACATTTTGAACTCACGACACTTTTGCAAAATAGGAACAAATATATATATATATATATTATTCTTGTTTCAGTCATTTGACTGCAGCCATACTGGCGCACTGCCTTTAATCGAACAAATCGACCCCAGTACTTATTCTTTTTAATCATAGTACTAATTTCATAGGTCTCTTTAGCTGAACTGCTAAGTTATGGGGACGTAAACACACCAACACCAGTTGTCAAGCGATGGTGGGGAGACAAACACAGACAACACAAATACATACATATGTAAGGGAATTTTTAATGGAAACAATACTCTGTATATAGTGTAACTGTTTTTTTTTTGTGCTCACTAATGAGGTAAGGAGTAATACAAATTTTTGGACCTTTTGGACCAAATTTTTTTGTAGAAGATAAAAATTTCATTTGTCAGTACTTTACATCCGAAAGCGAAATTGTACTTACAGTGATTCATAAGACTTGGATGGGATACAGGATTATATTAAAAATTCAAATAATAATTATTTTTATTTATATATATTTTTTATACCTTATTATTTTTATTATATATATATATATATACTCTTTTACTCTTTTCTCTTTTACTTGTTTCAGTCATTTGACTGCGGCCATGCTGGAGCACCGCCTTTAGTCGAGCAACTCGACCCCAGGACTTATTCTTTTGTAAGCCCAGTACTTATTCTATCGGTCTCTTTTGCAGAACCGCTAAGTAACGGGGACATAAACACACCAGCATCGGTTGTCAAGCAATGCTAGGGGACAAACACAGACACACAAATACACACTCACATACATATATATACATATATACGACGGGCTTCTTTCAGTTTCCGTCTACCAAATCCACTCACAAGGCTTTGGTCGGCCCGAGGCTATAGTAGAAGACACTTGCCCAAGGTGCCACGCAGTGGGACTGAACCCGCAACCATGTGGTTGGTAGACAAGCTACTTACCACATAGCCATTTTTTTTTCTTATGTTTAATTATTTGAATTTCTAATCTAAACATGTATCTCATCCAAGTCTTATAAATCACTGTAAGCATGATTTTATTTTTGGATGTAAAGTACTAACAACTGAAATTTTTATCTTCTACAAAAATATTATCTATATATATATATAATGGCCTTCTGTCAGTTTTTGTCTAACAAATCCATTCACAAGGCTTTGGTCAGTCTGAGGCTATGGTAGAAGACACTTGCCCAAGGTGCCACACAACCACTCCTGTGCCTATACCCAATGACTGGTGTAGCAGCACCATAGTCAACTACTACAAAGGTAAAGGTGATGCATTAGATACGAATAATTACAGAGGTATCAAGTTGTTGGATCAGGTAATGAAAGTTACAGAGAGAATTAGCTTAAATGAGATGCAGTTTGGGTTTGTGCCAGGGGAAAGTACCACTGATGCTATATTTCTGGTAAGATAGCTGCAGGAGAAATACCTAGCCAAAGATAAACCTCTGTACCTGGCTTTCATTGACATGGAGAAAGCCTTTGACAGGGTCCCTTGATCCCTTATCTGGTAGTTAATGCAGAAACTACAGAAAAGTGTCACCCCCTAGAAGTAGAGGGAACCTGTGAAAGAGATAGACCCAGGAAGACCTGAGATGAAGTGGTGAAGCACAACCTTCAAACACTGGGCCTCACGGAGGCAATGACAAGTGACCAAGACCTTTGGAAATATGCTGTACTTGAGAAGACCCAGCAAGTCAAGTGAGACCGTAACCATGGCCTATGCCAATACAGCATAACCAGTCCATTTAAGAGTACTCTTCAATCATTGTGCAATAAACTGTGCTTATGAAGACCTATTGAATCAAGTGAAATCATTGTTATGGCCAATGCCAGTACCGCCTGACTGGCACCCATGCCTGTGGCATGTAAAAAGTACCAATCAAGCGTGGTCGATGCCACTGCCGCCTGACTGGTTCCATGCCAGTGGCATGTAAAAACACCCACTACACTCTCAGAGTGGTTGGCATTAGGAAGGGCATCCAACTGTAGAAACTTTGCCAGATCAGATTAGAGCCTGGTGCAGCCTTCTGGCTTGCCAGCCCTCAGTCAAACCGTCCAACCCATGCCAGCATGGAAAGTGGACGCCAAACCACGACGACGATGATGATGATGATATATTATATATATTGGATTGACAGAATCAATAAAATACTGGGCAAAATTCCTTATTGTCTTTAGGGACATCACCATTATTGCATTTGTAGGTTCCAAACCTGCTGAGGTTGACTTTGCTCTTTGGTCTTTCAGGCAGAGTTCATTAAAAAAAAAATAACACCAGTCAAATACTAGGGGCTGAGACTGTTGGCTAGCTCCCTCTTCTGTCTTCATGCCTATGTTAGTCATAATTAATTGCTATAATAGAAAATCCATCTTTTCATTTGTGCAGCCAATGTTGTGTTTAGTAATCAGCTCTCTCTCTCTCTGACTCTCTCTCTCTCTGACTCTCTCTCCTTCTTTGACTCGCTCTCTCCCTCTTTGACTCGCTCTCTCAGTAAATGTGCACAGAAGCAGAATGACTGGTAGAAAAATATCAATGAGAGATGATGCTGCCGTGTCGCCCCCCCCCCCACTCCCTCCCACACACACATACAGTCTCCCAAAGCCCCCCTCTCTCTATCTCTCTCTCTCTCTCTCTGTCCACCTCCTTCCTTTCTCCGGCTCCTCGTCATGGCCACCACTACCACCCATTTCTCTCCATCATCATCACCAAGGTGATGCTATTTAAAGACATACTACTGCAAATAGCTTGTTGCTGCTACCAAACATGAATAACAACAAGAGAGACACCCGGGTTTATAAATATAATATAAATGAAACTTTTTTCAAACAAAATCTCATAAATGTTTATGCCAGCCTAGTTGTTGTTGTTTGCTGTTGTTGTTGCTGTTATTGTTTGTGTGTTGATGTAGTGATACAGTGATGGTGACTGTGATGTTAGACTACTTGTTTGGTGATGGTGCCCGTGGTAGTGGTGATGGTGGTGGTAGAACAGTTGTGTGATGATGGAGCTGAACTTACTAAATGGCATTGGAACAGTAGTATGGTGGTGGTGGTGGTAGTGGTGTTTAACTCCTGGTCAGTTCTGATCAAGAGCAGACATGATGAAAAAGCATTCCAACCATGGCTATCCCATCTATCATTCTATTTTTTTTCCAGTTGAAAAGAAAAGATGGTTATCTAAAATCATATCAGTCACTCACTCTTTTTTTTTTTCTCTTTGTCGTCTCTAAGGTGTGATTTGAAAGAGATTTGGCTGTTATTTCTAGCAAAATAGGCAACTACTTAGAGGCTCCTGTATTTGCTTGGGCTCCATCAGTTTTTGTGTTGGTAGTATTGTTGGTGGTGGTGGTGGTGGTAGCATCAATAGTAGTGTGGTGGTGGTAGTGATGATGATGGTTGACAGTTGTGTAATGATAGTGATAGTGGATCCTCTGGGTAAAAAGCAGTGTCTGCCTATACGCGTCTAATGTGGTGTATGCACCTGTGTGTGTGCATCTGTATGTGTGTAACAGAGAGAGAGAGCATGGTGTGTTTGTATAGTTTTATATAGAGGAATATGTATGTATGTTTAATCTGTATTCCTAGGTGGGGAAAGTAATGTGTCTGTGTTTATATCTGGCATTTATGTGTATATTTGTATATTCTTGATTCTATATAAATATTGCTATAAAATGTTTGTATACAATTTTGCATCTATGTAATTGTATATAAGTACAGTGTATGTATTCATTATATAACTATGTGTATGCATATACTGGCATGTGTCAGTGTGTATAAATAAATATACATAGTGTATAAAAAGAATTGTTTGTATACCTTAATGCATTATTGTATTCATATGTATATACAATTTATGAATGCATTTTTCATGTCATATACATATATGGTGTGTGTGTGTCCATACACACACACACACATATTTGAATAGTTGTATGGTTTGTACATAGCAGTATAATTTTTTCCTTATTTGTACACTTGTCTGTGTGGATATGTATATGGGTATGTTTATAGCTCTCTGTATAACTCTGTGTGTGTGTGTGTGTGTGTGGTGTGTGTGTGTGTGGTGTGTGTGTGTGTGCGCGCGCATAGGTGTGAATATAAAATGTCTGTGTCTCCATCATTACTGCAGTTTCGTCCCTCACACATGTTATAATCATATTGCTAGTGTCTCTGTCACTTTTCTATTTCAGATATAAAACTACCGAATCCATTGTATTTGTCCTTCTTAAAAAAAAAAGACTATAGGGTGTCATTCAATTGCATTTGGCTGTTATTTCTAGCAAGTTGAGTGACTGTGTAGAGGCACCTTCTTCAAACCTCTATACTTGTTATTGCTTAGCCCTAAACCAGTCATAACCAACTCATTGTTTTTCTACACTCACTATCCAATATTTCCACCCTTTTTCTGAAAGACTTTGGAAGTTGACTTGAGGCAGATTTGGCTGCTATTTTTAACACATTGAGTGGCTGTATGGAGGCTATTTCATTAGTCATGTATGTTTGTAGCTTCTGTTGGTGACTGAGTTTAGAGTAGTAGTTCTTGGCAGTCTTCAGCTCTGTACCCGCTTCATCGAATGGTACTTTACAAGTGCCTTCATGTCATGTTTAGAAAGAAGAAAAATATTTTAATCCAACAGGACCTTATTCTGTGCAATGATCTATTTTCCATATTTCCTTATACTACTCCACCTGATATGTTTGGATGTTTGCATGAATTTGTGTCCCCTATGTCAAATTGTTCTGAAGATTACAACAGAAAATGAGGACTTATAATAATGAAATCATACTGGACCTTGTTTTCTTCTTACTGGTAACAGAATGTCCTATTCATATTCTATATCTCGACAAAGTTTCTTTTAAAATGTTATTTAAAATATAAATATTATACTTGGTTTAACCTTTTAGCCTTCAGTTTACGCTGTCAAATGTAATGCTTATTTCTTCACCTCTTGAATTTATCATGCATTATTTCATAGCTTCAAGATTTCAGTAGTGTGATTGTATATTTTTGGAGTAGGCATCACAGGCCAGATCTGGCCAGTTTGAACATAAAGCATGTAGTTTGGGTTGGATATGACCAGTTTAAACATGAAAGCATTAAATATTTTATTATAAAAATCATGACCCCTCTGAACACAAATGCACCATGGATGTAGCAAATACCAGCCTTCCTCTCTGAGTTTACAAAGATGTTGACATTTGCCCAGCCTTGTTATGTCACAATGCCCCAGAAGGAATGCTACTGCCCAATTTAAGAGCCACAGGTCTGGTCAAGGCTGAGTGAGGAGATAGCACTCTCAGGAAGGTGTTATTGTTACTAGTTAGCCCTGACTCAGCACAACTATCATCAGTGTTAATCCAATTATGACCATCCCAATTTTTTTAATTTCATCAGTGTATATCTAAGACATCTAATGTGTCTTGTCCTTTTTCTAAGTCGACAGGCTGCATTTTGAGGAAGCTATAGCTGTTATTTGTAGCATCACATAGACTCCCATTTTGCTTGATGGGTAGTGCAGTGGTGTTCTTAGTATGCTAACTAAACATATATTGTGGACAAGGCGGCGAGCTGGCAGAAACGTTAGCACGCTGGGCGAAATGTGTAGCTGTATTTCGTCTGCCGTTACGTTCTGATTCCGCCGAGGTCGACTTTGCCTTTCATCCTTTCGGGGTCGATAAATTAAGTACCAGTTACGCACTGGGGTCAATATAATCGACTTAATCCGTTTGTCTGTCCTTATTTGTCCCCTCTGTGTGTAGCCCCTTGTGGGTAGTAAAGAAATATATATATTATGGACAGGGTTAGAGGGCGGGGTAGGGGTAAATAAACATGAAACAAATACCCAAGTGTTGTGGTCAATATGATTGACTGAAAGAAAACCTTTCAAGTGGGTGCTTCAGCATGGCTTTGGTGCAGAGACTGAAACCAGTTAAAGAACAAAATAAGACATGTATGCACATGTCTGTGTGTGTGTTCAGGCATGAAGAGATAAATCCAGCAATGAACTGCTATATCTCTTCTCTTTATGCATCATCGTCATCATCATTTAATGTCCATGTTCCATGGGTTGTACAGTTTGACAAGATTCAACAAGTCTGAAGACTGCATTGTCTTCTATTTTGGCATGGTTTCTACAACTAGACACCCTTCTTAATACTAAACACTGTACAGTGTGCAATTTTTGTGCCACCAGCACTAGTGAAGTCCCCATGCAGCTAGCAAGACAACAAATCTTGAGAGAGGTAGCTTTATGCTTTGGGGATTATGGGGTTAGAGCATTGTTTCTCAACCATTTTTTTTTTCCACCTATGGACCCCTTTGATTACTATTTTGTTTTGGTGGACCCCCATGCCCATTTGATACATAATTACTAGTTTTATCGATAATTCTTTCAAAATTCCTATTTTGCTTATCACACATTGCTTTGTGTATGCTGAACTATGTAAAAGATTTGAGAAAGAAACCTAGTTGTTTCTTGTAATAAATACATCTGGAGCAACATGTTTTTCATGGACCCTTAAAATACTACTGTGGATCTTCAATCTATTTTGCTTTTGTGAACCCCAGGGGGTCAGCGCAGAACATGTTTCCTGCTGTAGAGAGGCTACAAGGCTTCTCACATTTTAGTGGGGAGAGAGAGAAAGAGAGGGGGGAGTGAGGACAATTGGGGAGGAGGAGTAGGGAAGAGATTAAAAATAATGGTGATGGCATGTCTGTCAGGACCCCTCAAGGTTCAAGGTAAGTAGGAGTGAATGTGGAGCAGAACTGGGAGTGTGGATGTGTGGTTAAGAAGTTTGCTTCCCAACTATGAGGTTTTGGTTCAGAGAAGAGTTGTCCATCTGTGGAAGTATATCACTTTGCTTAGAAACGAGTGAGTGTTGGCAAAGGGAAAGTTGTAGATGCACGTTTGATGCACGTAAGCACGGAAAAGTGGTTGTTAAAACAATCTTATATATAATTTAAATGAGGAAAGGAGAAACTCAAATTTATGTTATGAGCGTTTCAGTAAACAAACACTTTTTATTCCATGCCATACATACACAATATATGTAACATGTGCAATAAAATAATCATTCATTCACATCTTCAGACATCATGAGTTGAAACACCACCAACTTAAGAAATAAACCTTGTACCTACATGAAGTGCTGACAGTGATAACCTGAATTATAACTATCCCCTCATTTATGTATTTATAAAAATTTATGTATGTATGTATGTGTGCATGAATGTATGTATGTGAAGTGGGGATGTTAATTATTTTCAGAATTATGTTTAGGTCCCCATCTATCTTTACAGAATTATGTTTTAAGTATTTATCTATTTTTACTGAATATCCTTACCCTCTCCCTTCTTCCCCCTCTAGCTTCAAATGTGTCAAATGGTGTTTGGTTTTCATTTTGTTTCTTAATCAGGGTATTGTGACTTAATCTATGGCCTGGTTTTACTCTGTCTTACTGTTGGTTGCCTTTACTGCACTACCCTCTTTGGCAAGCATTCAAGGCCAAGTCTCCCATATGAGGAGAACTTCATCTCCTTCCCCAAGCAATCTATGAGGCTTTAAACTACAATATAAAAAAAAAAAAAGCAAAGGGTATGGGTATTGTCTGTTTGCCTCCTCTGTCAAAGTGATTAAAAAAGAATACATATTGTGAATGTTTGGGGAGTGATAAAACTTGTTGGTGCTGCTGCTGCTGTTGTTATCTATCTTTGAGATCTCTTTA
>NC_043012.1:7715930-7898430 GCF_006345805.1 Octopus sinensis
GTCTGAGAAACAGGAATTAATCTAAGAACCAAACTTAGCTCATCATCATCTTCATTTTAATGTCCCCTTTGAGTTGAATAGAATTTGTTGAGATAGCGTTTCAGTAACCAGATATACTTCCTACTACAACCCTCATTACTTAACTAATCCTACCCTCCCAAGTCAGAAATTTTACCAAGTTATCTTATTCTTATCTTTGTTTTGTCCAAAAGATATTTGGTTGCTTTCAGTCAACATTTCAGAAATCAACAACAGATCATTCTTTTTCTCTCACAAGAATTTCATTGTTACAATTTTGGCTTTTTTCATGGCCATAGTTGGCACAAAAACTTAACATTTCACACATTGACAGTGATTTTTCATAGATAAACAAAATTGCTATTATGAATAATTTTGAAATTCTAGTTTTCATTCTTACACACACACATGCATGCATGCACTCACACATATGGATCAGATTCTGGTCTGTCAATGATAATATTTCCCAGGTGCAGGCATAGCTGTGTGATTAAGAATCTTGCTTCTCAACCATGTAGTTTCAAGTTCAGTCTACTGGGCAGCACCTTGGACAAATGTCTTCTTCTATAGCCTCTGGCTGACCAAAGCCTTGTGAGTGAATCTGGTTGACAGAAACTGTTAGACGCATGTCTTGCAGTTTGTGTGTGCGTATATGTACTTGTACTCTTGTTTTGACATTATGTGGTGGTTTTAAGTGAGCATAACCATCATACTATCTATGTTATTCATTTCTAGTCTTCCCTCTAAAACGTCTGGTTAACTGGAAATATTACTTTGCTTGGAAACTGGTGGGAGTTGGTGACAGGAAGGGCATCTGCCCATAGAAAATCTACCTCAACACATTCCTTCTACCCATGCCAGCACAGAAAAGTGGACATTAAAACAATGACTTGTACACCTGTTCTCCGTGATAAGGTTAGCTGGGGAGGTAATGTTGATTAATGCTTCAGTTACCGTATTTCTGTTGAAATATGTTGCTTTTTGCCTCAGTTAATTTAGCAAATAATGAAGCATTTAGTAAAATAGCTTTGTCGTTATTAAGCTGGTGTTTGAAGCATAAATTAGCATGGAACTTTGATGGAAGATCTTTAATTTAGATCACTTTGAAACAGGAAGTTTTTGCCATTGAACCATAACATTGGCTGGTTATTATCAAAAGGTTTAACCCTTTAGCATTCAGATTATTCTGTCAAATACAATGCTTATTCTCATTGTTTTGAATTAATCATGCATTATCTTGAGTCTGCACGATTTCAGTGATGTGAATATTTACTTTTAGACTGACATTGTAGGATAGTTGTGAAAGCCTCATCTAGTCAGTATGACCACAAGACATATAGAATATTTGAGCTTGATGTGGCCGGTTTGAATGTTAAAGGATTTGGCTTAGAAACAGACACAATTGAAATGCCAGCAGTGAATTTGAACACTGAGACTACGAGCAGCCAGTCCAGCATTTTAGTCACTGAGCCATCTTGTCACTACAATGGAGATCTTTTAAATGGGTGACCTTTCTCAGCTCTGGGTTTGTGTGCTTGAGTAAACAGTCTAGCAACAACACAGTGGTAGATAGATACAGTGGAGTGGGAACTAAGATCGATGTTTACTCTGCACTCATCATATGACATTGCTTGTTATCATGGTAATGTGTACGCTGTGCCTACCTCTGCAGCTATTTCCACTTCCATGAAAATGTGTCCTCTGTTTACCTGTTGTGTACATTGAAGTAGTCTTGCATGTTTTATAAGAGAAAACCCTGTTATTTGTTTGGGTTACATAGATACACACGTGCGCTCTCTCTCTCTCTCTCTCTCTCTCACACACACACACAGTTTATTCAGTACACTGTAGATGTATGTATGCTGATATATGCTGGCATATGTAACAAACAACACAACAAACACACATCACTCACTCAGTGTATGCACACACATCATGCATACACACTTATGCAACAACTTGTATACACACATGAATAATTTGCACAGACATAAGTAAAATAAACAATGATACAGATGACTTTTTCACAGATCATATCAGTTGCAGTCAGTGCATATATATAAAGATAGAGATAGATAGATAGATAGATAGATAGATAGATAGATAGATAGATAGATAGATAGATATAAGCCTCATACATACAATTATTTGCATTGCGAATGTATATATGTTGGCATATAATAGCAAACATGAGAAACACATGCAAGTGTCTCATTCACATTATGTATGCACACACACACACACATCACACTGATACACATGTGCACACATACTTATTGAATAACCTGTGTGTATGTGTGTATTCATATATGTATAGACATTCAAAATATGCATAAGTATAAGTGACTTTCTCACACATGGTTATTTCAGACATTGTTTACAGATAATGCAGATAGCAATCATTGCATATACACAACCCTCACACACACACACACACACACACATACACACACACACACACACATACACATACACACACACTCTGTAATACAATCAGCTATGCACCTAGCTGATAGTTATTTATTGTTATCTGGTTGTTGCTATTGACGTTGAAGACAACATGGCTTTGAACTGAGATTCACTGCAGTTAAGTAGAGAACTGAGTTCTGTTGAAGACTTTTAAATATTTCCCCGTTTGCTTTCATCTGCAAAAGTTTCTGTGCTTCAGCCACACCTGCTAGGTGTGTCATCTATGTTAAGTGGATGATCTCGGTGATATTCACCTTGGTTCCATTCTGGATGATTGTAGAAAAATACAAGTATATAATTTTTTTTTTAATATAAAAAAACCTGTTTCAAATGACTGACAGAAGCATCGTGGTATTGAACTACTGACCTAAATTTCTGAGGAATTCTAGCTTCCAGTAGTGGATTGTCTACTGTGCGTACATTGATCTACTTAGTAAGCTGTACTGAAGAACTTTGAGATCAACTCCAAAACCTGGGAAACGTGAGGACAAGACTGCCCTACCTGGCAAAGCTGCACCAACAGAGATGCCACCTCCTATAAATAGAACAGGATTGCAGGGGCGCAAAAAAATCCCCTGAACTATGCAAATCCAGAGCCAACTCCTTGCTTTCTGTCTCAATTGACAACTAGTGCCTAGCCTGCAACAAGAGCTTTCCCAGCATGCATCAGACTGATTGGCCACAACTGCACGCACCATGCCCCATTTTCTTTCATGGGATATCCTTGATCATTTTCAATAACAGCAGGTGAACTAATAATAAGCTTATTAGTATTGCAGTAAATTAAGTTAAAATACCCGCAAATCCAACAAAACTGGTGCTGGTCTGCATTGATAACAATTTCACAAAGAGATGGCTTGTGTTGATGGAGAATGTTCTCATGACAGTAGTCAAACTTTGTCAGCTTTCATGTGGCTATGAACTCTTTTGGCTTTATATAAGTGAAGGTGTGTGTGTGGCTTAGTGATTAGGGTATTTGGTTTGCGATGGTAAGGTCATGAGTTCGATTCCTGGCAATGTGTTGTGTCATTGAGTCACACACTTTATTTCAGGTTGCTCCAGTTCACTCACCTGACAAAAATGAGTTGTACCTGTAACTCAAAGGGCCGACAACGTCACACTGTGTCATACTGAATCTTCCTGAGAACTATGTTAAAGATATGCATGTCTGAGGAGCACTCAGCCACTTACATGTTAGTTTCACAAGCAGACTGTTCCATTGATCGGATCATCTGGACCCCTTGTCATCATAACCAACAAAATGCCAGTCTCTATGCATTTATCATTGTCATAGTTTCATAACTACACCCTCAATAATATTAATAATAATACTCTTTTACTTGTTTCAGTCATTTGACTGCGGCCATGCTCGAGCACCGCCTTTAGTCGAATCAAATTGACCCCAGGACTTATTCTTTGTAAGCCTAGTACTTATTCTATCGATGTCTTCTGCCGAACCGCTAAGTTACGGGGACCTAAACACACCAGCATCGGTTGTCAAGCGATGTTGGTGGGGACAAACACAGATACACAACATATACACATACATATATATATATACGACGGGCTTCTTTCAGTTTCCGTCTACCAAATCCACTCACAAGGCTTTGGTCGGCCCGAAGCTATAGTAGAAGACACTTTCCCAAGGTGCCACACAATGGGACTGAACCCCGAACCATGTGGTTGGTAAGCAAGCTACTTACCACACAGCCTGACAACAATGATGATAATGTAATTCAGAAACTTCAACACATGACTTGGCCCATTGAGTCATCCACCATTTACTCTTTCTTTCTTGATGTCTTCTCTCTGTTTCTCTCCCTAGTCCTTTGTAACTCCTTGCAAGTTTGAAGTTCAGATTATATTTTTCACTCACCCTCTGATGTTGCTCTCCCGCTTTCTTTTTCTTTTTACTTTACTTGGCACTTGTACTTATGGTGCTTCACCTTGCTGAATGGTATGATGGTATGTATCTGAAAGTCTTGGTCATCTGGGTGACCAAGTTGGCATTGTTTGACGATAGTGATGAGTATTTGCATTAGCTCCATAAAAAATGGGTGCCGCCAGCTCCTTAAAGAAGTGCCGTTCATTAGAAGTGGATGGGACTCATGGAAAAGGAAAATGTAAGAAGACATGGGACCAAATACTGAAGGACAACCTCATAATGCTGAACCTTTCAATTGAGATGACAAAGGACTGAGATGTATATGTATGTATATATATGTTTGTATATATACATATGTGTATATACGTATGTGTGTGTGTATGTATGTATGCATATGCATGTATGTATATGTATACATATATGTATGTATGTATATACTTACTAGTAAATGGATGCATGCTGTTCAATCAAATAATAATATAAATAAAACATATATAGGTCAGTATGTACATATATGTGTGTGTGTGTATATAAATATATATGTATATATATATATATATTCATATATGGGTACAGAATGTCACAAAACGTAAACAACATGAAATCCGAAAAACATGAAACACGACGACAAACTTTTTTTGTGAAGAACGAGTGAAACAAATGGTAAACAAGACAAGTAACATAAAGAACGACCCTTCATCAGTTGTCGGCTGTTAATCTACTCCACATTTCAAGCAAATGTATGCATTTATATAGGTATATATATTTATGCATTTATATATGCATGCATGTATGTATTCATATGTGTCTATATATATATATATATATATATCATCATCATCATCATCATCGTTTAACGTCCGTTTTCCATGCTAGCATAGGTTGGACGGTTCAACTGGGGTCTGTGAAGCCAGAAGACTGCACCAGGCCCAGTCTGATCTGGCAGTGTTTCTACGGCTGGATGCCATTCCTAACGCCAACCACTCTGTGAGTGTAGTGGGTGCTTTTTACGTGCCACCTGCACAGGTGCCAGACGAGGCTGGCAAACGGCCACGATCGGATGGTGCTTTTTATATATATGTGTGTGTGTGTGTGTGTCTCCATGCGTATATGTATATATATATGTATGCGTGTGTGTGTGTGTATATATATATATGTATATGTACATGTAGAGGTAGGTACGTACATATATGTTTATATATATGCATATGTTCTATTTTATTAACATATATATATATATATATATATATATATACACACACACACACACGCATGTATACACATTCACATGCACGCACACAAGTTGACACCTGGTGATAAGACAGTCTTCACACTGTTGTAGAGATTATATATATCACTTTGTGACTATATAATATGCAATAAATAATACCAGTTGATATGGCAGTCTTCATTCTATTGCTAGACTACTTATCTAAATTAGCCAACATTCTGTCTGTTGAAGCGAGAGAGAGAGAAAGAGTAATTTACATTAAGTTGCATATATACATATGTGTGTATGCATAATTACAATCGAAAAATAATTACGTGTATATTTGTATGAGTGTTCCACACGCACATAATTTGTGTTTATTTATGTGTATATGTTTGTATCTGCACGCGTGTGTGTTACTTGTGTAGAGTACACACAAACACATGTGTATATAGACATACACACACACACACACACATTTTTGTACATGTATAGTTTAAATAGCGATTATGCTATTCGTCTGTCATGCCAGAGATTTAAGGTTGCTGAGAAATTGATTTCTTTGCCTGAATACAATTATTCTGTTATGTCTTGCTTTTCTGTTGCTACCATTATCGTTGTTGTCTGCTCTATCACTAAAATGTTCAAGACAAGTCCTGATTTACAGTTCCACCCACCCACACACACATACAGACCAGCTAAAGAAATTAGTATTTACTAAATTGACATAATTGTGATTGCTTTCCAAATAACCTCATTTCTCTTATGTTCTCAGACCAGTTTACCTTTGACCGTACATCAATCACACTGACACAATTCCCTTATCCTTGTTGGGACCGTTCCAGTATTCCCTTTCCGTTCCCCATGTGCTGTAATCATTTCTCACAACATGTACCATACATTAACAGTGTCTTTGGTCAGTATATTTAATGGAAAGGACACAGAAATCAATCAGGAGAATCTGAATGATGCTTAATGTCTGGCAAAAAAAAAAAAAAAAAATCTCACAACAGGCAGGGAAGAAAATTGTCTACAGGTGATGGGTACCTAAGGAGAAGTGAAACAGGAAACCCCTTAAGATAACACACTGCTAAAAGCATTCCTGTTAATGACAACAACAGCAATTATAATTACCATTATTATTGGCGAGCTGGCAGAATCATTAGCACACCAGGCAAAATGCTTAGTGGCATTTCCTCTGTCTTTGCGTTCTGAGTTCAAATTCCGCCAAGGTCAACTTTGCCTTTCATCATTTCAGGGTCGATAAAGCAAGTATCAGTTAAACACTAGGGTCAATGCAATCAATTATCCCCCTACCCCAAATTTCAGGCCCCTTGCCAAATGCTAAGGGTTTTGATGAAAGCTTTATTTTGTTCAACTATTTTATTTATTCATATATTTTTTTTTATTGCTTAGTACAGAAGAACTTCAAAATGTTTTTTTTTTTTTTTCAAATAACAAGTTTCAAAAGAATTTAGGTTGTTTAGTTTTGGCAAAGGAATAAACATTAATGATCTGATAAATGCATTGGATCAGCAGGAGAAATGTTGAATGCCATATTAAATGGCTTATGGAATTTAATTGCATTTTGTAGTCCAAATTCCTCCAGGAGGGATGGAGTGAGTAAAATTAAGTCATACCAGCTATATTGTATTTCCCCATAGATTGTATGATTGAGGTCCTCAGACATATTTTGTTCTCATTTTAGAGATGGTTGAGAGATTCGAATACTGAGAAAGATTTAACTATTTTTTCTTTTTTTTTTTGTTTATGCTGAGTGCCTTGAATTTTTAGTCAAATGAACCAGTCCCAGTACTTAACAGTTCAGCAAAAGACTAGACTAAGTATCAGGTTTGAAAAAGAAAACTAAGTTATAAGGATGTAAACACACCAACACAATTCTCAAGCAATGGTGGGTGACAGACAGATGCACGCATATGCACGACCTGCTTCTATTTCTGTCTGCCAGATCCACTCACAGAACTTTGGTCAGCCCGAGGTTATAGTAGAAGACACTTGCCCAAGGTTCCACGCAGTGGGACTGAACTCAGGACCACATCATCATCATCATTGTTCGACCGTGGTCGAGACAATGGAATTTACTATGTTACGCCAGACTTCACGGTCCATCATGGCATTACAGAGGTCCTGTTGTTGGATGCCTGCATCTCTGGAGATTGCATCAGGGTAGGAGAGTGTGCGTCCTCTGGTATTGCGAGTAGATGGCTTCCAGAGGAGAAGAGTAGAAGTTACCTCTTTTTTTCAGCTCTACAACAATGTCCAGCAAACTGGACTCTCCTACCTTCACAAGAGATGACACAGGTGGTAGTTCCCATATATTTGCATTTGGTTGGATGGCACTTCCACGAGAGATTTGAGCTCTCATAAGGAGGCGAGTGTAGGTTCCATCCAACCGCCTCTCAAGCTTCTTTGATAACGTCCAGGTTTCTGAGCCATATAGTAGAATTGGTTCGGCTGTGGCTTTGAATATTTCAAGTTTGAAGTCTCTACTTAGATTTGATGACCAGATCTTATGCATGTCATTACAGGCTGACCAGGCCATACCCTTTCTAGTTAGAAAGTCTTTTCCAGATGATGATATGTATGACCCAAGATATTTATAATCAGAAACCATATTTAAAGGCACACTGTTGAGAGTGTGGATGATGCAATCACTGTTGGACAGGACCACATGATTGAGAAGCAAACTTCCTACACACAACCACACCAAAAATTCGAACATTTTCACATGGAATTTTTGGCCCTCCAAAGTTACCTTGGTGTTTAAGCTGACCTACCTTTTTTTCCTTTTTCTTTTTTTCTTTTTAGTTGTAAATTTTGGTCTAGAAACTTCAGTTTGTATGCCAGATAATTGGTATATCCTTTGACAAAGGGGCCTCTTTTCTCACTCTTGCTTCCACCTTGCACACCGTGAAAAAAAGGGTTTCACAGTTACATTTTTAAGTCAGACACACAGACAAATAGACTGCTAATAGTGAATGGTTTGTCAATTTGTGGGCAATCTAAAACGGTGAGTTGTTTGATAGATATCCCATCTGATTAGCTGATATTCCTGTGAAGTTTTACAATGATGCATGGCAAATTAAAAATAGCAAAGCCAAAACGGGGCTCTGTAAGACGCAGCCCATTATATTATACTTAGAGTCATTCTTAGAGCTTGAAAACTCTGCTGCAGTGCCAAAATCACTGAAGCAATGGTTCTTAATCTGTATTTAGATTGGCTATGACTGTAAATTACTGCCCCACCTGTATCCCTCTCTCTCCCATCTCCTCTCTCTCTCTCTTTTGCTGTGTGTGTGTATATGCATGCATGCATATGTATATGTGTGTGTTGCCTTTTTAAGATATATGCAGTCTGTTTTAATAATAGATGCAAACAGCAGGTGTCGAGGGTTGATTTGGAGAAACAATAGGTAGAAGAAAAAAAGCAACTACTAAAATAGCTGAATGTTGTCACTCTGGGGAGTTTTTGGCATTCTTTGATGGAGATTGTTGATTTTTACTAACTGCTTTCAGAACACTACACTGCCAGTGCCATCTCGCACCGCCACCACCACCACCATCAAAATAACCACTCCGCCATCCCTCTTTCCCATCAGTGAGAATGCTTGTTGAGGAAGCTGGCCAAATGTTAAAAAGAATTTTGGTATGTTAAACATTTTACACTGATTGCTGTGGCTAAAAGGATTCCTGGAAGGATTTCTTTTCTAATCAATATAGCTACACGCACACACACACACATTTATCTATCATATATATATATATATAAACACACACACACACACACAGTGTATGTATGTATGTATATATATATATGTATGTATGTATATTTTGTATATATATTTATATATACACACATGCACACACACATTTAATATACGTGTGTGTGTGTGTGTATCTGTATGTGTTTGTGTGTGAGTATGGAAATTTCTCTTGATCATTCCATGGTCCTTAAGTGTCCCTCTACTTTTCTACTCTAGGCACAAGGTCTGAAATTTGGGAGGAGGAGGACAGTCAATTAAATCGACCCCAGTACACAGCTGGTACTTAATTTATTGATCCCAAAAGAATGAAAGGCAAAGTTGACCTTGGCAGAATTTGAACTCAGAATGTAAAGACAGATGAAATACCTATTTCTTTACTACCCACAAGGGGCCAAACACAGATGGACAAACATGGACAAACGGATTAAGTCGATTATATCGACCCCAGTGCGTAACTGGTACTTAATTTATCAACCCTGAAAGGATGAAAGGCAAAGTCGACCTCGGCGGAATTTGAACTCAGAACGCAGCGGCAGATGAAATACCACAAAGCATTTTGCACAGTGTGCTAATGTTTCTGCCAGCTCATTACCTTTTACCGTGGCAGGAATGGCCAGCAGCAGAAATAGCAGCAACAACAGTTCCATGGAATTTAGAGTCCTATATAACCAGAGCCCTATATAAAATCTTCATCACATTTGCTACCCAACTGCTTGATCATATCTCTCCTTGCCTATATCTGAAGATAAATAAATAAATAAATGAAGGAAGGAAGGTGATTCATTGAGCACTTTAGTATTAGAATAAAAAAAGATGGGATGGTCGTTGTTGGGTTGGGGCTAAGCAACAACAACCAACCACAGTCCAATTATATTGGACTTACATTCCATGTTAATTCTCTGAGTGAAATACTATTTTCCCCTGCCACTTTACCACCTCTTTCTCTCTCCCCTTCTGTCTTCTCTCTCTCTCCTTCTCTCTCTCTCCCTCTCTTTCCCTCTCTCTCCTCTCTCTCTCTTCTCTCCCCCTCTCTGTCTT
Organism: Octopus sinensis; assembly: GCF_006345805.1. NCBI lineage: Eukaryota > Metazoa > Mollusca > Cephalopoda > Octopoda > Octopodidae > Octopus > Octopus sinensis. Next base: position 7,726,336 of record NC_043012.1, read on the forward strand.
CTCTCTCTCTCTCTTCCTCTGTCTTCTCTCTCTCTTCCTCTGTTTTTTCTCTCTCTCTTTCTCTGTCTTCTCTCTCTCTCTTTCTCTGTCTTCTCTCTCTCTCTTTCTCTGTCTTCTCTCTCTGTCTTCTCTCTCTCTCTCTCTTCCTCTATCTTCTCTCTCCTTCTGTCCTCTCTCCCTCCTTCCTGTCTTCTCTCTCCTCTCTTTCCCTTCCCCATTTCCCACTCCTCTAGTCCTCTCTCTCTAAAAGAATGTGTGGAGGTGGATCAAGATGATGCAAGAATTTGATAGAATGCCTGGGTGCTAAGGTGGAAGCCTGAAACCAGTTGGCACTCACTTTGGCTCTGTGTGGGAAATAAATGTTGGATTGCACAATCGTATGTAACAGCTAAAAATTGGTTTTCTGGTCCTCACTTACAATATTTATTACATTGATTGAAACACACTTTGTTTGTACCGCTCTTTCCCACCTCTGTTGAGACCTTAACCATTTAAAACGATATACAGTTTCCAAGGTAGGCAAATTTAGTAACCCAGTCTTTAACCCTTTAGTATTCGGATTTCTCTGCCAGATGTGATGCTTATGTATTCACATTGATAAAAATTAGCCATACATTATCTTGTAGCTTTGATATTTCAATGATGTGATTGTTTATTTTGAGAGTAATGTTGTAGGATAAGTGTGAAAGGCCAGATACAGCCAGTTTAAATGCTGAATTGTTAATAAATGTAGTAATAGTGGTTTCTGATTTTGGCATAAGACCAGGAAGTGTGGTCAATTAAATAGTGATTTTCAATATTGGTACAAAGCTAAGGCAGTAAGATCGCAGAATTGTTACCAAGCCAGGCAAAATGCCTTGTGGCATTTCATCCATCTTTATGCTCTGAGTTCAATTTCCGCCGAGGTCAGTTTTAGCTTTCATCTTTTCAGGGTCAGTAAAATAAATACCAGTTAAGCACTGGAATTAATGTAATTGACTTACCCCATCCCCCTAAATTGTTGGCCTTATGCCAAAATTTGAAACCAATATTGGCACAGAACCACATATTTTGAGGAAGAAGTGCTTGTATAGTCAATTGTATTAACCCCTAGTATTTGACTGGTACTGTATTTATTAACCTCAGGAGGTGGAATGGCAAAGGTGACTTTGGTAGGATTTGAACTAAGAAAGTAAAGAACTGCAAGGCATTTTATTCTATGAAGGAATAATTCTACCATCCAATAACATCTTGATATTGTCAAACCTTTATATTAGTGGTTCTCAACCCCTTTTCACCTGTGAATCCCTTTGATTCCTATTTTACTCAGGTGGACACTCATAACCATTTGATGTTTAAAAAATCTTACTGTATTTTTATAATTATTATAAGGAATTGTATAAAAAATTAAAATATTTTGCATATTGTAGAAGCAGGACTAATTTATTGCTTGTAAATTTTAGGAACAAAATCGTATATGGACCCTAGCTGAGTACCACTGTTCTATATGGTTATTCAATCTGCTAGAAATAGTAACCAAGTCAGATGCTTCTATCATAAAGGAAGGGCACATTAGACAACATAGTCCTAAATACAGCATGACTGAACTAGGAAGAAAGGATAGTCATGTCTGAAATATATTTGAGGAGAAATTTGTACCATTAGAGCTGAACTGTGGAGTTAAACTACCATGGCAACAACAATTACAACAGCAATCTTAATAGCATGCATGTTTGCAAAATTGCGGAAAATATTTCACTGGATCATAAAATTGTTTCAGACAATTGCCTTTAATTGGGTAGAATATTAATAATCACTTGTTTGTGTTTGCACGTTTTGTGTTACAATACACACACACACACACACACACACACACACCACCACCACCACCACCAGCATCATCATCACCATCATCATTATTCGCTGTCCCTTTTCCATGCTAGCATGGGTGGGATGGTTTGATGGGAGATGGCAAGCCAGAGGATCATACCAAGCTATATTATCTGCTTTGGCATGGTTTCTACAGAGTGTACTGAGTGTTTATTATGGGATGCCATTGAGATCACCAAATTACTAGCAACATAAGACCCTGCAACTAAGTAAGGAGTAGTATTGAGGGGAGTGATTTTATGTTTATATGCATCTGTGTCAAATACATACATGCAGTCTCTGTCACATGTGCTGTATATAACAGACACTGTAACTCATGTATAGATCTGTTGAGCCACTGGAGACACTGTTCCAGCTGAGCTGAAAACAGCAAGGGTACTACCCATGGTCAGCTCTGACTTAAGGAGACCCTGTGATGTATGTATAAATGTGTGATTAATAATTTTGCTTTCAAGTCATGTTTTGGGTTCATTCCAACACCATGGCACTTTGGACTAATCTCTTAGACCTTAGGCTAACCAAAGCCTTGTGTGTGGATTTAGTAGGCAGAAACTGGAGGGGAAAAAAAGCACATTACATGCATCTGTGTCACTACTTGACATTACAAAATAGTCATAAATGATTTACCATCATACAGACAGTGCCCCACGTATCCAGTGTTCCCACGGACAAAATATTCCCATGATTGGAAAAACAAGAAGGGAAAGTTATACAGCTGCAATAAATCTGCATTAGCAAATTCCATCTGACCCATGAAAGCATGGAAAAATAAACATTAGGCGCAGGAGTGGCTGTGTGGTAAGTAGCTTGCTAACCAACCACATGGTTCTGGGTTCAGTCCCACTGCGTGGCATCTTGGGCAAGTTTCTTCTGCTATAGCCCCGGGCCGACCAATGCCTTGTGAGTGGATTTGGTAGACGGAAACTGAAAGAAGCCTGTCGTATATATGTATATATTTATGTGTGTGTTTGTCCCCCTAGCATTGCTTGACAACCGATGCTGGTGTGTTTACGTCCCCGTCACTTAGCGGTTCGGCAAAAGAGACCGATAGAATAAGCACTGGGCTTACAAAGAATAAGTCCCGGGGTCGATTTGCTCGACTAAAGGTGGTGCTCCAGCATGGCCACCGTCAAGTGACTGAAACAAGTAAAAGAGTAAAAGAGATTAAAATGATGATATAGGTGTAGACGTGTGTGTGTTATTCGGATGGACTTTCTTCCAGTCCAACAGCAATCATGTATAGGCTCTCTTGTTGGTTATGTGACTAATGATGATGGTGATCAACACCTGAATGATGTACATTATAGTAAAATAAATAATGTGTATAAACAAATGTACATCTTACATCATACATACACTATCGAATGTGTGTAATATAACAAGTTTTGGATGTAAGCAGCACCCTCTGTCTGTTGCATATGAACAGCAGAGAACACCAAAAGATGGTAACATCATCTGTTAGAACAAGCATCTCAACAGCTGGTAGAACTCAGAACCTACCAATGTTCCTAACGAGGCCTCTCGTAGAAACATTGGTAACTTAGGTGTTAAAAGAAGTGATGCCTGCAAAAATGGATTAATAATTACCATTACTGAGGTTGGGTTTCTCGGAGCTGTTGGCAGATTGGTGCAAGATTTGAATTTCACAGATCAGTCATCCTTAGTGAACTCTACTACTACTACTACTACTACTACTACCACCACCTCCTCATCCCCTCTCTCTCTCATGCACAAGGAAGTAGATTGATTCTGGTGGGCCAAAGAAGAAACTACTTGAATCAATGAAGATGCATGCTTCTGTGTGATTGTGCAGCCTGCTAGATATAGAAGGCAAATCTCCCTCAATTGATACCTTGAAAATGGAAGGACACAGCTTTAGATATATCCTACTGGTAAAGAGACAGGATGGTCCTGGCTGGAACACATGTAATTATAGGTCTGTTCTGGAACACATGTAATCATAGGTCTGTTTGTTTTGTTGAGGACTGACCTGTGGCTAAATACCATCAACAACAACTGTGCAGTTATTGGTATTCATAACTGTTTGTGTTGTTTACAGTTTAATTATTGGAGACAAGGGAATAACAGTTCTTAAATATTTTAGTTTATTTGATAAAAATTTTGTATGTATTGGATAAATTTATTTTTCTCAACCTCTGCAATATTTAGAGATTTTTCATTACCCTCATCCTCGTCTTCACACCCATCTTTCTCCCTCCCCCAACCCCTACACCCCTCTTCCCTTGCACATACTTTGTCCCCACCAACCCTCATACCCTCTGAACTGCTTGTCCCCTACACCCTTCTTGCATATCCTTCATCCCACCCTCCTCTCTCTCTCATACCGTTGACCTCTCACACCCTCTCTCCCCTGCATCTCTTCCTTTGCACAGTCTTTGCCTCCCGCACCCCTTTTCTTTCCATCCCCTCCTCCTCCTCTACCCTTATTGAAATGACTGCAACTGCAAGTAAATGACAACACCCCTTATAAAAAAAAAGATCTTTCTAATCATTTACGTAGATTAAATGTTGCCCCAGGTTCAGCCCTGCCCACCAGCTCACAGCCAACACCTTGAGTAATTTGAACATGGTCTCTTTGATGAGAATATCAACATTCTTTCTCACACTAGTCTTGGAGTCTCCATAAAAATAAGAACAAAGTACAAGACCATGGGTGCTGCCTTGCCTCATTTCACTAAACCTTAAAATATTACTTATTTGTTGTTGTTTTTTTAATCTCTCACAAATGGTGTTTTTTTGTTTCTTTATTCGTTTTAACATGCCCCATCTTTGTTGGTTTGAAGATGTGAATTGCTCTCAATCATTTCGTCAAAATAGCAACATGGATTTAAAATTAAATATTTAAATTCCTACCAAATCCTTCTATAACGTTTCAAAGCTTGATTCAGGAATATGTCTATATCCAACATTGTTCAGTATATATATATAAATATTCCCCTTTCAGAGTAGTTCACCTCTTTTTACCATTTTCTTGTTTTTCATTTTTTCTCACTCTCTCTCTCTCTCTCTCTCATTTTTAATATTTCTTTTTTTTAAACCTTCAATATGACCCACAACATCTGTTTGAAATATTTTCTTGAATAACATCAACAAAAGTTGCGTTATTTGATAAGGTTTAAATTTTGGAGGGAATTCTCTCTCTCTCTCTCTCTCTCTCTCTCTCTCTCTCTCTTTCTCTGTCTTCTCTCTCTCTCTCTCTCTCTCTGCAACAGTCCTCCCCCTTTCTTCTTTAATAGTGAATAATTTTTCAATTAGCACACTACATAGCAATATAAATTGTTAGATTAGCCCAGCTGGTATACAAAAATGAGGTTAAATAAATAACAATATTACTCTCAAAACATACACAACTCTTGTTAGGTTTTCGAAAATGCAAGAAAATGGCAGAGATTAAGAATGTATGTTTCTAACCGGCACTGGCACACTTCAGTTAAGATTGTAAAGCCAGGAATCCTTGAGGGATAGGTCAATCGGTCTTTTAAAGGTTATGACATTTGGTGGTTTGGTTCCTCAACCTCTAGGAGCAATATTACAAATGAAAATGGTATTAGCCAGCTAGCAAATCATCATCATCATCATCATCATTTAGCGTCCGCTTTCCATACTAGCATGGGTTGGACGGTTCAACTGGGGTCTGTGAAGCCAGAAGGCTGCACCAGGCTCCAGTCTGATCTGGCAGTGTTTCTACGGCTGGATGCCCTTCCTAACGCCAACCACTCCGCGAGTGTAGTGGGTGCTTTTTACGTGCCACCCGCACAGGAGCCAGACAGAGCTGGCAAACGGCCACGAACGGATGGTGCTCTTAAAGTTCTCTTAAAATTCCTTCAGGAAAAAACGAAAAAAGAAACTGAACTCTAATTTAAACTAATCAGTAGATAATTAATTAATGTTTGTTAATTTTTTTCAACTCTTTATCTAATTTCAACTTGGAGTTTACAAACCATATTCCTTGTTTATAATGATTAAAGTCGTATTTAGTTATCTTTATATATAAAAGTGAAGTTGTGTGTCTGTCTCCTACGATTTAGATTCCTAACTACTCCCACATTTTGCGGTGCAGTGTAACCAAAAGCGGGTATCTTATAGTCGTGATTCATATCGAGCCCTTCTGGGTATTAGCGCGTGTCTATGATATGAGTCTACAATTTAAAAAAAAATTTACCATAATTTTTTCCCATTTTTAATGCAATTTTTTGCTATTATATAAGGGAAGTAACTCTCTAAAAATGCTTATATAATTTTTTTCCCTTACAAACCCGAGCAACGCTGGGCGATACTGCTAGTCATATACAAATGGAGAGACCAGTGAAGTACGAGATATCAATATAACAAACTATTTGCCACCACCATCACCACCACCAAATTTGAGGCTTTGTGCGCTATGATAAAATGCAATTATAATATTATAATCAGTCCAAAAGTTTCCTAGTGCATGTTTCTACCTCCTCCTCTGCTTTCTCCTTTTCCTCCTTCTCCTCCAAAACAAAGATTTCATGGGCCTGTATAACATATCTCATATTAGCCTCATAATGAGGGCCAACTTTCTCTTGTGCCTAATCAGCTGGTCCTACATCTACCCTTGCTAATCTTTAGTCCTCTTTTTTAATAACAAAAACCTGATAAGGAGTTTCTGAGGTCATGCTTAAATTGTAGTCAAATCTTATCTCAAATCACATCATACAGGTTAAGAAAAGGAAGGCTAATGTAAACACTATGTCTGGAAAAATTATAGAAGGGTCAAAGCTGGAATGTCAGTGTAAGAGAAAGAGAGGCAGGATTCAGAGTTTGTTGGGTGCAAGGAATATGGAAAAGAAAGGACCACATCACAATAAAAGAAGCCAATGAGGAAGCTTCTATGTTGTTGCTTAACTTACGAGAATAGCAGCCAAATCTCCTTCAAATCACACAGTGTCATCTTTGAAGAAGAGGACACATTAGATACTGTGGTCCTGGGTCCTGCACATAAGAAAATGTTGGGATGGTCCTAACTGGAATATCTTTGTTTGAAGGTCTGCTCGATTATGTGGCTGAGCAGACCTCAATAAGAGTAGTTGTTAAGAAGTTTGGATCTGGAGGACTGGCTTATGGATGGCTGACTGAAAGAGTCGTTATGCATGGTTGGTTGGTTGGTTGGATGTATATGTGAATGGGCAAAAAAAATAAGAAGCTGGGACTCCATCAGCAACAACAACAAGGGTGCCAGCTTGCTCATGAAATTAAAGTGCAAGTGACTGAGCACTTCACAGACACGTGTACCCTTAATGTGGTTCTCAAGCAGATCCAGCATGACACGGAATGTGACAAGGCTGGCTCTTTGAATTACAGGTACAAACTCATTACTGCCAGCTGAGGTAACTGGAACAACATGAAATAAAGTCTTGCTCAAGGACACGATGTGCCACCAGGAATCGAACTCACGACTTTACGACTATGAGCTGCATACCCTAACTTTTAAGTCATGCACCTTCACCGTACGTATGTGCAAAGGAAGACTCAGAATCCAGATAGATTGTTATTTAAGTTCAGGTCTTCCCCTCTTTTTCTTTTTTTTTTTCTTTTTATCTGGCATAATGTCTCTAGGAATACATTAACCAATGTGTCCTTTGCTTTTTTTTTCTGTTTTTTTTTTAAGACTAGTATTATTTGTGGGTAATTATGGTGCTATTTCTAGCATGCTTATTCATCTTGTAGAGGCTTCTTTACAGTGTTGTCCAAACACTGTTGTCAGATGTGCTGCTGTAATATTGGAGTAGCATAGGAACACGCGTGACTGAGGGAGTAAAAAGGGACCATTGATAACGTTGGGCATAGCATGGGTGATGGGGGTTTCTCTTTTCAGCAGACACCCCCCTCTCTCTCTCTCTCTTTACACTAACAAGCAAATTTGAGAAAACTAAAAGCCGTAAATGGAGTCGGGTGGATGAAGGGTGGACTCTGGTTAGTGTAAGTGTATGCATGCTTGCACATGCGTGTGTGTGTGTGTGTGTGTGTGCATACACGCAATGTTTGTATTTGAGTGTGCGTGCTCGTGTGTGTGAAATAATGTTTGTTTTATTTCTCTCATATTTCTGTCTGTAGTCAACCGGCTTGCCAGCTCCCTCGCCACCTCCATCGCTTTCACCCTGCTCCTGTATCTTTTTATTTCTACACCGTTCCATGCCTCAACAGCCTCTCTTTACCGACCAACACCCCTCCATACACACACGGCATGCACATACATTGCGTATTTGTTTCGTAGTTTTCGCCTGCTTACCATCCACATCATTGTAATTTCCTCCTTACCCCACCCCTGCTTCACTCACCCTCCCTCTTTCCCCTCCCACTCCCTCTATCCCTTTCTACTCCCTCTGTCCCCTCCCATTCCTTCCGTCCTTTCCCCCCTCCATTCCATTTGTCCTATTCAACTAGCACCGCACCACCACAATACCAACTGTACCACGCAACATTACCACCATCGTACAACACTACCACCATAACATACCATCAGCTATCAAACCACAACATGACCACAGCACAACACCCTCCCATACAACAAACACTATTACAATCATCAGCACCAACTGCACACTATCACTGCTAACAAACAACTCTAACATGCAACAGAAGTGCAAACGTGGCTGTGTGGTAAGAAGTTTACTTCTCAACCACTTGGTTCCAGGTTCAGTCCAACTGCATGGCACATTGAGCAAGTGTTTTCTACTATACCCTTAAGTTGATCAAAGCTTTGTGAGTGGATTTGGCAGATGGAAACTGAAACAAGCCCAATATATATATCATCATCATCATCATCATATCATCATTTAACCTCTGTTTTCCATGTTGGCATGGGTTTGGAGAGCTTGCAAAGAAACTGGCAAAGCCAAGGGTCACACAGGTTTCATGGTCTATTTTGACTTGGTTTCTACAGCTGGATGCCCATCCTGACACTAACCACTCTACAGAATGTACTGGGTGTTTTTTACATGGCACCTTGGTTTTACTGAAAAAGACTAGCCCCCCCCCCCCAACAGAAATCATCATCATCATCATTTAGCGTCCGTTCTCCATGCTAGCATGGGTTGGACGGTTCAACTGGGGTCTGTGAAGCCGGAAGGCTTCATCAGGCCCAGTCAGATCTAGCCGTAGAAACACTGCCAGATCTGACTGGGCCTGATGAAGCCTTCCGGCTTCACAGACCCCAGTTGAACCGTCCAACCCATGCTAGCATGGAGAACGGACGCTAAATGATGATGATGATGATTTCTGTTGGGGGGGGCTAGTCTTTTTCAGTACAGCAATGCACCACATATCTTGGGTCCTCTGTCTTCTCCTTCATAAGGTTCAGTATTTTGAGATTGGCTTTCAATATTTCGTCCCATATCTTCCTGGGTTTCCTACTTCCACAACTTCCCTCCACTTTAAGTGATCAGCACTTCTTTTATGCAACTCGTCATCCATCTGTACCATGTGACCAAAATGTGTGTGCGTGTGTGTGTATGTGTGTGTGTATGTGTGTATCCTTGTGTCTGTGTTTGTCCTCCACCACTGCTTGACAACTGGTGTTAGTGTAAGTCCCTGTAAATTAGTGTTTCAGCAAAAGAGACTGAATGTGTCAAACTTCAAAAGAAACAAATAAGTATTGGGGTCAATTCATTCAACTAAAAACTTCTCAAGGCAGTGCCCCAGCATGGCCTCAAAGTAATAACCACCACTACCATCACTATATCCTTCCCACCACAATAGCCTATGCCTATTTCTTTATTACCCACAAGGGGCTAAACACAGAGGGGACAAACAAGGAAAGACATAGGTATTAAGTCGATTACATCAACCCCAGTGCGTAACTGGTACTTAATTTATCGACCCCGAAAGGTTGAAAGGCAAAGTCGACCTCGGCGGAATTTGAACTCACAACGTAACGCAGACGAAATACCGCTAAGCATTTCGCCCGGCGTACTAACGTTTCTGCCAGCTCGCCGCTTCCTCACTACCATTAACATTGCAACAACAACACTTGACCTGCTAGAAATAACAATCTGGTCTTCCTTGAATCACATCTTAAAATCTTTAAAAAATAACAAGATACATTGTATAATGTGATCTTAGATACACTGTATCTGGAAAACAAAATAGACTGGCTGGGCGTGCCTGGAAAGTCTTCACAAGGTTAAACAGCAGCTGAAAAAGACAAACACCAATTTCTGAAGTAGGTTGGCCTCTGCCCGGTTGCCCAACCTAAATCTCCCAGAAACCAGGCTCTATTGTCTTAAAGGATCCCTTAAAAAAAAAAAAAAAAAGATTGCATGGTCATGGCTGGAATGCCTTTGATCATGGGCTTCACCTGCATCCAGATAACAACTTTGGATACAGACTTATAGGCAGATTCTTTAGTCATTCAAAATACTACCTTTTCTAATTGTTCTAAAATTGTATTTGAACTTGTCTTTATTAGTTGTTGTTCTCTCTCTCTCTCCCTTTCTCTCTCTTTCTCTCTCTCTCTCTCTCTTTCTCTCTCTCTTTCTCTCTCTCTCTCTTTCTCTCTTTCTCTCTTTCTTTCTCTCTCTCTCACACACACTCACATTCACTCTCTTGTTCCATTGTTGCTTGTATCCTCCAGCAGTATTTCCCACCTGCCCTCTTTGCTCTCCTCCCTCCTTTCTCTCCTCTCCTTCCTCTCTTTCCTCTCCTCTCCCCCTTTACTCCTTCCTTCCCCTTCCTCTCCTACTGTCATGTCTGTAGCCTTTATGCTGGGAGTTAGCAAGGAGTTATTGTTGTTAACTGATGAGGAGGATATGGATGTCTTTCCAATACCACTGTACCATTTCTAATTTTTAAAATCAACCATTGTTCCCCTCTACGCCTCTTCACTTTTGTTTTGCAGCCAGAGACTACGTACACACACACATACACACCCTATATACACATGCAAACATGCACGATTATACTCACCTATGTATGCAGATTTACGCACATGGAACCACAAACATACTGCTATTAATTGTTCAAACATCATCCCCCACGCTCCCACTTACTCTCCACCCCCACCCCCTATACAACACACCCAACTCGAAAGGTATTTCATTTATGGTGCTTTCACCATCTGCCCTCTGTTGACTGTGGCAGAAATAGGACTCTTGTAAATGTGAGGAGACGGGGCCCTTGGTGTAAAACTGTGATTATGGAGAAACACGAGAAGAGAGAATGAGGGCCCTTCGGCTGTAGAGATGGTAACAAGGTAGCCAAGAATGAAGATTCTTCAGCTTTTGATATGGTTCAAAATGAAGACCTTTTACATGTATGATACAGAAAGGCCATAAATAGGCACTGCCTTCGTGGATTGTAACATAATACTTATTTTATCTGCACCTCTATCATTTTCATCCTTTGATTTCTGCTTTCTATACTGGCATGGATTGGACAAGTATTAGGAGTTATTGCCCACTAAGATGGCTTAAAAGGACTACCTTTCACTCATATGTCCCATTTTCGTATGGTTTCCCAACAACAATCTCCTGATGCTTCCAGCACATTTTAGCTTCTTGTGGGGGTGGGGGATGAGGGTCACTTCCTACTGGTCCTTATAGTTTTGTTAACATTTCTAACTCTCATTTGTAGATACCATTTTTTCCTCAAAAGTAAGACCAGGCTTATATTGATTTTCCACTCCAAAATGTCGTATTAGAGCTTATTTTCAGGGGAATTCATTTTTTTTCTCATGTACCAAAAACAACATTATGAAATAGAAAATTACAAAATTACTAAATATACAGAAATTATGAAAAATGATCTACTTGACGATTTATTGCAACAAGAAATTTATTAAACAGAAATTATGGAAAACAATCTACATTTACTTGATGACTTACATGTTCTTTTGAAAAGAAACTCATTAACAACAATTTATTCAGAAACAGTTATGTCATTGTTCTGCAAATCACTGGATTCGAAAATTCCTGCAGAGTTTTCATGTGACTCCAATTCCTGCAGAACTTTCATCCCCGGTCTCTCATGTTGAGCAATAGAGGTCTCATTGAATGAGAAGCTCTTGTCCATATAGCCTGCTCGTAGTGCATTGGCAACATAGCTGTCTGTGATTTTGTTCCATGAATTCGTCACCCAAGTTACGATCTCTTGCAGTGGCCTGATCCATAATTGCGTTTCTTTGCATATTCCCTTGTCCACTTGTTGACTGAGTTTAACGTAGTCTACTCACTATTTTTGAACCATTTGGAGATCCAAATTCTTTTCTTTGCAGAAAACAGCAAGATTCTTGCCCAGTGATTCCTCCGGGATTCCTTTCTTGTACTCGATAGAATAATTCTTTCTTCTTGCACTCGTCTTGGGGTGAAAATGACCTGACAAATGATTTCCCATTCAATTTCGTCATGTTTTCTGAGAGATTTTTGCCTTGAAAGAAAATGTATACTTTATTGTTTTTTTGCATCTACTGATCAGTACTGACCACTGATAAAAATGTTACGTGACACATTTGGCAGCTCCAAACATGGGCTGTCGATTGATGTATAGCTTGTTAATATTTGAGTTAGGAAAGAGACACCAGGATAGATTTTATGATGTCATTATTTTTAGCTGTCAAACTATTTTGAACAGTGTACACACTGCAAGAAAGCGATTTAAATCAATATGAAGAGGCTGCTTATTTCTTTCGTCTGCCACTCTCAACTTGGGCTTATTTTAAGAGAAGGGCTTATATTAAAATCATCCTGAAAAATCATGCTAGGTCTTGTTTTCTGGTTAGGTCTTTTTTTTCAGAGAACCATGGTAGTAACAGTATTGTGACTAATCTTATCTTGGTGGTTTTGAATTCTGCCACCAATAATAGAATTGGTAAGTAGATCTTAGAGGTCCTTCTTTATGGGTCAACAGTTGAATGTTGGGTGAATACCAAGCTACCTTCACCTAAATTTATTCCACAGTTTCTTCATTGCTTCCATTTGTCATGTGGAAATCAAAAAGCCTAAACAGCCTCTACATCTTGAATATGATACTATATTGGAAGCAGCATGTCTTAAACCTCCCAAGTAGCTAACTATTGTCAACTGCCCTGGGCAGTTAGGTCTTAGAGTCTTCGGTATTGCCATTATCTTTCATGGCATTGTCGTAATTCTTCCCAAAGTATCAGCTGGAATCTCAGACCCCTGAATGCTGATGATGTTAGTTTTCCTTTGAGGATACTCAGGTGCTGAGGTTTCCCAGAGTTGAATTTTATACATGACCATGCAACCATATTTTTCAGCAAGTCCAAGATCTACTGTTTTCCTTGAACTAATAATGTTAAAGCTTTTACATAATACTTGAAGGCCCTGCAGACTAAATACCATATATTCCTTTCTATTGTAGGCACAACACCTGAAATTTTGGGAAAGGAGAGCTAGTTGATTAACTGGTATTTATTTCATCAACCTTGAAAGGATGAAAGGCAAAGTCAACCTCAGTGGAATTTGAACTCACATAAATGAAATGCTGCCAAGCATTTTGCCTGGCATGGAAATAATTCTGCCAGCTTGCCCCCTTAAGGATATCTTCTATTGTCATCAGTTTCAAGTCCACTAGACCACTTTCTTCCCACCTAATAGTAGGCTCGTGGCAACCTTAAACAGGCCTTAAATTGTATGCCTTGTTACAAACCTTTCTACTATTTGGTAATGAAATTTCCCCTTAGTGATCCTTATTTTCAGCGAATTCCTATGAAAATAACACAATTACTAGCGATGGTACTCCAATGCATTTTGGATTAGCTGTTGAGGCTCATCTAGCAGTGATCAATGCATTAAATCCAATAACACTAACTTAAACAAATAATTAAGTTATCTAGCACTACCTACTCCAATTTACTGCTTTTATTGTTAATTTAGCAGCAACTGAACAAAATTAATTAGATAATCACACACAGTAAAAGGGTTCAATCAGTTCTTTATACAGGACTCTATATTTTGTTTCAAACTTAATTTGGTCTTTCTAAAGCACACTTTTCAAGAGTTATGAAGGCTCATGGCTAAGTGGTTAGGGTATTCCACTCAAGACTAAAACTGTGAGTTCAATACCTTTGCAGCATTCTGAGTCCTTGAGCAAGACACTTATTTCACATTACTCCAGCCTACACAGCTGGCAAAAGCAAGTGGTGCCTGTGTTTCAAAAGGGCCAGTCTTGTCACATTCTGTACCATACTGAATCTAAGAGCTGGCAGAATCGTTAGCACGCCGGGCGAAATGCTTAGCCGTATTTCGTCTGCCGCTACGTTGTGAGTTCAAATTCCGCCGAGGTCGACTTTGCCTTTCATCCTTTCGGGGTCGATAAATAAAGTACCAGTTACGCACTGGGGTTGATGTAATCAACTTAATACCTATGTCTGTCCTTGTTTGTCCCCTCTATGTTTAGCCCCTTGTGGGTAATAAAGAAATAGGTATGCATGTCTGTGGAGTGCTCAGCCACTTGCACGTTAATTTCATGAGCAAGCTGTTCCGTTAATCAAATCAGTTGGAACCCTCATCTCATCATAACCAATGGAGTGGCAGTTTCGGGGATTCGACATTGTGGTAACAAGACTAACAGGACAGTTCACAATAGATTCTGAAATTACAGTTGATTTCATTTGTCAATAAGTAATTTCCTGTTGCTGATTTTATTCTTTGAATCTTTCCAAAATTCTTTCTGAAGTAAAGCCACCCCCCCTCATCCCAGCATATAAATAAAATAAATTGTGTCCTCAACTAATTCATTACTTTCAAACAACTGCTTGGTAAAATTCTCTTCCAGCCAAACACATTGTATTAAACTTCTTTTTTTTTTCGTTGATTTGTTCTGGAAGTTGTGCTCATAGTTTTTCATGAATGAGGGAAACCGACACAATGTCTAGTACTGTGATGCTTATAGATCTTTGGCAACTTATGGTCATACACTATATCGATGTGTAGGTTGGAACAGGGCTTCCTCCCAATATTGAAGTTAATGGATTACAGTGATGTTTCCTTAGCTGTACTATGTCATCTCCCTACCCTCTTCCCCTCTCTCTCTCTCTCTCTCTCTCTCTCTCTCCTCATATGGGTCCAGTAAGAGACAGCTGGATCATGCCCACCATGTGTGAAACTTTACTGCAGACTTTGCCCCTACACTGTATTGCTGTGTAGTAGTCTAGATCGTATTGACAAGGCAAAGAAAAGAATTTAATGCTTATGAATTCCAAATATTATCTAATTGGGCCATCGGAGACACTGTGTTTACATTTGTGTGTGTGTGTATGCACACAAGTGCATGTATTTATGTATATATATACACACACACTGTGTTCTGCGCTCTCTCTCTCTGTATATGTATGTATGTGTGTATATATATATATATATATATATATATATATATATATATATATATATATATACATACATACATACACACACACATATATATCAGTGCATATCTAAATTTATATTTGTATGTATTCAAGTATCTACATATATTTATATATATATATATATTGATCAAAATAAAAACATGATGCGAAGGATTCAGCGGTACATATGTTTCGGGCCTTTATTAGACAGATTTATAACAATGCATAATGTATGTCTGTGGCCTTCTTCAGCCGCGCATATATATATATATATAATATATATATATATATATATATATATATATATATATATATATAATATATATATATATATATATATATATATATATATATATATACATATATATATATATATATATACTTTATTTAAAGCAGCAGAAACGGCAATGGGAAACTCAGAGTAACAGGTTTTGTTGAATTTTCTGCTGCTTTAAATAAAGCATATTACTCTACCACTGGTATTTGAGTACTCTTTTTTCCACCTTGTTTCACATTTATGTGTTTACTCCGGTATATATATATATATATATAAATAAATAAATAAGGATAAGATCGTTATTTAAATACCGATCTTATCAGGTGGCCAGCATGGGAATAAAATCCTTCAAAGGTAATAATTATTATTAAAATTGTAATTTAGGGTATCTAAGAGATACCACCACGCTGGAAATACCAGCCAAAACCTGACTCTAAAGCCACATTAAATGTTCAGAAGACAAAGAGACAAAATAAACTAGCAAATATATATATATATATATATACTAAGCAATAAAGGGTTTAGCAACGAATTGCCTTACCACAGACCGAATTTAGAAATAGCAGTCAAAGAGTTATAGCTATTTCTTCTACTAAAAAGGGAGATCTCAGTAAAAACACAGCAATTGGAAGGCAGACACAAACAGGTAAGAGAGAATGAATTGACGGCAATCTATCATACAATTTTAAGTTATCTACGGACGCACGTTTCGAAATCAAGTTTTTAGGAAAGCATAAGAATTAAATATTAAATAATTCTACCTTACCCAAACTTCTTTTCTCTTCAGCGTAGAATACTATAATCATAAATGATTATATATTGAATTTTGAGATACTAGAAGGCACCAACTCAACTCAGTATCAGAGCGAGCTAGAATCCGCAACTAGTATCAATAGCTTAGTGGCATTTCATCCAGCTATAGGTTCTGAGTTCAAATTCCATCAAGGTCAACATTGTCTTTCATCCTTTCAGAGTTGAATAAATAAGTACTAGCTGGGGTCATTTTAATTGACTTATCCCCTCCCGCCTCCCAGTACTGGGGTCATTTTAATCCACTTATCCCCTCTCCCAAAGTTGCTGGCCTTGTGCCAAAATTTGAAACTTGTTATCATCATCATCATCATCATCATGGCAGTGAGCTAGCAGAATTGTTAATACACTGGACAAAATCCTCAGCAGCTCATCATCCATCTTTACGTTCTGAGTTCAAATTCCACTGAGGTCCACTTTGCCTTTCATCTTTTCAGGGTCAATAAATTAAGTACCTAGTTAAGTACTGGGGCCAACATAACTGACTTACCGTCTCCCTCAAAAATTTCAGGACTTGCTGTTAAAAAATAAAAAGGGCAGCAATAAATTGTTAGTATGCTGGGCAAAATGCTTGGCAGCATTTCATCTGTTTTCATGTTCTGAATTTAAATTCCGCCAGGGTCGGCTTTGCTTTTCCTACTTTCGGGGTTTATAAAATAAGTACCAGTTGAGTACTGGAATCGATGTATCCAACTTTCCCTCTCCCCCAAATTTCAGGCTTCGTGCTTTCAGTAAAAACGACTGAGCTGGCAGAATCGTTAGCATGCTGGGCAAAATGTTTATTAACATTTTTGTCTGTTTATACTTTCTGATTCAAATTCCACTGAGGTCGACTTTGTCTTTCATTCTTTTGGGGGTCAATAAATTAAGTACCAGTGAAACACTGGGGTCGATGTAATTGACTATCCAGCTCCCCCAAATTTCAAGTGTTGTGCCTTTAGTAGAAAGGATTATTATTATTTTTATTGCAGTGAGCTGGCAGAATTGTTAGCATGCCAAAAAAAAAAAATGCTTGGTGATAATTTCTCTTGACTTTGTTTTGTTAAGATGACAAGGTGACAGAATCATTAGAGCATCAGACAAAATGCTTTGGGGTATTTGTTCAGGCACATTACATTCTGAGTTCAAATCCCACCAGTATCTATTCTGCATTTTGTCTTTTGGGGGGGTTGATAAAATAAGATACCAGTCAAATACTGAAGTTAATTTATTCAACTTAACTCCTCCCCTCTCATAAAAATTTTTGGCTTTATACCAATATTAAAAGTAGTTATTTGTGGATGACTGAATCAGTTAGGTGGGAGGAAAAAATAAATTTCTTTGTGAAAATGTGATAGACATGACTCAAGTGAATGGATCCACTCCCAAAATGCACTCGTTACCCAGTCAGACAGTGACACCACTCTTAACTACAAGAGGCTATGATGGACACTGACAGTATTGCTCATACCTAGCACCTCAACTTTTTTTCTGTGCAGGTGCCACATAAAAAGCACCCAGTACAACCTGTAAAGTGGTTGGCATTAAGCAGGGCATTCAGCCGTAGAAACCATGCCAAAACAGACAATTGAAGCATTGTGCAGCTCTCTATCTTGCCAGCTCAAACGAATGTTAAATGTTGGTGGTGCATGTGTGAGTGTCCATGACATTTTCATGGCCTCCAAAATTGTTGGGAGGAATGAAAGAAGCTATTCTCAGACCCGAGACCTGGCCCAAATGCCCACAACAGAATGAAATCTGCTGATGGCAACCATGGGCCAGGTGGTAATGTTAAACCAGGAGACAGATTATATCTACCAGCCAAGAATAGGATCAGCTCTTTAGGCAGACTTCTATACCATTTCCACCTGTGGTAGGAGATAATTGCCCATGGTGTCGCTCAGTGTGATCAACACCAAAACACTGATGGTTACAAAAAGACTTCTTAAAACCACACAGCCCTACTTAACCCTTCAGTGTTCACATTATTCTGCCAAAATTAATCCTTTTTCATCCACATTGCTTTGAACTAGTCATGCATTATCTTGTAGCTATGAGATTTTGATGAGGTAGCTGTTAATTTTTAAAACGATATTGTAGGGTTGGTGTAAGAGACCAGATATGACCAGTTTGAACATAAAACAGGCAGAATACTTTTGGCCGGATATGGCCGGTTTAAATGCTAAAGGGTTAAAGACATTATCAGAAAAATGCGGTCTGCACTGGATGATACACTTTCACTTTGTACTTACGAGGACAGATCTTAGCATTTTCTACAACTAACTTTACATTAACCATGTGGTTGGTTATGTTTATGTATTGTTACAAGCTACATGTATGTATATAGTCATGTTTGTATGGTTACATGTAGTCATGTTTGTATGTATGTATGCATATTCATTGAGTGGGAAAATGTGTTGCTAGTTGTGTGTGAGTAAATTTATATACATTTTCATGACTCTTGCCTAGCAATCCAGCAGATTTTGCCACACCCAAAATACCTGCCGCCTAAATAAAAACATATATTTTCATATCCTGACAGTGGTTTGGTGGTACTGTGATACTGCATTATAGCTTGGCTGAGATAGAAGCTCACCAGTTAAACAGAAAATGCATAAGGATGGGCAATAAAAGCGAGAAAGAAAAGACGTATAGAATACCAAAGTAAATACACCCACTCATATATATATATATATATATATATATATATGTTATTCACTTGCATATATTAAAAATGATTGTGTGTGTGCTCTTCTTTTAATGGTTTCAATCATTAAGAGTTGTGGCCAGGCTGGAGTACTGCCTTCCAGGGTCTAGGATGTTCATAGTAACTCTAGTATTTCAGTCCGTCATGTATATTATCAGCTTCTGTTTGTTGAACTGTTAAGTTACAAAGCTCTATAGAACAGAACAGGTATTGAGTACTCCTTTGTTCATTCATTCATGAATGCACGAAGGAGTACTCAATACCTGTTGTAGAGTATATGGTTCATTATGTATGTATGTGCGTGCATACACACACATACTCTCTCTCTCTCTCTCTCTCTCTCACTCACTCACACACACACACAGAGTGTCTGAGGCTTGGGTATTAAGTACAATGTTGCATGAAGTTGAAATATGGGCATCGAATACCAAGAATATTTCTTCCATTCTTTTACTTGCTTCAGTTATCAGACTGCAGCCATGCTGGGGCACTGCCTTGAAGAATTTTAGTCAAACTAATCAACCTCAGTACTCTTGTTTTTTGTTTTTTTTCTAAACCCTGAAAATTATTCTATCAGTTTCTTTTGCCAGACTGCTAAGTTATGGAGGTGTAAACACACCAACACCAGTTATCAAGTAGTGATAGGAGACAAACACACACACACATACAACAAGCTTCTTTCAGTTTCCATCTACCAGATCCACTCTCAAGGCTGTGGTTGACCTGAGTCTATGATAAAAGGCACTTGGCCAAGGTACCATGCAGTGGGACTGAACCTGGAATCATGTCGTCAGGATGTAAACTTCTTATCACACAGCCATGCCTGTGAAAATTGGAAAAGAGATGAAGTGAAGATATCCCATAAGTAATGTGATGTTAGTTTGTATTAACAGTAGAGCACAAAAGAGGCAAGAAAAAGACTGATTATAGAAGGGATGAGCCGTCATGTTTAAGAGAGTGGATTGAGCTGGCTTAGATATAGGCTGCAAAGGAAGGATAATAGTTGGGTTAAGACATGCCAAATAATCTAGTTGGAAAGCACTTGTGGTGGAGGAAGACCAAAAGAGACATTAGAAGAGATGCTAAAAGTTGATCTCAAGAGGTTGGCTTTGTCAAATGGTCAGTTACTGTGTTGGAAAAGACCCATCCAATTCATGCAAGCATGGAAAAGCAGCTATGAACCGGTGATTTTTGTACAGTGTGCACACACATACAAACACACACACACACATGGCCTTGCTTTTTGCTTTTTGAGCCAAAAATTAACTAACTAACTATTTCTATTTCGATTGTCAAAACTCTTGAACCGTGACTGGTGTTAAATATTCAGTTGTCTGCACTCTTTCTCTCTTCATTATCATGTAAAGGTGTGTTCTGTTGTTGTTTGGGCAGTTTGAAATTTGCTTAACATTTACAAGACACTGCTGACCTATTTTCTCTTTCCTACTCTCACTCCTTATTCAATTGTGAAGTGGCAGCTGTTGCATGGGGTGCAGAGCAAAAGCTCTTAATATATTCCTGGTTTGAGAACAGAACATAATACTTCTGGCTGAATTAGAAACCTTGTGACTTATTTATTCATTTATTTATCTAATTTTTATTTATTTAATATTCATTTATTTATTTTTGCATTTCTTTATCCCTTTAAGCAGAAGTGGGTGGGTAGAAAGCTGTCGTCTTTAGGGGAAATTTTCTCATTATAAATTAGTTTATTGGTGAGATTCGCACTGTTTCCTATGATGTTGATGATGACTTCTGCCAAACATAATAATTAACATTAAAACTATATACTGAATACAAGACCTTTGATATATAACGATGTCTCTAATTAATTAAGTTCTGAATACATGGTAGTTCCAATAACTGTGCAGATAAACTGTGCATATTATGGTCTGGTCTGAATAATTGTGTACAGTGGTTGCTTTTGTGGTTTAGATGTGGATTGCTAGCCCACCATGTGATTTTGAAGCTTTTGAGATTGGCATGAAACTTTAGATGCTAACACAAATAGAATTGGCCACAGATGGAAAAGGTAATGTGCATTGTCTAAATAGCAGACATGTGCAGATGTTGCAGTGCTGTGGCTGCAGTAATATATGTACAGCTGTTGTGTTTTGGCTACTCAGCAATATTAATGATTTCTATCATTGACACAAATCCTCAAATTTGTTTGTGTGTGCGCGTGTATGGTGGAGGAAACAGTTGATTAATTAACTGGTGCTGTATTTTATAGACCCCTGAAAGATGATGTTTACCTCAACATGATTTGAACTCAGAATGTAGTGAGACATAACCAAATGCTGCAAAGAAATTTTCTTTCTCTATGGATTCTACCAATCTACTGCCCTGAATAAATACAATAATAGTTGTTTCCAATTTGGGCACAAGGACAGCAATTTTTTATTGGGAGGGGTTTACATTGACCCCAGTGTTTGACTGGTACTTTAGCCATGCAATTTTGAATTCAGTCCCACTGTATGGCATTTTAGGCAAGTGTCTTCTACAGAATAATAATAATAATAATATTGGAAAATATTAGGAATGAGAACCCAGGTTCAAAATTCTCCCAGGACACCTGATGAAGGCTGGAGACAAACAAGATGAGCACATATATCCGTCAAATGTAAATAATGTAAATAAAGTGTCTTCTATTATAACCCCAGGCTGGCCAAAGCCCTGTGAGTGTATTAGATAGATGAAAATTGGAAGAAGCTCATCATATTTGTGTTCATGTCTCCTTGTCTTCACATTTCATGGCACTTGTAAATGAGTATTACTCTCATTCAAGCAGTGTTATTCAACGTTCTGTAAAAACATGGAAACAGGTGTGTGTATATGTATGTATATATATATATATATATATATATATATATATATATATAGTGTGTGTGTGTATATATATTGTTCTGATATTTTATCCGCTTGACTAATTTTGTGTATTTTATTTGTTGCAGAACTTCAATTGAAATGAACTGAAGTGTGATGTTGTGAGCTTCAACCCGTAACAATGGTATTCAGTTTAAAGACAGTTTGTTTGTATAGACTCCCTGTAATCTGAAGGTGATTCTCTCAGTGTTAGCACTATGTTTGACACACCCAGGGACAATGATGCAGATGAAATCAAACCACGGAAGATACCCAACCAAAGCATCGTACACCGTGTCTTTGACCGGCAGATTAACTTTGGTCGTCCAGGAGTCCAGTTCAATCAGTCTCGTATGTTCTACACCAATGTCTTCCCCAATTTCACCATTGTCAATGTGGAAAAACCCCCATGTTTTCTGAGAAAATTCTCTCCTGATGGTCATTATTTCATTGCTTTCTCTGCCACACAGACATCTCTAGAAATTTATGAATTCAATGGTCCAGCAGCTGCTGCTGACCTTTTGAGGCATTTCAATGGTGACCACACTCCGTCAGTTTATGACAATCGGTTACATTATCTTCATAGCAAACTCTTTGAACGTTTCTTCACGCAAAAACAAGTAACTGTAGTGGCTACTAATGGAGAACATTTAAACCGAGAGTGTAGCCTGTTTACTGACGATGGTAAGTATGTAATAGTCGGTTCAGCAATTTTTGTTCCAGAAGACCCTTACCCATTTTTTTTCGATGTCTACAGAAACAATGAATCTGTGCCACCGAATCCTCGTTGTCCACTCGAGGACTATTGCTTACACATTGTGGAACTGGAGACTGGTCTTTTGTGTGATACTCGCCAATTTAAATGTGATAAAATTTTCCTCTCGCACAACCAAGGACTCTATTTGTATAAGAATACCCTTGCTGTACTCTCTGTCCAACACCAAACCATTCATATCTTCCAGATTACTAAAGATGGTCATTTTGTTGATGTCCGTAGTATAGGTCGGTTTTGTTTCGACGATGATGAAAGTATACTTCATCTAGGTTTAGATTCAAAAACTCAGGTGCACCAAATCCGGCCCATGACGGAAACCACCATCAACTCCCTCAAGCACCGTCTTCTAGTTTTCCTCTATGAACGTGCCAAACGTATGGACTCTATATATGAACTGCGTAAGTTTTATCAATATTTTGATCAGTTTAAAAGTTTACGAATGTGGAAGATGCAATTAATTGATAGCGAACATCTACTCATTAAATATGCAAGTGAAGAGGTGGTCACTTTGCGTGTCTCAGACCCCAATTCACAACCATCCTTTTTTGTTGTCTATAACATGATCACTACTGAAGTTTTAGCCGTCTATGAGAATACTTCTGAAAACCTCCTAGAACTTTTTGAAAATTTCTGTGATGTCTTTCGCAATGCCATGCTGCACAGTGATATGCAGTTCACGTGCTCAGCGTCAAGTAACATCTATGCTCGACAGATGCAACATCGGTTCAAACAGACTATAATCAATGCTAAGTTTGGTGGACACACAGAAGCTGTGAAACGTCTTCTGGCTCAACTACCAATCAGTGCTCAGTCGTTCAGCAGTAGTCCCTACCTCGACTTGGCTCTCTTTAGCTACGATGAAAAATGGGTTTCAATGATGGAAAGACCAAAGGCTTGTGGCGACCACCCCATCAGGTAAATATCTTGTGATTTCTGTATTTTTTGAAAAGTGATTCACTTATAATTTTCCAAATACTTTTGTAGTCCATCATTCATTTCTTGTCTCATGAGCTTGTGAAGAAGCTTCTGTGCAGTCCTCAACCTGTTAGAAATAACAGACAAATTTACCTTAATAATCCATTTGTTACTTTATTTCTCTTGAAATGCACTGCCTTTGTGTCATTTAATTTTGAAAATAATGAAAACTTTAGTGAAATAACTTTGTCGTTATTATGTTACCATATTTTAACATGTATAAGGAATCCCCTTATTTGGGAGTCTTAAAATTTGGAAAAAATGGTTTTGTAAGGGATTATAATACTATCTATTATAAATTCCCATATTTTTTTAACCTAATTTTTGACAAAAAAAGGGTTCTTTATACATGTTAAAATATGGTAATTTTTGGAAGATGAACTAACATAGACTTGAGTAAGTGGTTTCACATGAATGGGAATAAATTGGAAATAAAATTAGCGTGCAGAAATGGAATAGTCCAGATGGATAATAAAAAATTAAATTAAAGAAAAGACTATTGTCTATAAAGTATACAATGTAGAGAAAAAAGAAGAGCTAACAATTCCAGTCTGTTATATATTTTGAGTATTATTATCACTAGCGATATCAAGATATAACTTTGTATTTTGCATTTTATGTGTAGATGTATATATATAGATGTACATGTAATATGTACACATATATATATACATGCACTAGCACTATGACCCGGCAACGACGGGTCTTTAATGCTAGTTTCCTATAAAAGCTTCTATATCTTTCTAGATATTTTCTTCCCTTATTGTCTTATTTACTCTGTGCAATAGGGATGTGTTTAAGGGACTGCATGAGTAAGTAGATGGATTGCAGAGTTCAGTCTTTTTTTAACAGTCATTGCAATGTGTTCCTTTGGCATGGTTCTAACTTTGTTTCACCACTTGGAAGAACGTTGCCCTGTTTGAGTGGTTAACTGGTAAAAACAATTTCTCAAAAACACACAAAAAATAAAGAGAAAGCCAGAAAACAAAAAAAAAAAAGGCAAAATCCTTTCTCAATGTTAGCGTGGGAGGAAAATCAATATAAAATAGGGAACAGGAACAAGGGAGCGGGTCTGGGGAATAATGAATAAATGAATGCTTTTAGGGGTTAGGGGTTGAGTGTGGAGTTGGATTGCAAGCAGCTCAGGTAAGAGACTTTTTTTTTGTTGTTGTTGAAGGGTTCCCTTTTTCTTTTTTTTTTTCCTCCTCCAAACTCGGACAACTTCCTTTGATTGCTTTTCTCTGTTTGAACTGCTGCAACCAACAAAACCTTATGACATATTTGGAGATGGAAGCTTGTTGCTGATAAAGAGCATAGGAGAGACGAGGGATGAAAAGGCCACTGTATACAGTTGGAGCCTATTTCGATATTGCAGCTTCTAATTAGTTATATTCTTTGTATTACCTGATACATATAAAGGGGTTTCCATTGATATCGTTGATGGTCATATGTGTATGTGTGTGTGTGTGTGTGTTTGTGTCTCTTTTGACTTGATGGTGCTGAGTCATTCGGAAGCAGGCTATTTTTTTTTTTTTTTTCATTTTTGTTTTATTTATTTATTATTGATATTGGCTCTCAATCAATACTGAGGAAAAGCCTGCTTGCTGTATTGAACGGTTGGCCATGGTGGAAGCAGGAAGGAATGGTTGGAGGCTACTACTTCGAACCACAATTAGGTTTCTGAGCATGCTGGTTGCGGGGAAGAATATTTATGGCATTTATCAATATGGACTGTTGTTGCTTTTGTTGTTGTTATAAGGGTGATAGATTGCTAGAATTATTAGTGTTACACAAAATTCCTTGTGCTATTTAAGTAAATTGTACAATGTCCCTTTGCATTTTTGCATTCTGTTCTAATCCCTTCAAGTATTGGTTTTACCTTTTGCTTGTCTGGGACCAATAAATACCACTTGTATACTAATGTTGATTGAATTCACTAAGCCCTACATCCTCTTGTTATACTTCTGTATAGTGACCATGCGTCTATAGTAGAAATTACTGTTGTTACACATCAGAAAATGATGGAATCTGCAGTGGTCTTTTCGTAATTAGTTCCATCCATTTTACTTCCGAACTCAAATGCCATCAGGCTGAACTTTGCCTTTCATCTTTTACGAGTTGATGTAATAAGAACCAACCAAATACTATTTATGGATGAATCAATCAACACTTCTTTCTCCTAAAATCTGTCTCTCTGAGACTATATTACAAACCATCATCATCATTCCCCCTCCTTGTTGGCCTTGTACCTAAACCAGAAACCATTATTATTATTATCATCATCATCATCGTCATCATCATTATTATCAACTAGTCCTCTCACTAAAGTTTCAGGCCTTGTGTCTATAGTAGAAAGGATTATTATCATTATTATTATCACAGCAAGCTGGCAGAATTGTTAGCACACGAGGTAAAATGCTTAGCAGGATTTCACCTATCTTAACAATCTGAGTTCAAATTCCACTGAGGTCAACTTTGCCTTTTTATCCTTTCAGGGTCAATAAAAATAAGTACCATTCAAGCACTGGAGATCAATGTAATCAACTAGCCCCACTCCCCCACTCGTCAAAATTTCAGGTCTTGTGCCTATAGTAGAAAGGATTATTATTCATTAGCCCACCAAACAAAAGACATGGTGGCATTTCATTCATCTTCCCATTCTGAGTTCAAATTCTGCCAAAGTCAACTTTGCTTTTCATCCTTTCAGAGTTAATAAAGTACTAGTCAAGCAATGGGGTCAGTGTGATTGACTAGGCTCCTTCCCTTAAAATTCCAAGACTTGTGCCTATAGTTGAAAGGATTATTACCTCTGCCTTAGCAAAGGTGGAGGTATTGTTTTCAGGTGTTTGTTTGTCCATGGACAAGATATCTCAAGAACTACTGGATGGATCCGGATGAAACTTTCAAGGATGTTTTAGCCTTGTGGCTGGCATGAACTGATTAGACTTTGGGATTGATCCACTACCGGACAAGGATTCTGGATTATTTGTTATATTTACTTTACGTGATTACAATCTTACTTCAACTTTCAAGTCTTTCTCAGTTGTCTCTTTTAGGCTGTAATTATTTTGAATGGTGGAGTCACAATGGCCCAGTGGTTAGGGCAGCGGACTCGCGGTCATAGGATCGCGGTTTCGATTCCCAGACCAGGCGTTGTGAGTGTTTATTGAGCGAAAACACCTAAAAGCTCCACGAGGCTCCGGCAGGGGATGGTGGTGATCCCTGCTGTACTCTTTCACCACAACTTCCTCTCACTCTTACTTCCTGTTTCTGTTGTACCTGTATTTCAAGGGGCCAGCCTTGTAACTCTCTGTGTCACGCTGAATATCCCCGAGAACTACGTTAAGGGTGCACGTGTCTGTGGAGTGCTTCCATTTTGAATGGTGAATTTACTAACTTTGATTTGTATTAGATAGGGATAAGCTATTTATTACTGTTACTAAATTTTTTACAGCCACCTTCACAGTCCATGACTACTATTGACCAGGTACCTGACAAGGATTCTGGATTATTTTTCCGTTTTTTTTTTTTTTTTTTTGCTTAATATTTGAGAGTGGTCGAGTTCATTTTTAGTATTCTCTTTTGTGAGAGCAGTTGAGTTTATTTCAGATATTCTCATTTTAAAAATCCTCTCTGACTAATCGTTGAGAGGATGTTGGTGTTGCCTTGGCAGAGGTTTGCACTCTCTGAGTGCTCGTTGTTATTATTTTTTATTATTATTATTATTATTATTATAATAAAGGTGGCAAGCTAACGGAATGCTTAGCAGTATTTCATCTGCCACTACGTTCTGGGTTCAAATTCAGAGTTGATTAAATAAGTAACAGTTAAATACTGGTGTTGAATATAATCGATTTACCCTTCTGCTAAAAAATTTGCTGGCCTTCTGGAAGAATTGTTGCCATGTTGGACAAAATGCTTAGTGGCATTTCTTTCAGCTATATGTTCCGAGTTCAAATCCCACTGAGTGTGACTTTGCCTTTCATTCCTTTAGTGGTCAATAAAATAAGTACCAGATGGGCATTGGGGTCAATATAATTGACTAGACCCCTCCCTGTGAGGTCAAGAAGCAAATTTCACACCACCCAGTCACACCTGTACCTATTAATAATGGTTTGTTTATTTTATATGGAAATAGGTAAACAATAGTGTTGTTAACAACAGGTATCCAATAAGCTAATTAGCTAATTAGTAGTTTACTTTGTTTCTTTTGGCATGGGAGATGGAGGATTGTTGATTATTTATACAACTCAAGTGAGACAAATATTTCACACAATGTTTTTATTTGAAAGCACCAGCTTGTTTTGTTTTCTCAACAACAATCATAGGCAAAATGCACACACACCCCTACAATGGGATTCTGTGCACTTTCTGTCTACCAAATTCTACTCACAAGGCATTGAGACTGTGGTAGAAGCCACATGCCCCAGTTGCTACAAAGCAGAATCGACCCTCAAGCATCTTAAGCTCTCAGGATATTTTCTGTGTTGTGTGAACATTTGACAATAAGAATATGTCAGCCACTATTTCATCTGCAATTATCCTACTCACTGGATAATCATAATAATAATCCTTTCTACAGGAAGCGCAAGGCCTCAAATTTGTAGAAGGGATTAAGTTGATTACATCAATCCCAGTGCATAACTGGTACTTGTTTAATCGACTCCAAAAGGATGAAGTTTATCAGCTCCAAAGAGATTAAGGATAATGTTGACCTCAGCAGGTTTTGAACTCACAATGTAAAGAACTAGTAGAATAAATACTGCAAGGTTATTGCTGCAACATTAAAAACATAGCCAACCCACTACCTTTATAATAATAATAATAATGATGATAATAAAAGCAGGGTGTGATCACAGTCGTGATCATAAAACGCATGAGTCATTTATGCACATCTCTCTATGTATACATTTATACCTATCAATTTATTTACCTATTCATCTGCGTGTATGTGTATGTGTGTACGTGCGCAATTAGTTACAATGACTTCTAATATTTATTTCTTTATTGCCCTCAAGGGGCTAAACATAGAGGGGGAAAACAAGGAAGAATAAAGGAATTGAGTCGATTACATCAACTCCAGTGCGTAACTGGTACTTATTTAATCGACCCCGAAAGGATGAAAGGCAACGACAATCCCAGCAGAATTTGGACTCACAGCGTAGCGGCTGATGAAGTACCACTAAGCATTTCGCCCGGTATGCTAACAATTCTGCCAGCTTGCCACCTTAATAACAATAATAATTTTGGCACAAGGCCAGCAAGTTCAGGAAGGAGGCAAGTTGATTGCATTGACCCCAGTACTTGACTGGTACTTATTTTATCTACTCCAAAAGGATGAAAGACAAAGTTGACTTTGGCAGAATTTGAACTCGGAATGTGAAGCCAGATGAAATGCTTTGTAGCCTTTTGCCTAGCATGCTAATGATTCTGCCAGCTCACTGCCTTAATAATAATAATAATAATAATTTCAAATTATATATTGAATACATTAACCTCAGTACTCAATTAGTACTTATTTTCTTGATCCCAAACGGATGAACAGCACAGTTGACTTTTGCAGAATTTGAACTCAGAATGTAAAAGCCAGAAGCAATACTACTAAGCAGTTTGTCCAGTGTAGTAGCATTTCTACCAGATTGCTGCCTTATTAATAATAATCTTTTCTATTATGGGCACAAGACCTTAAATTTTGGAGGAGCGAGGTTAGGCAATTATATCGACCCTAGTGCTCAACTGGTGCTTATTTTATTGACCCCCTAAAAGAAGAAAGGCAAGGTTTGGCCTCAGTGGCATTTGGACTCAGAATGTAAAGAGCTGAAGGAAATCCCACTCAGCATTTTGTGAGATTCTACCAGTTTGTTGCCGATTGTTTCCTAAGTTTATCAGCCCCCAAAGGGATTAAGGATAATGTTGACCTCAGCAGGTTTTGAACTCAGAATGTAAAGAACTAGTAGAATAAATACTGCAAGGTTATTGCTGCAACATTAAAAACATAGCCAACCCACTACCTTTATAATAATAATAATGATGATGATAATAAAAGCAGGGTGTGATCACAGTCGTGATCATAAAACGCATGAGTCATTTATGCACATCTCTCTATGTATACATTTATACCTATCAATTTAGTTACCTATTTATCTGTGTGTGTGTGTGTGTGCACATGCTCGATTAGTTACAATGACTTCTAATATTATGAGACCACAAGCTGTAGAGGGGATGTTATATTGATCCTCGTTAGGCGATTGGACTTTAGCAGGAATGGATCTTTACTTTATTCAATAACTGTTCTTAATTATATAATTTGTCATTCTCTCTCAAGTCATTTCTATTGACCTCTCATTCAGAAATTCTAGAGAAGAGGTTGAGAAGAATTGGCAGGCATGGCCGTTTCGTTTAGAAATTATTTACTTCGCTAATCGTGTGATGACATGTTCAATCTTGCTACACGGTACTTTTGAACAATTGTCACCAATCACAAGGTTGAGTTGACCAGTTGTAATATGAGTAAAATTAAACAAGGAAACTAGATAGAAACTAGGTATAAATACATGAGTGTGTATGTCCTTTCTTGGTGTATGTCAGTGAAAGACGTAGATATTGAGTGAAAAACCGATAAAATGATATGTAGTGGTGTGGTATTTATTATACGCAACTTATACAGACATGATACTCTATTGTCGTTCTACCATCTGAAAAGCAATGAACCAAAGATTAGTTCTTTGGAGAACATAGAGCCAAACAATATGGCTGTTCATTAAAATGATACATTATAGAAATACAGAGAAAAAAAAAACATAACTAAAAAGAAAACTGAAAATAAATCTACTAGTGTTTGTCTTTTATTTATTTTGTTTTCCTTTCAATTTTTTTTTCTGCAAGACTTCATTTTTATATGTTAACATATTTTAGGCTAGGCTGCTAAAATGTTTTTCTAATATATTATTTCCTGTATGACCACTGCATTACTACTGCACGACCACTGTACCCCCTGCTGTGCATTTACTGTACCTCTCCTACATTGCTGCATTTCTCTTGCATTTTACTGTATCTCTGCTGCAACATGTTTTAACTGCAGTAATTACTATAAAAACACTGTATTAGTACTGCACCATGTGCCTGAGTTGCTACTGCAATATCTCGCTTTATTACTGCTACAATAAACTTATATGAACTTCTAAAGATAATGCTCAGCTTTGTGCTGGAGTCACAGAAGTACCCTACCTCCAGATTGTGGATCATGTGGTACCAGGTTGTGCAGAAAGAATACATTTTAAAATTTTATTTCTATTTTTAATTGAACGTCACAGGCTGTTTTTGCATTATATATTTTTATTTTGTTTTTACTTGTTTCAGTCATCAGATAGCAGCCATATTGGGGCATTCCTTAAGAAATTTTAGTTGCACAAATTGACCCAGTACACATATGTATTTCTAAGCCTGACACTTATTTTATCTATCTCTTTTTGCCAAACTACTAAGTTACGGGGATGTAAGCACACCAACACTGGTTGTCAAGCAATGGTGAGAGACAAACACAGACACAAAGACACACACACACATACACATATGATAGGCTTCTTTCAGTTTCTATCTACCAAGTCCACCCTCATGGTTTTGGTCAGCCCATGGCTACGGTGGAAGACATTTACCCAAGGGGCCACACAATGGGACTGTACCCAGAAAAATATGGTTGGGGAGTAAACTTCTTACCACACAGCCACACCTGTGCCTTTGTATGTATTATATATGTAAAAATTAAATTGTATATTTGCGCTCTGAGTTTTGTTTTGTGCATGATCTCCCAGTCCAAAGAAAAATGGTCTTGCATGAGACCATTCTTTGGTTCGAAAATGGTTGGGGGGCCAATGATGGAGACTACAAGTAACTGACTCCTGAATGGTTTGATGCCTGTTACACTATCTTTTATTATTTTCAGTTATTTGACTACATCCATGTTGGGACACCACCTTGAAGGGTTTTATATGAAAAAAATCAACACCAGGACTTGTCTTTTGTTAAGCCTGCTACTTATTTTATCAGTCTCTTTTGCTGAACTGCTAAGTTACAGGGATGTAAACACACTAACACTGGTTGTATTTGTGTTTGTGTATCCCCACTACTAATTGACAAAGATACACACACGCATAGATATATACACGCATAGATATATACATGATGGGCTTCTTTCAGATCCACTCACAAGACTTTGGTCAGCCCAAGGCTACAGTAGAAGACACTTGCCCAAGGTGCCACGCAGTGGGACTGAACCCAAAACCATGTGATTGGGAAGTAAGCTTCTTACCACACAGCCACACCTGTGCCTATTCTTAAAAAATAATAAAGTAAAAATCCTGATGTGATGATCAGCATTTAAATACCTTTGATTACAGGTCTGCTGCTTAAGCATAGCCAGCTTAGGTTTAAATAACAACAGCAGAAAGAATTTTTTTTTCTCCTATTTGCTAATATTGGTTTTAAATTTTGGCACAAAGCCAGCAATTTCAAGGGAGAGTTAAATCGATTGCATTGACCCCAGTGCTCAATTGACACTTGTTTTATCGACCCTAAGAGGATGAAAAGCAAAGTCAATCTCAGTGGTATTTGAACTCAGAATGTAAAAATAGATGAAATACTGCTAAGAATTTTATCTGGCATGCTAACAATTCTGCCAATTGGCTGCCTTCTTATTAGCTAATATTAATCCCTACCTCCAGTTCCTGTTCTTATTACCATTCCAGCTATCGTTTTTCTTCATTAATTAATTCATCAATAAAACTCCTTTTTCCCCTCTTGTTTTTTTTTTAATCCTAACCCCCACTTCCTCTCCTATCTGAGAAGGGCTGATACTGTATGTCTCCCACTTACCCAACTATACATTCTAAAAAAGGGTGTCTGTCTTCAAATGGCTGTTTGTTAATTGCTGCCGGTCAGAGATAGTTGAGCCTCGGTTAACACTATAATATCTTATCACATGTGTCTTACTCTGTCTGTCTGTGTGTGTGTGTGTGTGTGTGAGAGAGAGAGAGAGAGAAAAGCTGGTCTCTTCTTAGACTGGCTAGCCAAGCAGATTTCAACCATTTTAATATCCAGACCAGATCCAAAACCTGGAATTTTTTAGGGGGTCACACCAAAAGAACGTAAAGCACTAGTCAACTAAAGAAAAACTTATGTTTAAGGAGAGAAGCCCATCAAGGGCCACATATGGCCCTGAGAGCTGCAGTTGAGAACCACTTGGCTAGAATATAACAGTAGGTAACATAGAATATATATGAATATAGGATTCAAATTTTGGCCAGCAAGTTTGGGGGAGGGGCTAAGTTGATTACATCGACCCCTAGAGTTCAGCTGGTACTTATTTTATCGAATCTGAAAAGATGAAAGGTAGAGTCAGACTTGGCAGAATTTGAACTCGGAATGTAAAGACAGACAAAATGCTATTTAGCATTTTATCCAGCGTGCTAATGATTGTGCCAGCTGACTGCCTTAAGGAATATATGAATATTAAGCATATTATTTAGACTTAAGCAAGGATTATATTTTTAATCAGTTATTGATTTATCTCGTTTCTATTTCTGCTTCACGTTTTAATTTATTCATTTTTGTTTTTAAATTTGAAGTGTCCTCTGCTTTTTTTTGTTTTTGTCTAGTTTCTTATTTATTTGTCTCTGCCTCTTTTCTATTTTTATATTGAGTTATTGCAGTAATTTTCTTCATTATTATTATTATTAATTATTATTATTATTATTCCGTATTCTTATTTTTATCATGTGCTTTCACTGCACTACTGAGCACAGCTCTATGTGCCTTGGGTATGTGCTGTGGTTTGTTGTGACGCTCTTATTTTCACTGTATTCAAAGTGCTTTATGTAGGATGTGTGTGGTGCCTAGTAGTGCTATTTTCTGTGAGGCGCAATGGCCCAGTGGTTAGGGCAGCGGACTCGCGGTCATAGGATCGCGGTTTCGATTCCCAGACCGGACATTGTGAGTGTTTATTGAGCGAAAACACCTAAAAGCTCCACGAGGCTCCGGCAGGGGATGGTGGTGATCCCTGCTGTACTCTTTCACCACAAATTTCTCTCACTCTTACTTCCTGTTTCTGTTGTACCTGTATTTCAAGGGGCCGGCCTTGTCACTCTCTGTGTCACGCTGATTATCCCCGAGAACTACGTTAAGGGTGCACGTGTCTGTGGAGTGCTCAGCCACTTACACGTTATTTCACAAGCAGGCTGTTCCGTTGATTCGGATCAACCGGAACTCTCATCGTCGTAACGACGAGTACTTCCATATTTTCTGTATTATTATTATTGTTATTATTATTATTATATTATTATATTATTATTATTATTATTATTATTCCGTATTCTTATTTTTATCATGTGCTTTCACTGCACTACTGAGCACAGCTCTATGTGCCTTGGGTATGTGCTTGGTTTGTTGTGACGCTCTTATTTTCACTGTATTCAAAGTGCTTTATGTAGGATGTGTGTGGTGCCTAGTAGTGCTATTTTCTGTGAGGCGCAATGGCCCAGTGGTTAGGGCAGCGGACTCGCGGTCATAGGATCGCGGTTTCGATTCCCAGACCGGACATTGTGAGTGTTTATTGAGCGAAAACACCTAAAAGCTCCACGAGGCTCCGGCAGGGGATGGTGGTGATCCCTGCTGTACTCTTTCACCACAAATTTCTCTCACTCTTACTTCCTGTTTCTGTTGTACCTGTATTTCAAGGGGCCGGCCTTGTCACTCTCTGTGTCACGCTGATTATCCCCGAGAACTACGTTAAGGGTGCACGTGTCTGTGGAGTGCTCAGCCACTTACACGTTAATTTCACAAGCAGGCTGTTCCGTTGATTCGGATCAACCGGAACTCTCATCGTCGTAACCGACGGAGTACTTCCATATTTTCTGTATTATTATTATTGTTATTATTATTATTATTATTATTATTATTATTATTATTATTATTATAATCAAGGCAACAAGCTGGCAGAATTGTTACCATCATCATCATCATCGTTTAGACAAAATACTTAGCAGCATCTCGTTCGGCTTTACATTGTTAGTTTAAAAACTGCTGAGGTTGACTTTGCCTTTCATCTTTTCAGGATTGATAAAATATGTACCAGTGAAGCACTGGGGTTAATGTGGTCCATTAGCCTCCTTTTCCAAAATTTCAGGTCTTGCACCTATATAGAAAGAATTATTATGAATTAGAGAGTAGTGCATGCCATCAAAATGACACTGAGGTACAAATATACGAAGCTTAATATACCCATTATGACTACCCAGCTGATAAGGATGCACAGCATGTTGATTTCATATCAAAATAAACAGTGCATGACCTTGCAGGTGGGGTCCAGTTAGAATTTTCTTCAGGTCAGTTACTTAGTTAGTTAATTTTTTGGCTCAAAAAGCAAAAAGCAAGGCCATGTAGGGGAACATGGAGTTATGTACAGGGTGGTATTCATGTAAAGAGTTCAGGCCACTTGAGGTCAAGGGAGACTTTGAACTGAGCGGTCGTTGGCATCTTCACCATCTCGTCTGGCAGCTTATTCCACGGATCCGCAACCCGGACAGAGAAAGCCTCTCTCTTTCGATTGAGATGAAATCGTCGTAGATAGAGCTTTTCGGAGTGACCCCGCAGCCGACACTCTGGAGCAGGAGTGAAGAACAGCTCTTTCGAGAGGTTACAATTTCCGCTTATGATGTTGTGAGCAAGAATGAGATCTCTACGGCGGCGGCGTTTTTCTAGAGAATAAAGGTCGAGCGTCTTCAGCCTTCTTCATAAAAAAAATTCTTGAGACCAAGAACCATGCGGGTTAGCCAAGCTTGCTCAAAAAGTCCTTGAATAAGCTTTGTTCAAGGATGACAAATGAAACACCTATGTTTCCAGAAATGAATTATTCAAACCCCAAAGAATTCCTCTCAATGCATGGCTATGATGCTCCCCCACTACTCCTGCTCATGATCAGAGATGCACATATCATCAGCCACCAAGGGACATGCTCAACAGGTTAAGATCAAGCAACTGACAAACAATCTGTGATATCAAGCTGAATATTTGCTGTAACCCATCTTTTATTTCCAAGACAAAACATGTACATGATAACACTTCCAATCAGTTAAGATCAGAAGCCATGAGAGCCACTGCCTGGTACTGCATCATGGCAGCATGGAACATGGATGTTAAATGATAATGATATTGTCTCTGTGTGTGTATGTATACATTTATCAATACAGCTGTAAACATATGTATATATTCATCATTACTACACTTCGTATACACGCACGCATATATATATATAAATGATTATAGGTGTAACCCTGTTGACATAGTAAACCCCTGTTTCACAAGCTACATGCTCATATCTACAGTTGTTGTCAGTAATGAATAACTCCTATAACTTATTTAAACAGTAACTAATTCTTCACAGTCTACACCTATTTCTAGAGTTGTATAGTGGCTGCTACATTTAATATTCTAATTGACTCCTTAACCAATTGGATGCACAAAGTGTGGGAGGATGGGGGGGGCACAATATAAAGAACTGGGTCTTGACAATTCTCTCAGCACTCAGCATTGTACACAACTCATCTGAGACTGCCTGTATTAAGAGTCTTTTGGGCCTTCCTGTTCTAAGTTCAAATCTTGCTGAGATCAGCTTTGTCTTTCCTATGTCCAGGGTCTATAAATTAACAGTCAAGTGTGAGGATCAACTCTGCCTGCCCTCAATCAAAACTGCTGTTTTTTATGCCTGAACTAAAAACAGTTTACTTTTTTCTTTTGTTTCTTTGGCAAGGTTATGGGTGGGGTCTCAATAATTTGATCTTTTATACAATTAATGTTTTTTTCTTTCTTTCCTTCTTGTAAAAATAATTGCAGGATTGTTTCAACAGTGGACAAAATGCCATGTTTTTTTTTTTTTTTTTTTTTTTTGGTAACTTTACGTTCTGAAATAATCTTTGCCTTTTATCCTTTGGACGGGTTAGGGATGCTGGTGATAAAGCACCAGTTAAATACTGGGTTTGATAGCATCAACTAATACCTCTCTTTAAAACTGCTGGTCTTGTTCCTAAATTTGAAACCATCATTAAGATGTTTTTAAGATATTTCATCTGGCACTCGCATATTTGTGGATTTTTACCAGATGAAACTATGTTAAAAAAACTACTTTTTTTATGTCAAAATTCTAAATAGAGAAATAAAAATTTAATTACTTGTGTTAATTCTTCCCTGTTTGGAGTTGAAAACAAAAAAAGAAATTTTAATTTGCAATGGAAAAATGTTTTTGTTTTGTAAATCAGCAAAATAGCTCCAGCATTTCAAAATGCCCCTAGAGAGTTTACAGGGAAATAAAAAGAAAAAAATTGCATTCCTCAACAGAATACGTTTATTTCATTGGAGACAAATAATAATTTTGAACAATCTAGCTGACTCAAATAGAAATAGCAGCAACACTAACAACAACTCTGATGTAACACACATTTTGTCGGGGGAAGAAATAAATGGAAAGTTTGAACTAAGAAACAGGGAGGGGGAAAAAAAAAACATTTGTAGGTTTCCTCCTTTTTTTGCTGAAGCTTCATTATGTAGATGAGCTTAAGATATAAAATATCTGATGGAGCTTTGTGACATGGGAAGGTGCAGTCATACATCAGTCCCTTATTGAACAGTGAGTAAAAATTAAAAGAAAATAATTTCTCAAAGGAAAAACCACCCAAGGATTTTTCTTATGCCTCTTATGCCCCTAAGTACCAGTTGAACACTGGTGTTGATGCAATCAATTCATCCCCTCCCCCAAAATTGCTGCCGTTGTGGCAAAATTTGAAACCATTATTATTAATATTATTATTATCATTAAGATAGCAAGCTGGTGGTCATTAGCATACCGGGCGAAATGCTTAGTGGTATTTCATCTGTCTTCATGTTCTGAGTTCAAATGCCGCCAAGGTTGACTTTGCCTTTCATCCTTTCGGGGTCAATAAATTAAGTACCGGTGAAACACTGGGGTCGATGTAACCAACTAGACCCCCTCCCCCAAAATTTGAGGCCTTGTGCTTCCTGTAGAAAGGATAATGTAGGTAGCCCTGACAGAAATGTGAAATAGCATATTTTCTGCTAGGCAAGAAAGATATGTGCTGTAATCAAGAAGAAATTGGCTAAGCCAGTGTGTTAAGCTCCAGAAGCTAACACCACATTACTTATGGCTACACAGTAGATACTGTAAAGGGTGTTGTCAATGCTGTTGATACTTTACTCATTGACACTTTTGTTGTGGCACAGTATAAGCGGGTGGTAAGCACCAATGTGACCAAAAACACCAAGTACTCAGATGGGGGTCTGTCTAAATATATGACTCTTAATGACCCCCAAAGACCATACAGCAATTCTGTTGGGGATGAAGAAACAAAAGCTCAGCTTTTACACTGATGACATTTAGAGCAACTTAAGAGCTTTCTTCCCTGAGAGAAAGAGACTGCAGCAAGCCCCAGAGGATGCTGTTCCAACAGCAGCTTCGGCCTGGTAATAGCAGAGGAGATCGCCTCATCCTTGGTCTCAGAAGCTGAAATAACTCCCTGTCAGTCGTACCATCCAATCACTTTCAAGAGAATAGGAAGCATTTCAGATGGCTACAGTTACAAGAGTGTCATGTCTGTATAAGTTGCATACAATATATATCACATGATATATTGGTTTATCAGGTTTCTTTCAATATCTATTTCTTTTATTGATATACATCAGCAAACAATATTCTCATTCATTTATGATGACTTCTGCATAGTCTCCTAATTAATTTTACTCAAAGTACTGGTCAACTTAACCCCCATGGGAGAAAGAAAAAAAAAACCCATCCAGAAGAAATCTTATACTCTGGAATAGAAGCCTGCTCCCACGCTTGTCACCCAACTTTACAATGATTTGAGTAACTGCAAGCTTGCATGATTCCTGGCAAATCTAGCTACAAAAATCTACACCTCATGCTTCATAACATAGGAATACATCTGATTACATTGAAGCAGTGATTAATTTATAGTGGCATAAAGCTTGCTCAGAGAGCAGTTACCAACACTATCAGAAGCACACACTGTTTCAGTCCAGAGGCTGGATTCCTACAATACATTGCAGTATCTGTTTGGCGATTAAAATAAATGGCTTTTTCCTGGAACTGTTTCACATTACGCGCTTAGTCTCTTAAAGCTACCTTGAGACTTTTAGGGGTATCTCATTGAAACTGAGATACTGGAGACCCTTGTCTGCATACAGAAGTCAACATTTTGAAAAGAAGTGATTGGCACTTTACTAGTAAAATATGAGGAGGTTATGAAGGTACACATCATCTGGGACAAGTTAGTGGTCTTATAGCTTGGTAATTCCAAGGGGACAGTCTATGCTTCTCCATATCACTGAAAGTCCAATTAAGATGTTTAGGGCTTTGTACAGACCTGACTTCCAAGTACATAAAATCTCTGGTTAAATACCCAGCAATAATGATAGATTTTGGCTTTAATCCTTTTGCATTCAGATTACTCTGTCAAATGTAATGCTTATTCATTCACATTGTTTTGAATTAGTCGTGCATTATATTGTAGCTTCAAGATTTTGATCGTGTGTTGTCTGTTTTTAGAATGACACTATAGGGTAGGTGTGATAGGCCAGATCTGGTCATTTTGAACATTAAAAACAAATAGAATATTTCAATCAGATATGGCTGGTTTAAATGCTAAAATGTTAAACTTGTGTGATACCTGACAGATCTGTCCATAAAAACCTGCCCTTCATGCATCACCAGTAACAATGAGTTTATGGCTTTCAACTAAAATAGCCTTTGTAATACTGTAGCTTAGCTGTGGTAATACTACATACGTGGCCATGTAAAGTTATAGTTATACTGTGAATATCACAGCTGTGGTTACTCTACATAATCTCTTCTAGTGGTGGCCTGCCCTTGAATAGGTCCTGTGCATGTAAGCCTTCTTCTGTACTCTCTAAATGACCCAGGAGGACCGGTACCCTTCCTATGCCACCACTAAAAAGATTACTGGGACTTCAGCTGCCATGACAAGACTTAGGATTAAAACTGGAGTGGTTTCCTGTTGCCTTCTCCCCGCAGGTGGGATTTGAACTCAAAATATAAAGGGCTGGAAGATATACCATAAAGCATTCCTGCCAACATGTCAGCGATTCTGCCACTCTCCCACCCACAAAGCAATATGAAAGGAAGTGTTTTTTTGTTCAAGAACACAATGTGCTACCTGGTCTGGAATTTGAACCCATGATCCAGCAATTGTGAATGCAGTGCAACACCCTCACCACTAATCCATGCACCTTCACACACTACATAATATAGGTGTGGCTGAAGCCTATAGCTTCCACATCTGTAAGAGTTCTATGACTGCCACTGTAGCCAGTATTTACCATAATCGTGGGCTATCTTCTTTTTAACGACCGCACCTGTACAAACTCATTCACTCAAGCTAAGGAAAAAGCTGATATGTGGTCACTCAACCTGCTAGAAAGCGCTACCAAGTCTCCTTCAAATCACACCATGTTTAAAAAAAAAAGAAAAAAGGTTAGAAGGAAATAGATGTTTGTCCTATATATATATATATATTCTTTTACTTGTTTCAGTCATTTGACTGCGGCCATGCTGGAGCACCGCCTTTAGTCAAGCAAATCGACCCCAGAACTTATTCTTTGTAAGCCCAGTACTTATTCTATCGGTCTCTTTTGCCGAACCGCTAAGTGACGGGGACGTAAACACACCAGCATCGGTTGTCAGACAATGCTAGGGGGACAAACACAGACACATACATATATACGACAGGCTTCTTTCAGTTTCCGTCTACCAAATCCACTCACAAGGCATTGGTTGGCCCGGGGCTATAGCAGAAGACACTTGCCCAAGATGCCACGCAGTGGGACTGAACCCGGAACCATGTGGTTGGATAGCAAGCTACTTACCACACAGCCACTCCTGCGCCTGTATGTATGTATGTATGTATGTGTGTGTGTATATATATATATATATATATATTATGTGATATGGTCATGGCAGGAATGCATTTGAGCTGAACATCAGTCTGGGCCTAGACAACAACTACAGCAACAACCCTACCCCCTACTCATTTAACTACCACAGCTGTGCTAAGTCAAGCTTATATTTAATGCATGCTGGGTTAGAAAAGTAATTTTGCTGTCAGTGACTCAGTGTACAAATCTCTCTTTCAACTTTAACGACCAAATCAATAACAGACGCTTATTATCATCATCATTATTATTATTATTATGTTTTCGATGCATTAGTTTAGTCTTCTCACACCATAATATTTTTATCTATCAGTTTTGTCGCTGAAAGCTTTCATTTCGATTTGACTGTGGAATACTTTCAGTTTCTGTTTTTCTCTTTCTTTTTCTTTTCGTTTTTACTTATGCTTCTTTTTTTTTTTTCTTCCCTCCCACCACCACCTTTTTAATTGCACCAGTGCAACAACTAACTCTGCAGCCAGCCTTGCAAACTGCAGCAGCAGCAACAGTGGCAGTAACAACAACAGCAGCAGCAGCAGAGCTTGGCCTGCATAGTTGTTTGGCTTAGATTCAACGTTATGTAAGTCGTGAAGGAAACAGACCAAAACATATATTCTTGGCTATTAGAGAAAGGGGTGGTGGTGGTGGTGGTGGTGGTCGATAGTGGTGGTACTGGTTGGATAGGATTAGATGGATTGCTCCGTTTGGGTTGGAGGTTGGCTGGTTGGCTTGCCTAGCTGGATCACACACTGGTTATTGCTGGCTGGATCACACACTGGTTATTGCTGGCTGGATCACACCAGATTGGATTGGCAGGCTGGAGTAATTGTGACTGGTTGGCTGGCTTGTTTAGCTGGTTGGTTGGTTGGTTGATTGGCTGGACAGATGGATGGATGGATGGATTGATCAAGCTAGCTGGGTGGCTAAGTTTGGCAGAGATTGGTTGAATGGATTGCCAGATCACACTGACTTCAGCTGTCTGGATCACTCTGACTTAGGCTTATTTTGGAAGATGGCCGACAACCTGAGGCTATTCCGGCATTGCCTTACCTTTCTTCTCTTCACCGTCTTCATAATATCCTTTGATTAGCTTGTCTCAGTCCACAACCTGATTGTGTCACACAATACCCATTCATTCCTTCCCTTTCCCTCTCTGTCTCTTCCAGTCTCTTCCTCCACCCACCTCTCTCTCTCTCTTTCTCTCTCTCTCTCTCTCCTGCAAGCAACTGGCTTACATGTTGTTGCATTAGAATCGATGCTTTCTGTCAACTGCACCACCGTCATCGCCAACACCAACAACAACCACCACCACCACCACCTCCTCCTCCTCCTCAACTATCCGTTCTTTGCTATGCCATCAACACCACCACCACCACCACCACCATCCTCACCTATGCTACCACCGTCACTACTTTCACTACTGCCACTACCACTTATTGTACATCTAGTCCCATCTCCGACCAGACTTGTTGCTTCTTGTC
The DNA here is from genome assembly GCF_006345805.1 of Octopus sinensis. Classification (NCBI taxonomy): domain Eukaryota; kingdom Metazoa; phylum Mollusca; class Cephalopoda; order Octopoda; family Octopodidae; genus Octopus; species Octopus sinensis. Next base: position 7,768,450 of record NC_043012.1, read on the forward strand.
CCTTTTAATACACTTAACTCTCCCTACCTATCCATTTGCTCCTTCTCTTCCTCCCACTCCTCTTTCTACATCTCACCCCTGACCTTTGCTACTTTTCAATCAAGGATGGAAAACAAGGTGGAGGTTTTTGTTTATGTTCTTATTATACTCATCATCATCATCACCTCCATCTTTCTTACACACACACACACATACACACACACACACCTATTTAAAGCACAAACTACTTCATAACACTTTACAAGCTAAAGGGAGAGCTTTGAGCTGCTAGAAACAGAGAGTAAATGCCCTTCAAATCACGTGACCAGCTTAAGTAAGGAAAGGACACATTGGATAATTTGATATTAGACATAACCCTAAAAAAAGAGGGAGTGGTCTTAGCTGGACTGTCTTTGATCAAATGTCTGCACTGACAGCAATGCACACCATTAACCACTACACACACACACTACTGCACAACCACACATACATACACATATGAACACATATACCAACCACTATACACATACACTGACCACTATATGCACACACACACACACAAACAATAATTATATACACATACCAACCACTATATATATATGCACACTAAGCACTGTGGACATGCATGTGTGCATTTGCAGACCTGTAGCTCTTTAATCAACCCCAGTGTATGACAGGTATTTATTTTATCAGATCTGGAAGAGTGGAAGTCAAAAAAATCAACCCTGGCATGATTTGAACTCTGAACTAAAAGAAAATGTAGCGAAGTGCAGTATCATTTTGTAGGATGCTCAGCTGGCTCTGACATGTAATACTAGTCAAAATGAAATTCTAACACTGGCAATTTGAAGAGAAGGGTTAATCCATTTGTTTTTACTTGGTACTTGACCAGTGGTACTTGATCTTATTGACTCTTAGAAGAGTGAAAGGTGAAGTAGGCTGCTGCAAGATTTGAACTAAGAACATTCTTATTGTTATTGCCTCCCAAGTTCAAATCTCAGAGGTCAGTTTTGCTTTTCATCCTTGATGGGCATGGGTCAATAAAATAAAGAAGAACCAATCAAGTATTGGGAGTTCATTTAATCAACTACCCCTCCCAGCTCCACCAATGATTTGAGTTTGTGAATTTAATTTTTTTTTTTTTTTGTAAATTTTTAGTCAGGAGGGAAAGCAATGCGCATGACATTAAGAACAATAATTATTTGATTATTATTAAGGTGGTAAACTGGTAGAATCATTAACCTGTTCGACAAAATGCTTTGCTGAATTTTGTCCAGCTTTATGTTCTAAGTTCAAATTCTGCCAAGGTTGACTTTGCCTTTCATCTTCTCAGGGTCGATAAATTAAGGACCAGTGAAACACTGGAGTCGATGCAACCGACTAGGCCCCTTCCCCCAAAATGTCACTCCTTGTGCATTCAAAAGAAAGGATTATTATTATTAGGAGGAGGAGGAAGTTAGCTGGATACAATTGATACAACATCAGAAAAATGATTTGTGATATTTGTTGACCTACCAAGGTCAACTTAGTCTTTCATCTCTTTGATGTCCATAAAATTAAATGCCAGTAAAGCACTGGAATCATTTGTATTGACTACTCCCTCCCATTAAAACGATGGCCTTGTGCCTAAAGCAGAAATATCATCGTCATTATTGTTTTAACATCCACTTTTCCATGCTTGCATGGGTTAGACAGCATTCGTTGAGGTGTTTTATCTACAGCTGGATGCCCTTCCTTTTGTCATCCATCATTTGTTTCGAAGCAAGGTAATATTCCTACCCGCATCCCAGTTTGGCATGTTTCCATGGAAGATTGGATGCAATTGCTATTGCTTTCCTAACAGACATTCGTTTACAACTATTGCACGATGTCAAGACAAAAAGCAGAAAAACAAACGCATATGTATGTATCTCATAATGGTCTTCCTTCAGTTTCTGTCCACCAAATTCACTCTCAGGCTAAGATTCTAGTAGAAAACACTTGCCTAAGGCGTCATGCAATGGGACTGAACCCAAAGTCACATGATTGAGGAGTAAACTTCTTGACCGCGTGGTCATTTTTGCACCTATTGTTATTAGTAGTTGAAATATTTGTATTATTAATTCTCCAAGTAGACAGAGAAAAAGCAATAGAATAAGTACCAGTTACGTACTGAGGTCCAACATATCAATTATATCTGCTCAACCCAATATTTGTGGCTTGTGCCAATTTTAGAAATGATAATAATAATAATCATGATGATAATAATAATAATAATAATAATGATAGTGCTTTCAAATATTGGCACAGGTCCAGCAACCTCAGGGGAGGGCTTAAGTCGATTACATCAACCCCAGTACTCAACTGAGACTTATTTTATTAATCCCTGAAAGGATGAAAAGTAAAGTAGACCTTGCTGGAATTTGAACTCAGAATGTGAAGATGAACGAAATGCCACTAAGCATTTTGCACAGCTTGCTAACAATTCCGCCAACTCACCACCTTTGATGATGACGATAATAATAATCCTTTCTACTATTGGCACAAGGCCTGAAATTTGTGGGGAGGGAACTAGTTAATTACATCGATCCCAGTATTTCACTGGTACTTAATTTATCAACCCCGAAAGGATGGAAAGCAAAGTCAATATCAGCAGAATTTGAACTCAGAACATAGCGATGGGTGAAATATCGCTAAGCATTTCGTCCAGCATGCTGACAACTCTGCCAGCTCACCACCTGAATGATGATGACGATAATAATAATAATAATAATAATAATAATAATAATAATAATAAAGAAGATAACAGGCGCAGGAGTGGCTGTGTGGTAAGTAGCTTGCTAACCAACCACATGGTTCCGGGTTCAGTCCCACTGCGTGGCATCTTGGGCAAGTGTCTTCTGCTATAGCCCCGGGTCGACCAATGCCTTGTGAGTGGATTTGGTAGACAGAAACTGAAAGAAGCCTGTCGTATATATATATATATATATATATATATATATATATGTGTGTGTGTGTGTTTGTCCCCCTAGCATTGCTTGACAACCGATGCTGGTGTGTTTACGTCCCCGTCACTTAGCGGTTTGGCAAAAGAGACCGATAGAATAAGTACTGGGCTTACAAAGAATAAGTCCCGGGGTCAATTTGCTTGACTAAAGGCGGTGCTCCAGCATGGCCGCAGTCAAATGACTGAAACAAATAAAAGAAAAAAAAGTATAAAATAATACCAGCAATTTTGAGGGGAAAATATTAGTAGATTTCCCGAACCCCTGAGGGATGAAAACAATAAATTAAAAGCCGTAACTAAATGCCACAAAGCATTTCACCTAGAATTCTAACAATTTTTTTTTAACTCTTACTGTTTTTTGGGGTTTTTTTTTAAATAAATTAACTAGAGTATGTGGGGTACTGCAGGGGGAGAGAGAGAATAGTTCTGTATCAGAATTAGGCTGGGTGTTCAATGTATAGGACATTATTGTAAAACTTCAATGGTAGATGTAGTATGGGAGAGAAGAAGGTAAAAGAAAGATAGTTGTATTGTGTGGAGAGGAAGTGATGAAGGGAGGTGGTGGGATTAATTAGTGAGAATGTAGAGAAGAGACTGTTATAGTAGTGGTTGCAGGTAAGTTTAGGAGAAGGCACAGCTCATTGGTGGCCCTGTAGGCCTTGGATGTTGATGTTGTATGCGGGCAATGAGGAAGCTGAATGGGACATTTCTAATCAGATACTCCGAATAATTGTATGTGTGTGTGTGTGTGTCTGACATACAACTGGGTATACTACAAAGTCATTCACTCCCTCACACACATGTGCACACACTATGCATGCTATGTGCACATTTCTTCCTCAGTGTGTGTGTTTGTGCGTATATGTGTGTGTGTGTCTTCCTCTTTCTATCTCCCTCTCTCCAGCCCATGCTGGTTTTATCACAGATGCATGGTAGTTTGTTTATGAATGTGAGTCTGTGTGGTGTATGTAGCTTGCACATGTATGTGTATGTAAACACACACACACTAAATACAACCATACTTCATTATACCTCTGCATTTCATTAACACTTTGTAGAGGTGGTGATGGAGTTGGAAATGGTGGGAGGGGGTAGGATAAGAGGATTAACTGGAAGACAAGATTGTATATTTGATTTTGACACCATCTCTATTATTGTCTAGTTTCCATTATCTCGCTCCCCCTCTTCCCTTTTTTTTGCACCATCCCACCCCTCTCTCTTTCTCTGAGTGTCTGTCTGTCTGTCTGTCTGTTTGCCTGTGTTTCTGTGGTAATATCTGGTGAGTGGGCGGGAAGATGGAGGGATGGATGGGTGGGTGGGTAGGTCTATGACTGCTGGAGGTGTGGTCAGTTGGGTGAGATATGGGGGTAGCAGATAAAATTTCACATAATCATGGTTTGCATTGAACTAGTGTGTACACATATTCATAGCATAGTCACCACCTGCATACATACATACATACATGGTTATATAGACACATATACATGCCTAGACACGTATATACATATTCATAGGCACACATATACATAGACACACATACTCCACATACACGTAGACACTTACATAGACACATATATACACACATCCATATATATAGATACACATATTCATGCCCACATACATATACATGCATGCATTACACACATATACATATACATTATTAAATACATGTATATATATATGCATACACGCACACATACTAGTATATGTGCGTGGCTAAACATTTACACTTGTACGCATAAATATCATTCATTCTTACATAGATAAAGCATGTACAGTATTATATATCATCATCATCATCAGTATCATTTAGTGTCTGTTTTGCCATGTTTTCATGGGTTGGACAAGCCTCCTCCAGTACAGCTTCTCATCACTTGTCGCAGTCCTTTGTCATCTCTTTCATGAGATCAGATTTAAACTTGTAATTTATTTGAGCTGAAAAGTCACTCATATTAGATAGCGTCAATAATTTTGTGAATTATCTAAATATCTAAAGACAAGATCAGAACTCTTTGTGAAAAGCCACCACTTCAGTAAGTACCCACTGAAGTGTTGTAGATCTACACCTGAACCAAATTTAGCACATTAACATTCTCAACCACCACTCTCCTTCTTTAACTCTCAATCCACACTTTTACATTCTTTTGTTTTTCATTGTATCATACTTACTGCATAACATCTAAAGCAATATTTTCTACTGCTCTCCAACCGTCATATCTTTTCAGTACTTCTACATATTTTCTCAAACAATTGATAACTACTGAAATCTTTTCGACACTTTACTAATTTTAATATTGACTTGTATATTTGTGTGTGTGTACGTGTATGCATGTGTGTAAGTGCGGTTGTGTGGTAAGAAGTTTGCTTACCAACCATATGGTTTCTAGTTCAGTCTGACTGTGTGGCACCTTATGCAAGTGTCTTCTATTATAACCCTGAGCCTGCCAAAACCTAAGTGACTGGATTTGGTTGATAGAAACCAAAAGAAACTTGTGTGTGTGTACATGTATTAACCTCTCCTTCCTTTGACATTACATGATGGTTGTAAATGAGTGTCACCTTCATGCAAGCGATTTCCTTTATGTTCAGTCTTTTATAAAAACATGTCTGGTCATGGGGAAATATTGTATTACCAGGAAATTTGCGATTGCTTTCGGACAATTCATGAGGCACCCATTTTCCAAATTTAGGAACCTTTCCAAGTTGTTGAAGATGACATTGAACAGTTGTATGGTTTGAACTAAGTTTTATTGCCAATTCTTCAACTGGTAGTGTAGCATTTTCTTCAAGTAATACCTCAAGGAGCTTATCATCAAACTCAACTGGATGTCCTGTTCGATCTTCATCTTCAAGGCTGAAATCTTCACTTCTGAATTTTACAAACCATCTTCTGCAAGTTCTTTCATTCAAACATTCTTTCCCATAAACTGAGTGTATGTTTCGAGTCACTTCAGCTGCAGAGTTTCCTTTTTTGTACTCTTAAGCATTATGCGCCTCAAATGCTCTTTGGATACTTCCATGTTAGAAAGGGTTTTAATCAAAGAAATTTTAATTATATTATTCTATAAAATAATATTCAATTAGTTTAAATGTGCATGAATGCATAAAAATAATTTTAAAAAAGGTAAAATCGGACAGAACTTATGGGATGACCTGATATATATGAAGCTGTTTGTTAATCTATACTTGATTAACGTAGTTAATTCTGTCTGACCCATGCAAGTATGGAAAAATGAATGTTAAATGATGATGATGATGCTTTTGTGTTTATCTTATTTCTTCCCCCCCCCCACTGTCACCCTCCATGTCTTCTGTGTTTTTCCCCTTCCTCTCTCCTTCCCTTGTTCAAACTCTACTCTCCACCATCTGTTGATCCTTTACATTTATCAATCTTCACCGTAACCTACTTTAAACAAAGTGTTCTTTTACACCAACTGACAGTGATTAAATTACAGTAAGTTGTCACCAATAAATAAGACCTGGACAGTCATATCTTTTGTTTTTATCTTGACTTCATTTCAGTCAGTTGGATTGTGGCCATGCTGGGGCACTACTTTAAAGGGTTTAGTCAAACAAATTGACCTCAATACTCTTTTTTTTTTTTTGCTTGTTTCTTTAAACCTTTTGCAAACGACTTAGTTTCAAGGATGTAAACAAACCAACAAATGTCAAATGGTGTTAGGTGATACATGCACACACACAACCGGCTTCAGTTTCTTATTTCTTTATTGCCCACAAGGGGCTAAACATAGAGGGGACAAACAAGGACACACAAACGGATTAAGTCGATTACATCAACCCCAGTGCATGACTGGTACTTAATTTATCGACCCCGAAAGGATGAAAAGCAAAGTCAACCTCAGCGGAATTTGAACTCAGAACATAGCGGCAGACGAAATACCGCTAAGCATTTCGCCTGGCATGCTAACGTTTCTGTCATCTCGCCGGCTTCAGTTTCTGTCTAGCAGATTCACTCACAAGGCTTTGGTTGATCCAAGGCTATAGAAGACACCTGCCCAAGCTGTCACATGCTTTGGATCTAAAACTAGAACCATGTGGTTGGGAAGCAAATTTCTTAGCCACACAGCCACCGTTATTGTTGTTCTCCTTCACTCCTCCCCATCCTTTTCCTCTCTCCACTCTTTCAGATGTGGTCCAGCTCCAGTTATGAACACACACACACACACACACACATGCTGTTACATGAAGTAAGAGAGTATGCAGATACTTTGATCCCATTATTTACTATTCTAGGCCTTTCCCCAGTGTTGTACTTGTGCTCCTGGCAGCAAAGAAACACACGACTACTTTGGTGAATCCGAGGGGAAATGTACCTGAACACTTGTGTGTTTTTGCTATTTTTATTTTGTGTTCCAGCCACAAGTTGCCCATTTTATTTTCATACAATGCATAATGAGTAAAGACCCCCTTAGGTCATGAATGACCATGGGGTTGTACCTAGAAAGTTACCCTCTGGGACACAAATCCAGGCAATGTTTTTTTATGGAAGACCAGCAGTCACCCATGCATACCAGCCTCCGCTTTCCATGCCACCAATGTTGTAATGTTGTCAAGGGAAAGGCAATGGCTGATGCAGCTTGGCACCAGTGATGTCACACTCATTTCTACAGCTGGGTGAACTGGAGCAACATAAAATAAAGTGTCTTGCTGAAGAACTCAACACACAGCCCAATCCAGCAATTGAACTCACTATCTCATGATTGCGAGCCCAGTGCTCTCACCAGTGAGCCATGCACTTTCACATACCTCTTACACTTATGTCATGTATACATTCTGTAAAATGGTTGGCATATGAAGGGAAGTGAACAGTGAAGGGGGCCTTCCTTTAGTCTTGTTCTGTCAAGGACAGGACAATGTCCCTAATGCTAGTGCCATAATGTAAATGCACTCAGTACATTCTGTAAAGTAGTTAGTGCTAGGAAGGGCAGCTTGCCTTAAACAACCATGCTCAAAATAAGACGTATAAATAAGATGTGGTCCCTCAATCTCCCATTGAAGAGAACCCATGCAATACATCGCAGCATGAGAACTAGACTAATGTTGATGATTGTGGCAGCTGCATATCCAAAATTGTTGTCCATGCTGTGACTTTGTGACTTTTTTGAGATGGTAGGATGGGATTGGGGTGCCTTTTCTAGCAGGTTAAGTAGCTAAAAAAAAGGCTTCCTCATGGTATGATGCAGTGCAGTACTTTTTGGTATGATATGGTGGTATGGAAAGTGGTGCTTAGCCCTAGTCCAAACCTGATTAAGTAGACTCAGGACCAAACACATTCCGGCCATGACCATCCCGTCTTATTTTCCAGACACAGTATACCTAAAGTTGAATGGTTTTATATATATATATATATATAAATCTTAAGACTGCTAGGACTAACTACAACACAGAATCTCCACTTTCATAACTTTACTGCTGATCCCATGATGGTAGTAGCATAGGTGGTAGTGTTAGGGATAGTAATGCAGATGGAGGTGGAAGGAAATACTCAGAATGAACTTCACTGATTCTATATCAAAGTAATCTTCATATTATTCCTTCTGTACCTGTCAAAGAATTTCAACACACACTGCACACACATTATCTGGCTTTTAAACATGCACACATACACTGTCTCACATACACACATACACTGTCTCTCACACACACATACACTATCTCTCACACACACATACACTGTCTCCCACTACATACACACACGAAAATGCCATAAGCATCGAGTTTAAGTGAGAATATCCTCTCCAATTCAAATGCAATATATTTTTATGTCTTACTTGACAAAAGATCTTAGTAAAATCTCCACTTAACATTAGGGATTAAACCAGCTTATCTGGCTTTGTCGCTACTACTCCCTCTCTTTCGTGTGTGTGTGTGTGTGTGTGTGTGTGCATATGAGTATTTTCCTCCTCCTCCTCCTTTCCAGATAATTTGATCTACCTTATTAATTAGGGCCAATATTAGGTAGTCACCTGTATGACTTGTTGTTAGGCTATAGATATGATGGACATGGAACGGACACACACACGTATGCGTACCCCCTACAGGACCTAGATCATAAAGATGCTGCTATCTGTGACATTTCATATCAGTTGGTTGATTTGCTTCTTTCATCACTGCCTCGTTCACTTGCTATTGAAAATGTGTTGTTGGTTGGATGGATTTGCAAATTTTCGTACTTGAAGGAAGTAAGGTGGCAAACAGACAGAATCATTAGCATGCCAGCTATAGTAGAAGACTTGCTGAAGGTTCTGCACAATGGGACTGAGACCACAGGGTCAGAAAGCAAGCTTAACAATACAGTCACACTTATACCTATATTTAACCCTTTAGCATTCAGATTATTCTGTCAAATGTGAAGGCATATAGCTCAGGGGTTAGAGCATCGGGCTCACAGTTATGAGGCAGTAAGTTCAATTTCTGGACCAGGCTGTGTGTTGTGTTCTTGAGCAAGAAACTTTATTTCCATGTCACTCCAGTTCACTCAGCTGTAAAAGTGAGTTGCAATGTCACTGGTGCCAAGCTGTATTGGCCTTTGCCTTTCCCTTGGATAACTTCAGTGGCATGGAGAAGGTAGGCTGGTATGCATGGTATGCAAGCAGTCTTGCCCAGACTTGTGCCTAGGAGAGGAACTTTCTAGATGCAGTCCCATGGTTATTCATGACCAAAAGGGGACTTCACCCTTCTGCCCTATTCTGTCAAATGTAATATTTATGTATTTACACTATTTAGAATACATCCTGCATTATCTTGTAACCATTTTCATTCCTTGGTTTGTTTACACTTATACTTTAAAGTTGATGCTTTCTGTAGCAAGTTCATCAGGCATACCCCTCTTCAACCACTGGTTCAACCATTCAGATCAGTTGTTCCACCATTGGGGTCTTTGAAGGTTGGTCACACTTACTTTGGTCCTCATTTTCAACATTGCCACCCAAGGTGACCCTACCAAGAGTTTAGCACTCTCAGTAGCATTGCTATTGAAGGCGCCACTCAAAACTATAACTGGATCAGTTGCAGTTCATTGGAGTTTTATAGCTGGATCCTGTAGGTCTCATTCCATATGTGCCACAGAAGAATGTCATGAAATCAAGTGTATGGGTCACTTCCTAGCAAGTTGAGATCCACCTTAGATAAATCATGCCATTGGCACTTGTCTCTACTCTTTGACAACAACAATACTGTAGAATGGTTGGCGTTAGAGAGAGTGCATGATGCAGCCCCATGTCTCATCGGATCCTATCAAATTATCCAGCCCATACAGGTATGGGACATTAAATAATAATTATGATGATGATTTTATATATATATATATAATATATATATATATTATATATATATATATATATATATAATTCTTTTTTGTTTCAGTTTTTTTACTGTGACCATGCTGGAGCACCACCTTGAAAGGTTTTTTAGTCAAACAAATTGACCCCTGGACTTATATTTTTTTAAGCTTAGTACTTATTCTATTGGCCTCTTTTACTGAACTGCTAAGCTACGTGGATGTAAATGCATCAACACCAGTTGACAAGTGGTGATGGAGGTGGGGGGGAAATACACACACACACACATATATATATATGTGTGTGACAGGCTTCTTTCAGTTTCTATCTATCAAATCCACCCACAAGGCTTTGGTCAGCCTAAGGCTATAGTAGAAGACACTTGCCCAAGGTACCACACAGTAGAGCTGAACCCAGAACCATGTGGTTGGGAAGCAAGCTTCTTACCACCCAGCCACCCCCGCACCTATGTGTCCAAGAGTAAGACAACTGGGGATGATTGGAGTTTAAGCTGATCAAAATGTTGTGTAGATTGTAAATATTGAAAAATGTTCACATCTTGAAAGGTGAGATTAATAGTTGGAAAAATTATGATCTTTGATCACCTGAACTGTTACCTGAACTAGCTATGATTAATGGTGTTTCTCAATACCTTGTTAACGAGATTAATGAGACAACACATTCAGCTGGTCACTCTGACCTGCCAAACAGCAACAATAAAATATACATATGGCGCAAAACTAACGAGGAGCTACTTTGTGGACAATCTCCATGCTAGATATAGTACTCAAATCTCCTTGATGTCACATTTGACCTTAGTTAAAACAAAATGCGGGGAAAGGTGCTCTGGATTCTGTTGTCCGAGATAGTTTGTGTCTGGTGAGTGGTGGAGAAAGGATGGGCAAGGCTGGAACATTTTTAACCTTTTGGTATTCAGATTACTCTGTCAAATGTAATGCTCATTTATCCACATTGTTTTGAATTAACGATGCATTATCTCATAGTGAAGATTTTGATGGTGTGATTGTTTATTTTTAGAACGACATTGTAGGGTAGATGTAAGAGGCTAGATCTGGTCAGTTTGAGCATAAAACATTCAAAATTTGGACCTGTTTTTTTTTTTTAACCATTAACCCTTTTGATACTAACCCGGCCAAAACCGGCTCTGGCTCTGTAGTATAAATGTCTTGTTTTCATAAGTTTTGAATTAAACTCTTCCACCAAACCTTAGTCACGATTTATGGTCCTAACAGTAGCTTAATGATAACTAAGTTATTTTACTAAATTCTTTGTTATATTTAAAATAATTGAAAGAAACTCAGAGCATCACAAAATGAATACGGTAATGAAAGGGTTAATGGTTAATCATATGGGGCTGCATAGGACTGTTGGAACAATCAGTACCTCTTTAACACATCATTGCACTCTTTAAAATGGAAATCATCTGTTTTGAGTTTGACCCTTTTTTATTCCTTAAAATATCACAAACAACACAAACAGTTACCAACAACAACACCAGTAATGCCATGCAACAGTTTCTGTTGTTACATTAACTTCAGTAACTTGGGCTTCAGGTGGTGTTGGGGAGGAGGGGATTTGCAGTGGTGGTCATGAGATTGGTGTGTGTGTGTGTGTGAGAGAGAGAGAGAGAAGAGAGATGATGATTTATGGATTTGTGTGCGTATGATGTGTGCATGGAGAAGGTAGTAGTTGTGGCAATAATGATGATGTATGTGTGGGTTAATGGTGGTGGCGATTATGGATATGTTGTACAGATGTGTGTGTGTGTCTATTGATGCTTTGTAGATATATGGTTGGAGTAGGGGTAAATGCTTTGTGGGGGTGGGGTGGAAAGGAAGGAAGGAAGGAGCAGTGTGAATGTATAGTGTATTTTATATTTAGTATGTGGTGTGTCATACTTCGTGATTGTATTTCTGTGTGTGTGTGTGTGTTGTGTGTGTGTGTGTAATATCTGTATACATGTATTGTGTGGGTGGTGTATATACATGTATATTTTCAGTGATGAAGTGTGTGTGTGTGTGTGTGATCATAAATATGTGTTTTTTTTTCACACGTGTCCAAACTTGCCCTGTAGGTGAGCAGCCCTAAGTTAGCAAGAAACAAAGCATTCACGCACACACACACACACACACACTCACACACAGAAAATATATACATACAGATGCTCTTGTGTGTGTGTGTGTGAGTCACTAGAGAGATAGTTGTTCTCTGTATTGTGATGTGTTAACAGTAAAGTTAGTCCTTCTGGAATAACACTGAGTGGAAAGCATTCAGATATAGAAACCATTATGTTATTGCTCACATGGACACACAGACACACGCATACACACACACACACACACTTATGTGCCTTCAGTCATGCTAATCTCTTTCACTCTTTGTGTGTGTGTGTGTGTGTGTGTGTGTGTGTGGTGTGTGTGTGTGTAAAATCCACTGCAACACATACATATATACACTTTTAATGATGTTTAATATACAATAAATATATATATACATATATATATACAATGTATATATATATATATATATATATATTGTATATCTATTGTCCTTCATTTTTGACTGTTAATTCTCTGTTGCTATGGTGTTGGGGATGGCATTGACAGCAGAGAATGTGGTGGTGATGATGATGATGATGATGGCTGGTTGTAACAGTGAAGTTGTTCTTCTTGATGGTGTTGGTGATGGTAATGATGATGATGATGACTGGTAGTGCCAGTGATGTTGTTGGTGCTGATGGTGGTGGCAGCGATCACTGGTATTAACAATGATGATGTTATTGATGGCGGTCATGATGGTGGTGGTGGTGGTGGCGGTCATGATGGTGGTAATGGTAGTGCCAGTGATAGTAAAGAGCATATTTGTGATTAGTGGGTGGTGCAGTTACATTGTTGTCACCACCACCACTGTTACTACCACCAATACTGCAGTCCCTTGATATATTCTCCATAAATGCAATCTTTTGTGACCCAGTTCCAATTAATTCCCATTTGGGGTTAACTTCACTCAGCTAATTAAAATCCCCCAAGAAACAATAGCACCATCACAACCCTCCGTTTTTTTCCTCCTAACCCATAATTCTCAAAATTTCTCAGCTGGTTTTAAAATAAACATGTCATTATTACAGATGATGATGTGGCAAGCATCCATAGTACAGTGAGAGGTTAGTTTGTTTATAAATTGACTAGCTTCACTTCTCTGTTTGAATGATATGAACTTGCAGTGCTGACAATGTTGGTAAAGGATGACAGCCACAAATTCACATAAGTTCGTAACCCTTACTTGTTTTTTTTCGACAAAGGGATCTTTTATTTCTCATACTTAGGAAGGCATGAAGTGAGTGAACAAGTTGTTGACAGGGAAAGTGAGAACACCACCACTGCTCATAACGACCATCATAAAATGTAAACAAACACACAGGTGCACATATGCTTGCACACACATAGACATACAGACCCCACACGTGTATGTGAGTGCCTGATGTTGACCCGGGTGTGGCTGTGTGGTTAAGAAGTTTGGTTTCCAACCACATGGTTTCAGTCCGGCTGTGTGGTACCTTGGGCAATGATGTTGATAATGAACCACACACAATATCATCCTCATCATCATCCTCATCATCATCATCATCATCATCATGCTAGAGCATCATCTTAAAATGTTTTAGTTGAACAAATCGCCCCCAGTACTTATTTTCAAGTCTGGTATTCATTTCATCGGTCTCTTTTGCTGAACCCATTAAGTTACAGGAATATAAACAAACCAACACTAATTGTCAAAGGAAGAGACAAAGACACACGCACACACACGTGCACACAAACAGGTATCATCATTATCATTTTTATGGCCAAATGCCCTTCCTGTTGCTATCCCATAACCAGACATGTTGTCCTGGACAAGGACACCACGTACCAGTGGCATTCATTTCCAGCCAAGGCAAGAATGGAGACACACACATATACATGACGGGCTTCTTTCAATTTCTGTCTACCAAATCCATTTACATGGCTTTGATCGGCCTGGGGCTGTTGCAGGAAGACACCTGCACAAGGTGCCTTGCAGTGGAATTGAACCCAGGACCATGCGGTTGGGAAGCAAACATTTTACCACATAACCATGGCTGCACCTATATATATCATCATCATCATATATATATATATATATATATATATATATATATTGTATATCTATTGTCCTTCATTTTTTACTGTTAATTCTCTGTTGCTATGGTGTTGGGGATATCATTGACAGCAGAGAATGTGGTGATGATGATGCTGGCTGGTTCTGCATTTTTACACACACATACAAACACACACACACACAAACACACTATGGGCTCCCTAACAATTTCTGTTTGCTAGATTCACTCATAAATTTACACTCATTTATTGGTTTGGGGCTGTAGTAGAAGACACTTACCCAAGATCCCATGCAGTGGAATTGAACCCAAAACCATATGGTTACAAAGTGAGCCATGCTGCACCTATACAAGAAACAATGGCAAATATTTCTTTTGTTTACATTCTTAAGTTTAATTCTTCCTGTGGGTTGTGTAACTTAAGAGATGGGTTTGTGCCATGGTGATAGTCTTTCTATGAGCTATCTGTATTTGTTATTGCTTAGCCCTAGGTTAGTCTTGAATGAATGAACTGGATGTCAGAAGCCTTCTATCCTTGACCTTCCTCTATTGTGGTGACTAGAACATCATTATCCAAAGTTTCCTTGTGTATAAGATACAATGTAGAAGAGAAATGGCTGTTATATCTAATGCATCAAATGATCACATAGGCCATTCATTGGTTTGTTGGAATGTTAAGACACATGGAGTGAACTGGAGCATTGTAGAATTAAGGGCAGTGCCCTAAATGCAGGGTGAATTATATTTCAAGACTTACAGGATGTTCATTCAATAGCTGTTAAGGTGTTTGGAAAGTGATTGTTTTTTTTCACAACTATGAAATATGAATCAACCAATCACATCAGAGCCAAGGTTGAATGGCAGAAACTGTCTAGAAATAGTATATCATCTCTTCTACCCAGCAGAGTGTCATTCATAGTTATTTCAGTAATTAACCTCATGGGATAAGAACTTTACGAAACATCATATTCGCCATTGCTTGCTGTATGAGCTTCGAAAGAAAAGTACTGCTTCAGAAGCAATTGAAAGCATTTGTGAAGTGTATCCAGATGTAGTGAGAGCTCATATATGATATGTCAGTTGTGCTTTAAAGATAGTGGTTGTGATATAGATCTGACAAGTCTCGCTCTGGAAGGCAACCCACTCTGAATGACAACCTTTTGAATGAAACTATTGTTACGAAATCACCAAAATCACCTGTTTGAGCGACGGCAGGTGGTTCGTAACACTATTGTATCAGATCCATGTCAAAGCGCCAGAGATTTAATGCAAAAATTTAATGTGTCCTGTTCAGCTATCCATTAACATCTCATACAAATTGGGAAAACATGCAAAGAGAGAATTTGGATTCCACATGAGCTTACGCTTGAGAACCGATCACAATGTTCCACCAGCTATGGCAGTCTTCTAACCAAGAATAGCAACCTGTCATTTCTGCAGTGGATTCTTACAGGTGATGGAAAATGGGTTTTGCACCACAATAGAAAACAAAAAGACAATCATTATTACGTAATGAGAGGTCAGTGTCAATAACAAAACCAGAACTCTATCCACAAAAATCTTTCTGTGTTTGATGGAACATGAAAGGTATCGGCCATTATGAGCTTTTGGAACAGGAAAGGACCATCAGTGCAGATGTCTATTGCCAACACTTTGATTGTATGAATGAGAAATTATGTCGAAAGTGGCCAGCTTTGGTAAACAAAAAAAGTGTTACTCTCCAACATGACAATGCATGGCCATACTCTTCAAAACAACCCCAAGAAAAAATAAGATCATTAGGAGGAGAAGTTCTTCCACATCCTCAATACTCACCTGATGTAGCACCTGCAGACTTCCATCTGTTCTAATTACTAGAACATTTTATAAGAGGCAAAACCTTCAGAAACAAAGAGGAAGTTAAAAACAGTCTTTCAGACATTTTTTTCAGGAATAGGAATAGGTTTCTATGAAAGTGGCATAAAAAAGTTACTTTCCCATTAGGCTGTAGTAATTAAAAACAATAGTAATTACATATTTGATTAAAACTATTCAAATAAACGTAGTTTACAATTGTTTTTATATCCTTTCTGGTAAAACACAATTACTTTCCGAACACCCTAATATATTCACGTGAGTTATTGTGCTTCCATTGTATAATGTGGTGAAGGCATGTGGCTTTGTGGTGAGTGGTTGGGCTCATGGTCATAAGGTAATGAGTTCAATATCTGGTACCATGTTGTGTCATTGAGCAAGACACTTTATTTCATGTTGCTCCAGTCCACTCAGCTGGTAAAACTGAGCTGTAACTATAATTCAGAGGTTCAAACTTGTCGTTTTCTGTGTCACACAAATTCCCTCTCAGAACTATGTTACGGATATGCATATCTGTGGTGTACTCAGCCACTTGCTCATTAATTCCATGAGCAAGTTGTTCCATTGATTGGATCAGCTGGAACCCTTGTTGTCATAACCAATGGAGTACCAGTTCACTGTAGAGTGTAGGGGCTAGGTATCTGTGGGTTACAGGGTAAGAGGGAGATATGAGGGTGTGCCAGAGAAAGGATTCTGTAATGTAGGTTAGGACCTGTAAGGTAGGACAGGGCAATGTTGTGTGATAATGAAGGGCTGAAAGATTTAGTGTAGGTGCTGATTGGTGGCAGGTAGTGGGGAGTATATGGTAATGTGTGGTTAAGGGTGGGGTCTCATGATGTGGCAGTGGTGGTGAGATGGGGGTTGTTATTAAATTGATCAAGAAACTAAGGAAGCAGTGTGTTGTGGTGGTGGTGGTGGTGGTGGGGTTATGTTTGTGTGTGGAAGGGGTAACTCTGTCTTGTTAGCCCAGCGTGCATGCCATCAGACACAACCATTGTAATGGCTAAAAATATCATTGATTGGTTGGTAGTTAGTTTCCTGCAGCCAGTTGTTTGTGAACACATGCTATTGTATGATTGGTCAGATGAAGGAGCGGTGGTGGGGTTATACATGATGAGGTTGTCACAAGATAAATTGCTGTTTGGGGGGGAGAAGTTGTAAATGGCAACTTTAAATGAAAGCGTACACACTCACCCATACAAGTGTGTGTGCATATATTTTAAGCTCATTCATTCTCATATCCTCATTTTCTTATCCACACATCATACTTTCGTACACATACACACGTTTAAAAACTAGTTTTGTAGAAACTTCTTTCAAAATTGCATTTTTTTTTTTCACACGTTAACTTTGTGTTGGTTGAAATATGTAAAATGTTAGAGAAAGAAACCTAGTTTTTTCTTGCAATAAATACCAATTACATACATCTAAAGCAAATTTTTTTCAGGATCCCCAATTTAGTATTTTGTTATGATGACCCCAAAAATCTTATATGAACCTTCAAGGGTCATATGAACCCTGGTTGAGAATCACTGCTTTAGACTCACCACTTCCGCCCCTTTTTCTTCAGAATGGAGCATCTCAAACCAACAGAGACCATCTACATCAGTGGGTTTCAATCAGGGTCCATTTGACCCTTGCAAGTCCCTTAGATTTTGTTAAAAATTATGTGAAATAAACCGATTATACTTGTACAATATACTTTACAATTTTTTTTTATGCAATTCTTAAGAATATCATTAAAAATGAAATAGGATTTTTTAGACATTGAATGGTTATGGGGGCAGGGGACAGCCAAGTAATATAAGAAGCAAAGGAATCCATAGGTGAAATGTGGTTGAGGACCACTGATCAATGTGATCTTTTGACCTGCTAGAAATAGCAACCAGGACACACACACCCACACCTCCAATCACACTCCTCTCCTGCTTAAGAAAAAGGAAGGACTACTTGGCCAATGTAGTTCTAATATATACATAAAAGATGAGATGCTTACAGTTGGAATGTGTTTAGTCATAAGTCTGCTCAATCATGACTGACCTGGGACTAAACCATAACCACCCATCTCACACACACACCACCACCACCACCTTCTCATTAACACCACTGTCACCTGCCATACATATACCATCACCAACATCACCCCATCATCATCTTTACAACTACCCCCTTCCTCCACCCCACCCCCAGCACACTGTCTCTTATCTGGCTGTTCTGCTATTCTTTCCACCCCACCCCATCTTCACACAGTGTTCCTCTTCCCATTCTTCTTTTAATCATTCCTTGTTACTCTGTGTGTTTGGTGTGTGTGTGTCTATGCATGCATGTGTGTGTTCGTGTTTAGATAGGGTCTGCATATATACATACAGGTATTATTTCTTTACACACATGCGCACACACACACACACACACGTACTTTTGTGTGTGTGTACATATATATATATATAGATAGATAGATAGATAGATAGATAGATATACATATATATGTGCATGTACATGCATGCACACACATATACATACATACATGTATATTGTGTGTGAGAATGTGCGTGTGTGTGTGTGTAAAGATATATGTAAGAAAAATGTGTGTGTATGTAAGAAGTGTGTATATATATATATATATATATATATATATGTATGTATGTAAGAAGAATGTGTGTGTGTATATGTGTGTAAGAAGAATATGTGTGTGTGTATGTATATATATTCATATATACATATACGTAATTGTGATTGCAATGCATGTGTAGAAAGATTGGCTATTTATGTATGTATGTATGTGTTTAATATACACATATGCGCTATATGTATGTATGTATCTGTCTTTCAGTGCCCTTCATTTATTATCTCTCTCTCTCTCTCTCTCATAAACATACTCTTATCTCTATCTTTCTTTCTCAATCTACACTGTTTCCACCCCCACCCCCTCATGATTTATTAAAGCCACCCTCCGACCACCATTGTTTCTCTCCTCTGGCTCCACCTCTTTCGCCTCATTATTTTTCACCGTTTGTTAGGATAATGTATTTTTATTTTTATCTGATGACAGTGTGTACAGCATGGTGCCTTGGCACTCTGCCACGCGCACGCACGCATCTGTATGCGCGTGTGTGTGTTGGAGGGGTACTTGACCATGTGGTGTGTTTTATATGGCCTTGCGTATGCGCTTTAAAAGTAAGTTTGTGCATGTGTTTGTATGCATGTATAGCTATGCATTTGTGGGGCTGTGCATGTGAGTGCACGTATGGCTATACATCTCCTTATGTGTTTATAAGGATGGTTGTTTGTGTGTGTGCGTGTGTGTTTCAACCTATATTGTTTGTATAATGGTTGGAGCAGTTGTTAATGGTGAAGCTCCCCCCAGCCAACCACCACGCCACCACTTCTACTCTACTGCCACATCAATGTTTGCTGTGGAAGGCCCACCATGTGTCTTTGGTTACGAACTGTGAGCATCTGATAGTGGCGTTTTTTGTTTAAGGGCAGCTTGTGGCGGTTATAGTGGTGAATCTTAATTGTAAGATGGAAGATGTATGGACTGAACATGGAGTGGTAGTGGTGGTCTCCTCTTCCTCTTTTCCTACTCCTCATATTCCTCCTCTTCCACCGCATCCGCTTCCACCGCATCCACTTCCACCTCATCCCCTTCCCCTGCATCCTCTTCCACTGCATCATCTACCGCCGCATCCTCTTCCACCACATCCTCTTCCGCCGCATCATCTTCCGCCGCATCATCTTCCACCTCATCCTCTTCCACTGCATCCTCTTCCACCACATCCTCTTCCACCTCATCCTCTTCCACCGCATCCACTTCCACCTTATCCTCTTCCACCTCATCCTCTTCCACTTCATCCTCTTCCACCACATCCACTTCCATCTCATCCTCTTCCACCACATCCACTTCCACCTCATCCTCCTCCTAATCCTCTTCATTCTCCTCATTCTCCTCCTCTTTCTCATCCTCATTCTCCCTCGCCCCATTCTCTCCTCGTCCCTTCAATCATCTCATTTTCCTCTGCACTGAAACATTGATATGTTCACATGTACAGCAAAATCACTTTTAATTCTGCTGTATGCTGGCTTCTACAGTTTCTCTATCTCATTTATTGCCAATACTCTTCCATTGAGAAGTTGTTTTCACCTAAACAAGACAAAGAAATATGATAAAACTGTTTTATAAGGGCTGATGACAATCATCATCATCATCATCATCATTGTTTTTATGCCTACTTTTCCAGTACTAATAGCACAAGACTTCTTGAGACATAGTTCTAAGTCTGGTTGCCCTTTCTGTTGCTAAACTTGGTTTTCTGCATTCATAAGAGTAGAATGGATTATTATTATTATTATTATTATTATTATTATTATTATTATTATTATTATTATTATTATTACTACTACTACTACTACAACTACTTGAAGCATGAAAAAAGGAACTTTAAAAATGATGATGGTGGTGGTGATGATGATGATGATGATGAAACCAAACTACTTTGTCTTCACCATCAAAATAATTTGTTTGATATACTTTTGTTTGTTTTGTGTATTTTTGATGAAAAGATCCTTTTCAAAGAGAAGAAAGGGTAGCTTTTATATTTACAACTGAGTGATATATGAAGTAGATCTCCACACACGTTAAAGCCCGGAGGCAGAGTGAACTGGATCAAAGTTAGAGTGGCTGTGGCTGTAATAGCAAGCAGTGAGAAAGTTCCTGCCAATCAGTCAGAGGACAAAATCAACTGTAAACTTCCTCTGTCTCCATTACTAAAGCACTCAACTTCAACAGAAGATAGTAAAGAGATACTCTGACCATCTACCTGGTTAGTAGCATATCTTTTGAACTGTTGTGTTTGACTGCCAGGCTTCAATATGAATGGTAAAGATGTCTGAATCTCCTTCTACATATGCTACTGAGCTCTACTTCTCTTTGAAAAGGAGCTTTTGATTGAAATTTCAGTAAGAAAATAAATTGTTTTTATTACATACGTTGTTTTGGTTTCCAAATTTGTTTAGATTTTCATATATTTTATTAGTTTCAAATTTTGGCACAGGGCCAGCAATTTTGGGTAAGGGGGCTAAGTCAATCAGATCAACCCCATTGTTCAACTAGTACTTATTTTATTGACCCCAAAAGGATGAAAGTCAAAGACGACCTCAGCAGTATTTGAACTCAGAACATAAAGACAGCCAAAATTTACAGTATTTCAGGAACAAAAAAAAAAGCTATGCAATGGGTCTGTTACATCAGAGGCAACTCTGGGCTAAATAAAGCAAACAAACAAACATACTTCACATTAAAAGATTATCTACCAAATAATACTAATAAAGTTGATGGTATATCTTAGAAGTTTCATTCCCTGGTAAAACTCCATGTATTTTAAACATTTTCTCATGCTCTATCTAAGACATAAAAATTGTTCAGGCAGAGTTACTTCACTTAACTAAAGACCTCAAAATTGTGCAACCTGACCTCATTTTCAAGGTTATTTTTGTTGTAAAAAAGAGTTGTTGTGCAAAAAAAAAACATACTTTACTTGGTAGCCAAACGATTACCTAATCATTTGAAACCTCATACATCAAAATAGGCAGCTCAGTTTTCGAATTCATAAGGAACATATGTGCACATGCGCGTGCACAAAATCTGTCATATATATATATATATCAGGTCATTTCATCATGTTGAACATTTAATCCCTATACATTTTTTCCTCTCATTCCTTTCTATAGTAAAGTATAGGCTCAAAACAGTCATAGACATTTCTATTCTTCCCGAGTGTCAAACTAATACACCTGCTTGCTGTTCTCTGACCTGTCTTCATCTTTTGTTTTCTGTCAATTTGAACTATATATATGTATGTATTTTTATGAGAAAATTGATATCCTGTTAAGTATGTGCATGTGATACTTTAATAGTGTCTTCACACATGCACGCATATATATATATATATATATATATATATATATATATACCTACTTATAGAACATAGTTCCCTTTCTCTCTTACCCATATATTTTATACTTCACATAGATTGACAGGTAAAGTCTGCCTTTCTTTCTCGCTCCCCCTTTCTCTTTCTGTCATACACCATCCCTTTTAACCTACCCCACCCACCTTATCACATTAATTTATTTGAGACTTGACAACCTATCAATCAACCTTACCTATTATGATACAATATGTGTGACACTCACCTAACACTGTCCAAACGTCTCTTGCTACTGTTTGTATGTTACCTTCTTACCTGATACCTGTCTACACACACACACAAATGTGTTTGTATATGCGTTTCATCATTTTAACGTCCACTTTTTCATGTTTGTATGTGTTGGAGGGAATTTGTTGAGGCCGAATTCTCCAGCCAGATACCCTTCGTGTTACCAACTCTCACCCATTTCCAAGCAAGGTAATATTTCCCCATGGCTGAACATGTTTACATGGAAGATTTGAACCAGAGGGCGCTGCTTGTATGATAGTACCCTCTCATTTACAATTGTCACACAATGTACAGACAAGGAGGCACGCACACACACACACACATCCAGTGGGATTTGAATTCAAAACCTAATCAGAAGAAATGCTGCTAAGCATTTTGTCTGACTTGCCAGCTAATAATAATAATAATAGGTTTCAAATGTTGGTGCAAGGCCAGCAATTTTGGGGTAAGTGGGTAAATCTGTTACATTGACCCCAGTGCTTAAGTGGCACTTATTTTATTGACCCTAAAAGGTGAAGTCAACCTTGGTGGAATTTCAACTTATAAATAATAATAATAATCCTAATATAGGCACAAGGCCTGATGTTTTGTGGCAGGGGGGATAAATTGATTACATCAACCCCAGTGCTCAACTGGTACTTATTTATTGACCCCCCCCCAAAGGATAAATGGTAAAGTTGACATTGGTGGAATTTGAACTCAGTACATAAAGTTGGACAAAATGCTTCTATACATTTATTCTGCTTGTTCACTGCCTTAATGATGATGATGATAATATTTGTGATGAAGTTTGCTTACATGACCACAAATTTTGAGGATAGGGGTCTCTAGTTGAAGAAATGCCTTATTTGTTTTAGCTCTTCTATGTTCTGAGTTCAAACCCAGCTCAGGTCAACTTCATCATCCATCCTTCCAAGCTTGATAACATTATATACTGGTCAAATGTTAACACTTTAACTCTTTAGCATTTAAACTGACCGTATTCAGTCCATATATTCTACCTGCTTTATGTGGAAACCTATTTCTTTACTACCCACAAGGGGCTAAACACAGAGGGGACAAACAAGGACAGACAAACGGATTAAGTCGATTGCATCGACCCCAGTGCGTAACTGGCACTTAATTTATCGACCCCGGAAGGATGAAAGGCAAAGTCGACCTCGGCGGAATTTGAACTCAGAACGTAACGGCAGACGAAATACGGCTACGCATTTCGCCCGGCGTGCTAACGATTCTGCCAGTTCGCTTTATGTTGAAACCAGCCAGATCTGGCTTTTCATGCCTAACCTACAATGTTCATTCTAAAATAATCACATCATTGAAATCTCTAAGCAACAAGACAATGCACAATTAATTTAAAACAATGCAAACGAACAAGTACTACATTTGACAGAATAATTTGAATGCTTGAAGGGTTAATATATTGTATTGTTCACAAATTTTGTGACCTTGCATCTCTGTAATGACTAACTGGAATTCTAGGAGTGAAACTAGTTGAATAGTGAACACAATATAGTATTTTGTTATGCCTCAATCTGATTCAAGTTCAAATCACTTCAGAGCTGACTTGGCCTCTTGTTCCTCCACTACTGAAAAAGGTTTGTCTATAAAAATGAAATTTCAATACATTTCCTTTCCTTGTCACTTCTACCACCACCACCACCAGCCTCTATTATGTTGTTGCGTAGCCCCAGGCCAGTCCTGACCAAAAGCATTACAACCATCATCTTCCTGGCTTGTACAGAGAACTGCATTATCTAATGCAGGAGTGTCCCACACACAGCACGCGATAATGTTTTGTCTGACAGACAGATGGGCAAATGGATGAACGGACAGCCAGCATTCACATGACCATACATCCGTACACTTATACACACACACACACACACACACACACACACACACACACACACACACACACACACACGTGTGTGTATGTGTATAAACACACACACACACATTCATACATTATAAACCACATCCATACACATCACTGTTTGTGCTTGATTTTCATAGCTGCCATCATCATCATCATCATCATCATTGTCAGCATCTCTGTCACCGCCATTATTATCGCAATCATTATCACTATTATTCCTTCTACCACCACCGTCATCGTCATCATCGTCGTCATCATTGTCTCTGCTGTTGTTATTTGAACTTGTTATTGATTTCTTAATATAATAATAATAAGCCATTGTAATAAAATATCATTTCCCTAATCTCAGCGTACATCCAATCAGCTCTACTGTTGTCAGCCTCGTTAACCCTTCTACCACTACCATCTTTCTTGTCTTGCTTTTATATGACCACCACCACCTCATATCCTCTGCTTCTCTTTGAATTTTCATCCAGTTACCTGCTTCTTCACTCTTCTTACCATTGTCATCGTCATCAGTAACCTTATCAAGACTTCTTCACTAACTATGAAATCATCAATAGGGTGGTTAATGGAGGAATTGGTGGACTGTGGTCAAAAATGCCTTGTCGTATTTGGTTAACTTTCTTTACAGTCCAAGATCAAATCTTACTGGTATCAATCTTTGCTTTTCTACCTGCCATGGGGGGATGTCGATAAAATAAGGACCAGTGAAAGGAACTGGTTTAGTCAACCATAACCTGTCCCCTCAAAGCATGTGACCGTCTGTTAATGTTAACGCATGATAAAGTTGGTGGAGGAGGGAGCTTTCAGAGATGGTAGAGAGCAACATATAAATACCTTAGATGTGCCACCTGGGTAGGCAAGGTAGTCAGTGCCTACCCTGAATAAACTAGATCGATAGTAACATTTTCCTTTTATGGCAAAATATGCACCAAATTCAATAAAATTATAAAGATTACTCTGATTACTATGCATAAAATACAAAATATTTTATCTTTTTGTAGATTAAGTAGGCATAATTCGCCCCTGCCTTTCAATCTCAGTATTAAAGCTTCACATAGTATTGCTGTAGTACACATGCTGTGTACATTCCTACAACATTTTTTTTGCATACTATAAAGGCAGAGGTAAATCTGCCTCCAACTCAGTTGTGCACCTGTGTTTTGCTTTTTTTGTGTGTGTGTGTTTTACTACATAAACATCACCAATTGCCTACCCCAAGTAATTACTGACGTGACATACCTGCTTTTTATGTATCAAGTTATGTCACTTTGTTACATTCTAATGTGTTAATTCCTGAGGGAGAAATCTACCTTCCTTGTTCCATTGCTTGAGAAAACACAAACCAGTCATGTATTGAGGTCAATCTCTTCCCCCACTTCACCCAGATTTCTGAACTTGGTATTGAAACAAACGATTTTTGTTGTTGTTGTGTAACCATGATCACACTTATTACATAATGATCCACAAATTTACCATGCGCTCTAAATAATTTGTTAAATCACTAATTGTGGTCCACATCCAAATGGTCCCAATATAATATACTATGTCACATGAAGTGACTGGTTCACTTCATAACAACCCCATGGTTTGGCTTCAATTCTGCTGTGTGACACTTGGAACTAGTGTCTTCTACTATAGCTTTGGGTTAACCAATGCACTTAGAATTAAATTTGAACGCAGAAACAGTATGGAAGCTTATCATGTATTAACCCCTTATTGGTTTATCCCGAGTTTACTTGTGCATCGCAAATGTATCTTTTTAGAACCAGTGTTGCCATAGTGTGCAAACCAGCTGGGAAAAGTTTTATCAAAATTGATTCACAGAGAAATCCTAAATTTCACTCCTAAGCTATTAGCATGTTTCTGGGTGTGTATATGTATGAATATATGTGTGTGTATATATACACACACACACACACACACACACTTCTACTCGAGTGAAATATCTTAAATGTCAAATTATTGAATTTGTTGCCATCACAGCTGAATGAATGGATTACTTCAATCTAAGATGACATATTACAGTGGTTGGCAGCCTGGATTGTAGGGTATCTGTTCCAAATGGCAGAATATAAATAAATACCATTTATCAGCTCCTTTATGGGGGGTAAAAAATTGATTTGAAATAAAGTCAAAATCCTTTGCAAATGCTGCTGATATTGGCGCAGGAGTGGCTGTGTGGTAAGTAGCTTGCTAACCAACGACATGTTTCCAGGTTCAGTCCCACTGCGTGGCATCTTGGGCAAGTGTCTTCTGCTATAGCCCCGGGCCGACCAATGCCTTGTAAGTGGATTTGGTAGACGGAAACCGAAAGAAGCCCGTCGTATATATGTATATGTATGCGTGTGTGTTTGTGTGTCTGTGTTTGTCCCCCTAGCATTGCTTGACAACCAATGCTGGTGTGTTTACGTCCCCGTCAATTAGCGGTTCGGCAAAAAGAGACCGATAGAATAAGTACTGGGCTTACAAAGAATAAGTCCCGGGGTCGACTTGCTCGACTAAAGGCGGTGCTCCAGCATGGCCGCAGTCAAATGACTGAAACAAGTGAAAGAAGAAAGATTGGTTTCAGATTTTAGTACAATGCCAGCAATTTGGTGGGGTAGGAGTTAAGTCAATTACATCGACACCCCAATGTTTGACTGGTCCTTATTTTATTGACCCACAAAGAATAAAAGGCCAGGTCAGCCTCAATGGAATTTGAACTCAGAACATGAAGACACACGAAATGTCACTAAGTATTTTCCTTGGCATGCTAATGATTCTGCCAGCTCGCTATCTTATAGATAATGCTAATATTGGTACCCTAAAGATGGAGTCTTCTTTACAAAAACAGAGAATGGTTAACAATGGTTGGGTTTTTGGGGTTTTTTTTTTTTTTTTTTTTTTTTAAATTTCTGGAAAATTATTTGTGTGTGTATTTACTTCGTTTACATTTGTCTTATTCTAATTTCCTTCTCCAAACAGGTTCTACGCCCGAGACTCTGGACTTCTGAAATTCAAGATCTATGCTGGACTCCAAGGCCGCAACCCGCCACCCACTGCCCGCCGTCTGGTTGCTTTCACCTTTCATCCTTATGAGCCATTTGCCATTAGTATCCAAAGAACAAATGCTGAATATGTGGTCAATTTTCACGTCCGGCATATAGCCTACGAAGCTGATTAGGTTGCGACCTCTATCATGCCTCTCTGTCTCTCTCTCTATTCTGTCACTGTCTTCCATCTATTACTTCCTCATTGTCCTCCTCTTCTACTTCTCACCATTTTCATCCTTCTCTCTTTAATGACAATTTAATTCTAGCTCTCCATACATGGTTTTATACAAACACATTTTGACATTTTATTCAATACACATATACACATGCATTACATGGACATAACACAATAGTTACTTGTTATATTCAAAATAAATAACATACACTCATATTGTGTGTATATTAAATGGTGTGCACTTTACATGCATATTATGTCATGCACACATAGTTATAATAATGTATAACTTAATTTCAAATAATTCATTAAAGGTCAGTATGTATCTTGCTATGAGCTTTTCAAATGTTGAAAAGCTCATGATGAGTGGAACGTGTGGCCATTTGTAATGAATCATTTTAACTTAATGTGATATATATCTTTCTCAACATCTAGCCTTGTCCTAATACTTTAACTGAAAGTAGCTTTCAGTGCTAAACTACCCTTTCATCTGTGTGTGTGTGAGAGTATGCCTTCAAGTTTTTCCATGTTCTCTCTCTTTCTCCAACCATTTAAGATGTGTGTGTGGCACCAAAACCATGTTCCTCTTCCCTCTCCTTCCTTCCTCCTCCATTGGAAGCAGTAAATTTAATGCTTTTATTATTCCCTCTTATTACCCACCCATCTGCACATGCACACACGCACACACACACACAGTTTTCATGTTCTTTTACAACTGCAGCTAAAACCTGAAATATCTTCCTCAGTATTTCAGTTTTGTAATTCCAGTCTCCTATTAGCTGATTCCTAGTCCAGCTCATTTGGTTTTGTTTTTATTTAGATGATATAAATCATACTGGTTAAAAATTATTTGTAACTTTTTTTTTTTTTTTATGTAAAAACTTTTATCAAAGTACATTTGAGTAGACTATACTAGTCTGAAGAGGATTAATAAGGTCAATACACCCATAGTTGTCCCCCTTGACTGAGAAAAAGAAACATTAAACTTATATTTCATTGGCACATAATTATCTCCCCTGCAGTTTCTGAGCTTGTTAAGGTTTTCTTTTACCTGCTTTTTTTTTCTTTTTTTTTTTTTGCTTTCCAAAAAACCTTCCGGTCAAGAATATTTTGTATATAGCATTTAGTATCTCACCCTTTAACGTATGTACCCAAATTCATACTTTTCATTTATTTGAGCTATTTCTCTTAGCTCTTTCTTATAGTCTTTTTACTATGGCTCATAAACCAACATTAGATCGCTTGTCGACAGTGTTTGTGTGATGAATGAAAAACCACTCTCTCTCTCTATCTATCTATCTCCCCTGGATTGGATGCTAGTCCACTGCCATTTTAACTTCTCTGTGCAAACCATTACCTATATTGTAGTTGGGTGAAATAACTGAATCAGCAAATGTATTGAATGCAACACACCACCTTCCAACCTTCTAATGAGCTGAGTAATTAGTCATTATCTCAGCTCATCATATAAAAGCTATTAGTCAATGAGGAAACCTCTGTGTGGTCACACAACCTACCAAAAATATCAGCTAAATCACCCTCAAATCACATATCTTGTTGTATTAAAAAGCAAGAATACACTAGA
Source organism: Octopus sinensis (assembly GCF_006345805.1). Lineage (NCBI taxonomy): Eukaryota > Metazoa > Mollusca > Cephalopoda > Octopoda > Octopodidae > Octopus > Octopus sinensis. The sequence continues at coordinate 7,797,618 of NC_043012.1, forward strand.
TAATGCAATCTTAGCTCACTGTCTCAATAAAAGACTGGATGGTCAGAAGTGGAATGTCGTTGATCTCATAGGTCTATCAGATCATGGCTAATCTGGGTTTAATTAATCACTTGCTCTAAACCGGGTTACCTCTTAATCTAAATGCTTCATCCTCAATGACAGAACACTTGTCTACTTCCTTTAGACTTAATCCATCATCAGGCTTTACAAAGCCGTCACTTGGTCCCTGGGTACCTCTAGCAGAAACCCATTCTGGCACGAGTATTTCACATCAAGAATCTGTTCTGATAATACACGACTTCTTTCCTTCGTTCCCAGATCCTAATCAATCACAGAAGACTCTGAAAATATTATTCATGGAAAATACAAGACTACGAAATCGTGGTTGACTTATGACAGGGTGGAGGGTAAAAAAAAGAGCACAAACAGGGGGGCAGGTTGCCTGGCACTTTGTCAGTCATGACAGTTAGTGTTCCAGTTAATCTGAACAAGGGAACAGCCTGCTCGTGAAATTAACATGCAAGTGGCTGAGCACTCCACAGACATGCAAACTCTTGACATAGTTCTCAGGGAAATTCAGCGTGATACAGAATGTGACAAGGTTGGCCCTTTGAATTACAGGTACTACTTGTTTTTGCCAGCTAGAGTGGACCAGAGCAATGTGGAATAAAGCATCTTACCCAAAGGCACAACACACTGCCAGGAATCGAACTCACAAGCTCGTGATTGTGAGCTGAATATTCTAACCACTCAACCACCCACTTACATGGTCTGAAGCCTAGTATCAAAAATGCTTGAACTCCTAGTCGTAAGAGAATCCTTAATCTTTTAGCATTCAGATTTCTCTGTCAAATGTTGTGACCCCCTTTGGTCGTGAATGATTATGGGATTGCACCTAGAAAGTTACCCTCTGAGGCACGATGTTATCCAAGGGAAAGGCAAAGTCCGATACAGCTTGGCACCAGTGACATCACAGCTCATTTATTAATGTGCAAGTGGCTGAGCACTCCACAGACACGTGTACCCTTAACGTAGTTCTCGGGGAGTTTCAGCATGACACAGAGTGTGACAAGGCTGGCCTTTTGAAATACAAATACAACAGAAACAGGAAGAAAGAGTGAGAGAAAGTTGTGATGAAAGAGTACAGCAGGGTTCATAACCACCCCCTGCCAGAGCCTCATGAAGCTTTAGGTGTTTTCACTCAATAAACACTCACAATGCCCGGTCTGGGAATCGAAACTGCGATCCTACGACCGCGAGTCCACTGCCCTAACCACTGGGCCATTGCGCCTCCACTCTATCAAATGTAATGCTTATTTATTCACATTGATATGAATTTGTCATGCATTACCTTGTAGCTTTGAGATTTCAGCAACAAGATTTTTAAAATAATATTTTGGGATAAGTAGGCGTAGGAGTGGCTGTGTGGTAAGTAGCTTGCTTACCAACCACATGGTTCTGGGTTCAGTCCCACTGCGTGGCATCTTGGGCAAGTGTCTTCTACTATAGCCTCGGGCTGACCAAAGCCTTGTGAGTGGATTTGGTAGACGGAAACTGAAAGAAGCCCGTCGTATATATATGTATATATATATATATATGTGTGTGTGTGTATGTTTGTGTCTTTGTTTGTCCCCCTAGTATTGCTTGACAACCGATGCTGGTGTGTTTATGTCGCCGTCACTTATTAGTTCGGCAAAAGAGACCGATAGAATAAGTACTGGGCTTACAAAGAATAAGTCCTCGGGTCGATTTGCTCGACTAAAGGCGGTCCTCCAGCATGGCCACAGTCAAATGACTGAAACAAGTAAAAGAGAAAAAAAAAAAATAGAAGTGTAAGAGACATCTGGCCTGTTTGGAGATAAAATATAGAATATTTTGATTGGATATGGCCAATTTAAATGCTAAAGGGTTAACTTATACCGAACTTGGCATCATATCGTCATATGTTTGACGATTGAAAGTGGAGTGTGTGTTTGTATGTGAATGTTCAGAGGGGTTAATGGAGAAAGCGAGAGGGTGTAAGAGAGAGATAGTGTGAGGAGGGTCTTCATGGATGGAGTAAGAATTGTAGCAAGTGAGAGAGATGAGTGGGGTAGGGGAGCAGCCTGCTGACCAAATGTAAACAGTATACAGACATATCACACATGTGCGTGAACATACACACATAGATGTGTGACCAGCAGCACAGCAGAACAAAAACCTGTGACCATCGACCCCAGACAGAAGGGGTAAAAGCACAATGTTTTATTTGTTTGTTTGTTTGTTTGTTTGTTTGTTTGTTTGTCTTTGATGTTTTTTATGGTATGTCATATGTAATCTTGCTTTGATATCTGTTACACATTAAACATCCTTAAAATATTTGGAGGTGTGAGATTAGGGGAGGGTTGAGGGGCAGGGAAGGCTAAAAATAGCATTGGTCCCTGCAACACCCTACATCTTCCCCTAACATCCCCTAATCAATCCCCCTTTTTTTTTTTTTTTTTTTTTTTTTTTACACCCTTCCAAATCAGTGGTTCTCAACATTTTTAATATCCAGACCAGATCCCAACCTGGATTTGTTTTTAGGGGGCCACTCCCAACAAAAGTAAAACACAAGTCAATGGAAGAAAATTTTATTACACTTATAGAGAGAAGACTGTCGGGAGGCGGGTGGGGGGGGGGTCGAAGGATGGTCGCGGATCACATGTGGCCCTGTGAGCCATGGTTGAGAACCGCTGTTCTAAATTTTGCTTCAGAATTTTGGGTTTCTTTCACAAGAATTAACTGTGTGAGGTGAATAACAAAACTTTCAAACATTCAATATTTCTAGGGATGGGGTGGAGGAGATGACTCCCCCACCCCACTCTTCTCAACTTTCTAAACATTTTTTAATTTCCATTTTTTTAAACAAAAAAAATTATATCTCTTCTTTTTTGTTTGTTTTCTTTATTCTTTTTTTTTTTTTTTTGGTGGTGCGTGTATGTTTTTATCTAAAATATGAATCTGAGAAAAAAAAATTTTTCGTTATTTTTCTTTCCTTTCCTTTTCTTTGAAAAGTTTATTGCAGGTTTTTTTTTTTTTTTTTTCACCTTAACACTTCAATATACAGACACCTATTTCTTTACTACCCACAAGGGGCTAAACACAGAAGGGACAAACAAGGAAAGACAAACGGATTAAGTCGATTATATCGACCCCATTGCATAACTGGTACTTAATTTATCGGCCCTGAAAGGATGAAAGGCAAAGTCGACCTCGGCGGAATTTGAACTCAGAACGTAACGGCAGACGAAATGCGGCTACGCATTTCGCCCGGCGTGCTTAACATTTCTGCCAGCTCGCTCGCCTTCAATATACAGACACCGACAAACACGCACCTGCACACATGCACACTTACATATGCATTTTAGTATTCACACCACCACACTTCAACATATACACACTAACATATACAGAATTGTACTAATACACTAACATGCATCAGTACAGACTGATGCACACACACACACACACACACACACACACACACTCCTCCCCTTACTACCAATCACATCAACATCAGTCTCAGCATCACATATTATCATCATCATTATCATTTTCATCATCTTCGTGGCCATGCTGTTGTTCCACATTCCACTCCTTTTGTAAATAGAAATATAGAAATATTTGAATCTGAAAATGGTTTCACTTGATTTCCTACTCTAAAATAATGGATTTTGTTCCCCCTCTGGATCCCCCCCTCCTCTCTCTCACTTTTTCTCCCCTCCTTCTCCCCCCCTCTCTGTTCCATCCTCAGAAATCTGTGCATTTACAACACTGTGTCTCCTTGGTTCAATGTACAATGTGGATCTGTGGTAAGAGGCTTACTCCCCAACCACATGGTTCCGGGTTCAGTCCCATTGTGTGACAGCTTGGGCAGGCAGGTGTCATCTACTATAGCCTCGGGTCTACTAAAGCCTTGTGAATGGATTTGGTTGACGAAAACAGAAAGAAGTCCATCATGTGTGTGTGTGTGTGTGTTAGTCCCCCACTACCACTTGACAACCAGTGTTTGTGCATTTACATCCCTATAACTTAGCAGTTTGGCAAACAAGACTAACAGAATAAGTACCAAGCTTTAAAAAAGTATAAATACTGGGGTTGATTCATTCAACTAAAAATTCTTCAAGGCAGTACTCCAGCATGGCCATAGTGAAACAAATAAAAGATAAAAGCTTACTATATATATACTCTGTGGCTATTTTACATCGTTTATGTGGCACTCCTGTTATGAACTAACATTAAATTGTCAGAAATGGCCAGATTTTGCTATTATTCAATTACAAAGAGAATTGCTTTGAAAGCATTCGTTGTAGAACTGAACATAAAGCTACTTTTAGATGCTTAAGAAAAGTGTCCTGTCTTACTGTGATTTATAGCAAATTGCCTCTCATTCAGGGTAATTGCAATGATGTTTACAATTACAGATGTAAAAGTTGAAGGTTTTAGAATAATGATGAAAGACTCTACATAAATTATCATCATCATCTGTCAGTCTGCCCTATGATCCCAGCAGACAAAATGGAAAAGGTATTGCCCCCAGAGGATGGTGAGGGAGATGTGCTGGAACTGCCACTCTGACTCTGCCCCCACCCCTACACTTGCAGGTAGCCATCTCCACCCCCACCTCCCCTCAATAGCAGTGAGCAGGGATGTGGTTCAAGGGTCAAGAACACCAGGCCTCCAATACCACACGCTCAGCCATAAACCTGTCAGAGAGCAACTGTTGTTTAATTATATATATATATATATATTATATATATATATATATATAGGCGCAGGAGTGGCTGTGTGGTAAGTAGCTTGTTTACCAACCACATGGTTCCGGGTTCAGTCCCACTGCATGGCACCTTGGGCAAATGTCTTCTACTATAGCCTCGGGCCGACCAAAGCCTTTTGAGTGGATTTGGTAGACGGAAACTGAAAGAAGCCCATCGTATATATATATATATATATATGCGTGTTTGTGTGTCTGTGTTTGTCCCCCCAACATCGCTTGGCAACCGATGCTGGTGTGTTTATGTCCCCGTTACTTAGCGGTTCGGCAAAAGAGACCGATAGAATAAGTACTGGGCTTACAAAAGAATAAGTCCCGGGGTCGAGTTGCTCGATTAAAGGCGGTGCTCCAGCATGGCCACAGTCAAATGACTGAAACAAGTAAAAGAGTATATATATATATATATATGTGTGTGTGTGTACATATAACAAGTTTCCAGCTACCAAATCCACTCACAAGACTTTGGTCTGCCCAAAGCTGTAGTAGAAGACATTTGCCCAGTGTGCCACGCAATGGGACTGAACCCAGAACCATGTAATTGGGAAGTTTGCTATCTCTCTATATATAAATGGCAAAATGTCTGCATGCGTGTCCTTTATACAAATCCACAATTTTTCAGTTAGAGGGCTCGCACTTTCTGTGGTCACTCAAAACCGTCCAAGGGTGGTCGTGCACATCTTTACATTTCCCCAGTCATCCCGCAAAGCCATTAAAAAATCAATAGAAGTGACTTTTTGGTGAATTTTCTATCCGAAACTCAATCAAAATGCCTGAAACTTGATTCACCAATTGAATGCCAGCTAGCTGTATGTGATTGGTCGGAGATTTGGACAGTACCCGCGTGTATATGCGCACATACACAGCTGTAGATGCATGCACTAGCATTATGACCCAGCGTTGCCAGGTCATAGTGCTAGTCTTAAATAAAATTTTATTTAAAATCCTAACAATAAAAGATATTCCCCACCATTAGACTGACCTTATTGTAGGAGTGCATGGAAGGAGATGTATTCTGACTGCAATTTTTTCTTTATAGTGGAAAAGAGCCCATGCTGGAACACTTACCCTGTCTACCATGTCCACTCACAAAACTTTAGTCTACCCAGAGCTATAGAAGAAGTTGCCCAATATGTCATGCGGTGGGACTGAACCCAGGACCATGTGGTTGGGAAGCAAACTTCTTACCACACAGCTACAAAAGTAATAGTATTATAAACTGCAATGTTAGCCACAACGATAATAATAGACTTCAAAATGTAAGTAAGTAAATAAGCAAAACTGGATATGTATCCCCAGTGTTTATAGTATTGGCTTATTGACGGATATATTAGTATGTTTGAGGCAAATAGTCATCCAAATCAAACGAGTACCTGGGACTAAATTATTCTGAGCCAGAATTCCCTGTACTAACATTAAAAATGTGGGGTGGGGTCTTGAAAAAAGTGAGTTAAAGAAAGAGGTGATTGTTAAAATAAAAAATGTCTGAGAGGCACTGGTCTGGGGTGGTATTTATCAATGGGCCGATCCATAAATCTTTGAAAATAAGCAACACCTTTAGCAGTACCAAACAGATGTGAACAGAATTACCAAAGTCTTCCATTAACCTTAAAAACCAATATAAAGATATTCTATATTTATGTTTGATCATCAGATACCAAGTTATTTTTAGGTCTATGGTAGAAATGACACAGCATGTGGCTGTGTTGTTTATAATTTATCAATCCTTGGCTTTGGGTAGGCATCATGTGAAGTATACAGATTAACAGTTTAGCTGTAATCCATAACTGATTACCTTTAACTATGGTGTGGGTGCCATGTAAAAAGCACCCAGTGTACTCTCTAAAGTTTTTGACATAAGGAAAGGCATTCAGCTGTAGAAACTATGTCAAAACAAATGATGGAGCCTGGTGCTGTTCCTGACCTTACCATCCAACCCATGGCAGCATAGAAAATGGACATTAAATGATGATGATGATGATGCACGAGTGAATGCCATGAGGAGGAGGATTTATTTTGATTTCTTATAAACAAATTGTTTCTGTTTCTAGAACCTTTGACTTTACGTATCAAATACTTTGGCATTGAAGCTAATGAATTCAGTGGCAGAGAGACAGAATTTAGAAATGTTGCAGTTCTTCATTTGGAACAATTGGAATTCAGTAAAGATGTGCCAAGTTATGAAATCCCAACTGATATTAACAGATTCTTCACAGTTGGTGAACCATTCACTATATTTGTTCCTGAAGCAGTTGTCAAACCACAATCGTCATTATCAGAATCTAGAATATCATTCAAAGCTTGAGGGGCTGATCCTTCATTCTGTTCACAATCATTCATGTTTGTGTCATTCATTTAATCTGTATTAGCTGGTTGTATCCTTGTTAAAGCATAAATATAGCTTTTTATGGTTCATCATTTCTTCTGTATCAATACCAGACTGCAGTTGCTCAATGTTATTGGCTTCCTTTTTTTGTTTGCCCATCGAAGCAGATGGACAAAGAAATCTTCCAATATAAAGGAATGTCTGATAATTCAAAAACATGAAACTCAAAGACTCAAATCTGCATTAAGAGAACTTGGTGAATATTCTTGAAACTGTCCTATCAGCAATTCCATATGATTGTTGATAACACGAAGCATTTTTATAGATACACCTCTAATCTTATTTCTTTATTGCCTACAAGGGGCTAAACATAGAGGGGATAAACAAAGACAGACAAAGGGATTAAGTCGATTACATTGACCCCAGTGCGTACTGGTACTTAATTTATTGACCCCGAAAGGATGAAAGGCAAAGTCGACCTTGGCGGAATTTGAACTCAGAACGTAACAGCAGACGAAATACTGCTAAGCATTTCACCCAGTGTGCTAATGTTTCTGCGAGCTTGCCACCTTTAAATACACCTATTTCTTTACTACCCACAAGGGGCTAAACACAGAGGAGACAAACAAGGACAGACAAACGGATTAAGTCGATTATTTCGACCCCAGTGCATAACTGGTACTTAATTTATCGACCCCGAAAGGATGAAAAGCAAAGTCGACCTCGGTAGAATTTGAACTCAGAACGTAACGACAGATGAAATACCGCTAAGCATTTCTAACGTTTCTGCCAGCTCGCCACCTTTAAATATACCTCTAATATTATCAAACAAAGTCTGCAAGTCATCATCAAGAAATTCACAGACCTTGTCAGATACCAATGTTTGTGAAACACCATTTCCAGAGAAGACAGTTCTTAATAATTACTTTACTATTTCTACTTCTTATTCCCTTCCACTGCATGTTACCATTTCAATAGGAAGTATCCTCTGTGTGAAAAGTCTGGCTGCATACACGTTAGCATATGTCAGGTGCATACAATTGACAACACAGTTAATTAAGATTTATTCAGCGAGTTCTATTCAACACGTGTTTACACATGGAATTAGCAGAATCATTATTAACTTTAGATGGCTCGAGAGCGAGGTGAGCAAATTAGATGAACTGAAAAACCCTATAACGAGGCATGAATTGCACAAAGCTGTCTTGCAGTCTTGGGAAGAGCTATCTGAGCAGAAAATTCATGGATGTATTCAACATCAAACACATGTTCAGCGTCAAATAGTTGACTGTCGTGGTGGTAACAGATTCGTGTAATAAATTTTGTGTTTATTTTTGTTTCATAATATATATTTTTTCGGATGCAGCCAGACTTTTCACACAGAGGTAGATTAGATATCCAGATCTTGTCTTTTGTCTGACCATTTGAGTAGCAGATAAACTGATGTTTATTAACTCATTCATTTGTATTAAAACTAGCCAAATCGGGAACTTTGTTAAGTTCAATATAACCATCTGCTATTGGATACAAGTACTGGTGCATCCTCCAACATGCAGAAATACTTTGTTTTGGCAGTAACATTTTTTGACCATCTCTTATGATATAACTTCTTTTATCAAATCAAAATCAAAATCATTTTGATGACTGGCATCCGTGCTAGCGAGGTGCAAAGAGCACCATACGAGTGTGATCGTTGACAGAGAGGCTATTCGAGTATGATCGTTACCAGCGTCGCCTTACTGGCACTTATGCCTGTTCTAGTAGGGTGCCAAGAACACCATCCGATTGTGATCATTGCCAGAGCAGCCAACTGGCTTCCATACCCATGGCACGTAAAAGGGCACCATTCGAGCGTGATCATTACCAATGTCGCTTTACTGGCACCTGTGTTGGTGGCACATGTAAAAAGATTCGAGCGAGGTCATTGCCAGTACCGCCTGACTGGCCCCCGTGCAGGTGGCACGTAAAAAGCACCCACTACACTCTCAGAGTGGTTGGTGTTAGAAAGGGCATCCAGCTGTAGAAACTCTGCCAGATCAAGACTGGAGCCTGGTGCAGCCATCTGGTTGCCAGCCCTCAGTCAAAACCGTCCAACCCATGCTAGCATGGAAAACGGATGTTAAACGATGATGATGATGAACCCTTTTATTCACATTGTACTCGTACCTATCAGCTATCATTCACACAGTTTCCAATCTCTTTAATGAGAATATCTCTTTAGCTGATCTCTCATAATACATTTTAGCCTAACCCTAACTTTCTGCTGTTGTCTGTGCCCTCAGATAAACCAAAGTTCAACTGGGGATTACTGGCAAGCAGTTGTGATTCTTCTACTAAACTCCAGGAAAGGGTATATGTTCCAACCAAGATATTTAGAGTCTAAAGAGTCAAGATTTGGTCCATCTGCTTTAATTAGCAGTGATTTCAAAATTACAATAGCTTTCTCTGTCATACAGTTATATTGTGGGTTTGTGGAGCTGGGAGTTCTGGACTCAAAGTGCCAGAATTCAAGAATTCTTCAACCAACCAACTCCAAAATTATACTCTCTTGTCTATCATCCATGTCTCAGGAGTGCCATTTCTCATAAATTTATGGTTTTAAACTTTGGGATCTTTTTGTGTCTGACAGTTTATTATATTCACTAAATCCATTGTTGAAGTCAGCAGGAATGAGCAGCCAAGAGTTATTGTACTACAATAAATCTATCCCAAAAAGTTGACCTTGTTAACTGATAGTAATTCAATTGTCTTTCTTTTTCCCCTTTCTCCTTCCGTAGGAGGCTTGCCACTGTTTAAGATTTCCGCAAACAATGCATCCATTTTCTGTGGATAATTATATCGTTTGTTTTTTCTTTCTTTTTTTATATTTTTTCGGTGAAGTACTTCTTGTAGACTTCCATACTTTCTCAAAATGGTCTGCGTTGCTACATTTATAGCAAGACCAAACCAAACCAAATCACAAATTTATGACTGACATCAAACATTTTTACATAGTTATGGCTCTCTGCCAGTTTTGTTTAAAATGTTTGTGAGTGCCAACATAGTGAACAATATGTGGAGTGTTTGCCAGTACTTAACTCTCACCTGACTTCCTCAACTCTTCACACAATGGCAACATTTTAAGCAGGTCAAGGGGATTGGCTTACTTCAGTTTATAGATTGATGTCATCTTGATCAGCAACCATTGGATGCAAAACCAATCTGTCATCCAAACAGCAGAACTCCTAAATACAGACTTGTTTTGTCAGTTCCATTAGATCACTGTCATCATTTAACGTCCGTTTTCCAAGCTGGTATGGGTTGGACAGCTTGATAGGTGCTGGCAAGATCAGAGGCCTCACTGGGTTCCATAGTTTTTTTTTTGGCCTGGTTTCTATGGCAGGGTGCTCTTCCTGATGCCAACCACTTTACTGAATGCATTGGATATTTCTTGCATCGCCATCACCAGTGCTTAAATATTTCTAACATTTTTTTGGTGGTAAAAAGTTTAATTCTAGGTGCACCGTCCACTTATAGGTTTTAACTATGGACTTTCACCGATGTGTGTAATTGATAAACATAGCTATACATCATTCACTTGAGTAGTAGTGGTAGTAGTAGTAGTAATGTAGTTTTGAGGTCTTCAAGGGATTCTTCCTTTTCAGCAGGGCCCCAGAAACTGTAAAATCTCCTTTGATCAGACACCACTCATCAGGTACGTTAAAAGCAAATATAGTCTTAAAATCTCAGAATTAATATTCAGCCATTTGATAAAAAGTTTTAGGACTATAAATTCACTCAGTTACTTATTGAAAACAACTCCCTGTCAACAAAATAGGAGCGGCAAAGCCCCACAAGATACGTAACATACTTTTATATGGTTGATATTCCAGTCATCTAACCCCATGTTTATAACTCGGCATTGCCATCCACAAACATTATCCAGCAACATAAACGTGTTCTCTAAAATGATGACAGCAAACAAATGGAGCAGAGGAGCACAATTACTGGGTCAGAGCTGATATTTTGGGATGCAGTTTTGGTGTATTTCTCTGTCACAACATATGAATGAGAAAGGAAGGGGTGAGGGCAAACCTGGTAGTAGGATGGTGAACATTCAATGCTGAAAAGAAAAATCAAACAGCGTTTCAACTCTATGTAAGTGTATGTGTGTACATGTACAAGAGAAGTGTGTGTGAACCATCGTTCTTTCAGTAACAAACGATGATTGATGTCACATCTCAAAAGACAACCACTAGATAACATTGACAAGTGTATTAATTTGATTTACCATCCATATTTATATATAAAATGTGGAGGCACAATGGCCCAGTGGTTAGGGCAGCGGACTCGCGGTTTCGATTCCCAGACCGGGCGTTGTGAGTTTATTGAGCGAAAACACCTAAAGCTCCACAAGGCTCCGGCAGGGTGTGCTGTCTATCCCTGCTGTACTCTTTCACCACAACTTTCTCTCACTTTCTTCTGTTGGCCTGCCCACTTAGCCAGCGGGGTGGCGTCATTTGAAGGCTAAAACAATGCGAATCGCATTGTGACCAGCGATGTGTAGCAACATCTGATAGCCTGGTCGGTCACGGTGATTTATATATAAAATACAATTAGCTGTCATTTTTGACAGCACAGGCCCAGCTAGTAATCATATTTTCTGTGGACAGGCGCTTTTTCTCACTAGGCTACTGTTGTCCATATTTTCAAATCTGGATATTGTACAACTTTTAGCCTATTATTAAGATGAACATAATTCTCAATATAACATTTTAATCAATTTGAAACGATGCGTAAATTGTCAGCAGCCTTTAAGCTTCTGCGGTGCCAAAACATGTAAGGGAGATAACTGCTTCTATTCCTTCGCGTGTGACTTGGATACATTTTAAGATTATTTTCATTGGTAAATTCATCTTTGGCTCATTAAAACCCTAACTCATCATTTGTACCAACAATAACAACTTGAATAAATTTATAAAGATTGCACCTGCCTCCCAGCAGTTTAGTAAACTGCATGTGGTCTTTTGCCAATTTGATTAAATAATAGACCAACTTTGCAGTAACATTTTATGTTTAACCCTTGCATTACCAACCCGGCTGAAACCGGCTCTAGCTCTGTCGTACAAATGTCTTGTTTTCATAAGTTTTGAATTAAAATCTTCCACCAAATTTTAGTCACAATTTACGTTCCTAACACTAACTGAATGATAACTAAGTTATTTTACTAAGTTCTTTGTTATATTTAAAGTAATTGAAAGGAACACAGAACATCTCAAAATAAATACAGTAACAAAAGAGTTAAGGGATATCGGTATATCATAGACCAGATCATGTCTTTAACAAAGAATTGAGTAAATGTGAAACTCAAAACAGTTGAATTTGAAAGAAATCTATTCCGTTTTGTTTCATCAGATCTCCAAGTAGCAACCAAAACATAAACTTGCCATGGTGAATTAATTATTTGGGCCGATGCATACTTCTCTTAAAGGTTTTGAAATTTCAGGGTCTGTAAATTCTTCACCTTCTTCTCTCTACTGATGAGGTCTATTAAAACAGATTTGTTGCTGGAAATGAGAATTTGGAAAAGTTTGGCAGATTTCCTGGTCATTTGTAGTTGAATTAAGATCGTTCATTAAGAACAGTTCTGATCCTTAAGTAACTATAATTTCTTTATGAAATTTCAAAAAAAAAGTTTATCAAGTCTGAAAAGTTGTGCAGAAACTGTACCACGGAATGGTACCTGTTTTTGGATCAATTTCTATGTTAAATTAATTAGTTAATTTTTGACAGATAAAGTGTTAAAAAAAAAGCCAGTATTTATTTTCATTGGTACAAGGAATCAGTTACACACCATACAGAAGTAACCAGAGATGTATTAAATGATGGGTCAGATGTGATGTGGCTACCAGACAAAAGTAGCCTGGTGTCCTGCCTCTTTGTGCATTCAACAAACAGCAGTTTTAGGTGGACATGAAATACAAGGCAGGTTGGGGCTTCAACTTTTCACTAAAAAACATTCTCCAAATTTTAACTTTTACGGTGGAAGATTGTTCAAATTTTACACCTTAAATTTTCATCATTGGTATCAGAAGGTTTCACAGAAGCAAGAGAGATTTAATACAGATCTACTTTAGACTGAACTTGTTCCAAAGACCCAGTCGATCGGATGGCAGCATTCAACATTCAGGTTTGATTCCCTTAATACTACATCTTTTAGATATTCTGTGATCGAGTCTTTAACATATTGCTGTGTACTGTGTATAGCTCTAGGACACTGCACACAACTTTTTAATATTACAATATATTCGAGAACGGTGACTGAGCAGAATCCTTGGCATGCTGGGTAAAATGGTTAGTGGAATTTCATCTGTATTTATGTTCTGAGTTCAAATTTCACTGAAATTGACTTTGCCTTTCATCCTTTCGGGATCAACAAAATAAGTACCAGTTGAGCACAAGGGTCGAAGTAATTGACTATATCCTGCTACCCACCCTGAAATTGTTGGCCTTTTACCAAAATTTGAAACCATTATTACAGTGTATTCTGCAGACACATTTTTGCAAGAAAATCCACTATTTAGACCAAATCCTCCACAGCAGAAGCATTAAGGCTGCATTTCCTGGTGAAATGGATCAGCCCACTAGAGTCCTGTACCAGTGCCACATAAGAAGCACTCGTGCTGGTGCCATGTAATAGTACTCATGCCAGTGGTTTGTTAAAAGCACCCAGCACACACTAAAGTGGTTGGCATTAGGAAGGGCATTCAGCCGTAGAAACCATGTCAAATCAGATTGGAACCTAGTGCAGATTGTCAGACTGCCCAACCCATGCCAGCATGGATAATGGATAATGATGATGATGGTTTAATATATCTGCAATATACAGAAATTTTCAAATGATGTCAAGTGTCTTAGAGTGACCCACTGTTGACCAACTATATAGTAGTACTTAAAAAATGTCCAGTGCCTACAAAATAGAGTGTTTCTCTAGAACCTCCCAAGGATACTGTACATCTTGATATAACTATATTCTTTGGACACTGAACAGCTTGCCAGGATCTCATCCAAGGACACTGTCATTATCATCATCATCATCATCATCATTTATCAACTGTCTTTGATACTGGCAGGGGCTGGATTATTTGACAGGGTATGATCAGCCACAGAATTGCATCAAACTCTAATACCTGCTGTAAAACGGTTTCTATAGCTGGATGCCCTTCCTAATGCCAACCATTTTACAGAGCGTACTGGATGCTTTTTTTCTTGGTACCAGCATTAGTGAAGTCACCAAATAAGTTGCAAGACAAGACCCTACTCATTTGAGGAAGGTGGCTTTATACCAGGTGCTGAGAGATCAAAGTATGATAGAGGGTGAGAGAGAGACAGGAACGGGTCTTTTGATGTAGAGAGGGTACATGGCTAATCCAGCTGGAAAAAAAGAGAGAAGAACTGGTAGTGATAAAGTTACAGGGCCCTCCAAGTAAGAGAACATGAATGTAGGCCACAAGCCTTTCAGCTAAAAAACAATACATTTTCTTCATCTCAAATAAATTGTTATATAGACAAAATAATATTTCAAATGCAGTACAACTGTGAAAACAGCAGAAGGATTGGATATTTTACCCTTATAAAATGCAAAAGGTTGTCATCAGTCCCATGGCTGTCTGCTGACAACTTTTCCAATCATGCTGCATTCAAAATATTATTTCCTTGTCTGTAAAATATGAAACACTTTCGATACTTCCAAAAGTTCATTTGTATAATGTTGTTAAATTGTTATATCTTTATATATAAAAGAGAGGTTGTGTGCTATCTGTCTCCTACAATTTAGATTCCTAACTACTCCCACATTTTGCGGTGCAGTTTAACTAAAACCGGGTATCTTATAGTCGTGATTCATATCGAGCCCTTCTGGGTATTAGCGCACGTCTACGATGAGTCTACGATTTAAAAAAAAATTTACCATAATTTTTTTTCCCATTTTCAATGCATTTTTTTGCTATTATATAAGGGAAGTAACTATCTAAAAATGCTTATATAGTTATTTCCCTTACAAATCCGAGCAACGCCGGGCGATACTGCTAGTCTATAATAATACATTAAAAGTGAGCTTGAATTTTGCTTGCTTGCAATGTTACCCAGCCAAACTGATGCATAATGGGAAAATACTTTGCATTGAGTTTCCCCTGAAATGTGAATATGTACGGAATAAAACAGGTTTCGTGTAAATTGGACAAGTAGTTGTTGAGATACTGGGAAAATATTCCGAAAATAACTTAACCCTGAAGGGGAAGAAACTCTTACCTTTCGATTAGAAACAGTGATGACTTGACAATGAAAAAATACGATTTGTTTTCACAGTAAATGTTTCTGTTTTTGCTTTTGTTAAACACAATAATTTAATCATTTAGAAATATTTTTAAGTGAATGTGATTTATATTTACATTTTAGACTTCTTTAAACAAACAATATTTTTATGTTTTTTTAAATTATTTTCACATGAATACCATTACAAAAAAATTTTGGGGGCATATTTAAAAAATATTTTAAAGTGAAAATGACTTTAAAAATACAATAACTGCTTTGTAAAAGACCTGTTTCTAACCTCAGTATGAAATAATTTTTTTCCATAGGAGGTCTTTTTTCGAGTGCATTCAACATATCTCACCGCCAAAGATTTGGCTGCTTTTTCTAGCACACCCTGCTACCACATAACAGCTTTTTGCAATAAAGGACCAAAAATACATGTTACGTGGTAGCTGGGCATGCAAGAAATAGCAACTAAATCTTTCCTTTTCTGGGGAAAAGAGCTGTTTACATATGATGACCCAGAGCGTCACGGGTCATCTAGTATAATTTTAAACTTAAATATTTTAACATAAAATTTCTTTTTTATAGGGTTAGAAAGGAAAAAAAAACAAATCGACTACAAAGAAAATAAAAACGCAGCAAAACACAATGGAATATCAGATGTTTGTTTTGTCATGATATGTCACGCTGTCACTAAGACTTGTGCTGACAAAGAACAGAATTCCTAACAGTGATTTCATTGTACTCTGCACCAATGTCCTTATTCATCTCCATTGTCATGGGGGAAAATTGTTTGAGGTCAGATGTGTATTCGGTAGATACTGGACATTTTTTTTTTAGATATTAACTGTGGATACTCTCTCTCTCTCTCTCTCCTCTCTCTCTCTCTCTCTCCTCTCTCTCTCTCTCTCTCTCTCTCTTCCATATATATATATAGATATATATATATATATATATGTGTGTGTGATATATATATATATATGTGTGTGTGTATATATATATATATATGTGTGTGTATATATATATATATATATATATATATATATATATATATATATATATCATGTGACCGACCAGACCATCAGATGTTGCTACACATCGCTGGTCACGATGTGTTCGAATTGTTTTAGCCTTCGAATGATGCCACCCCGCTGGCTAAGCGAGCAGGCCAATATATTTATATACACACACACACACACATATATATATATATAAATAGGTACTACTGTATATTTTATCAGCAGTTAATATCAAGAATTTCAGGACTGGAGGCATTGTCCATCTATAGGCGCAGAAGTGGCTGTGTGGTAAGTAGCTTGATTACCAACCACATGGTTCTGGGTTCAGTCCCACTGCGTGGCACTTTAGGCAAGTGTCTTCTAGTATAGCCTCGGGTCGACCAAAGCCTTGTGAGTGGATTTGGTAAACGGAAACTGAAAGAATCCCATCGTATATATACGTGTATATATGTGTGTGTGTGTGTATGTGTTTGTGTATCTGTATTTGTCCCCTCAACATCGATTGACAACCGATGCTGGTGTGTTTACGTCCCCGTCACTTAGCAGTTCAGCAAAAGAGACTGATAGAATAGTACTAGGCTTACAAAGAATAAGTCCTGGGGTTGATTTGCTCGTCCAAAGGCGGTACTCCAGCATGGCCGCAATCAAACGACTGAAACAAGTGAAAGAGTAAAAGAGAGTAAAGAGTAAATTGATGACATTCTTTTGCGTGTGTTGTTATTGTGGTTATTGTGTGGTGGTGATGGCTTTGATGTCATAGCTAAAAGAATGTCCACAGAATGTCTAAAAATCGTTTCCTTTTTTCTGAAAAATCAAAATTTTCTACATTCAAAACATGAAAGAACTTTGGCATATCAGGTTTCATTATTTTGTGTTGTGATGGCAGAGTAGCTATTTCCATTCATGTTTAGGGCAGTATTACCTCTGAAAACTGTATACAGCTATGGTACGACCACACTTGGAATTCGCATCATCAGTTTGGAACCCCTATCTTGCTCAGAACATTGACCTCCTGGAATCTATCCAGAGACATGCAACCAAACGCATACCCTCCATGACACCTACCATATTCTGAGTGCCTTGTTTCCCTAGGCATGGATTCACTGAAGCTCCGGCGTCTGGCGACGGACTTGGTAAGCATCCACAAAGTTATCAACCACCTCACCAACAACAACACTGAACACCTTTTTGATCTCCATGTGTCTAACACACGTGGACATGCCTACAAAGTCAGAAAACAGCACAGCTCCCATGACTTTCGGAAACATTTTTTCACGCTCAGAGTTGCTGAAGCATGGAATAAACTGCCTGCATCAGTTGTTGACTGCCATGACACTGCATCCTTTAAGGCCCTCATGCTTTCCGAAATCCGCCGAAACTACACCTGATTATATATGCACTTTAGATGAGTTGTAGTGCACCTGAGCACTGTACACAATGTTATTATTATTATTATTATTATTATTATTATTATTATTATTATTATTATTATTATTCCATGATGCCATTGTGGACAAAGTCAAACAAAATGTTCTGAAAAATATTTGAGTGGGCTGAGGTGAACATCAATGAAATAAAATAAAACTTGTGTTGTAAAACCTTTTTCCCATGATCTATAACAATTAATATATTCAAATTAATATAAATATTAGTTTAAAATTTTTTGGCACAAGGCCAGGAATTTTGGGGGAGGGGTGGGGGTTAGTTGCTTACAGCAACCCTAGTGTTCAACTGGTACTTATTTTATTGACCCCAAAAGGATGAAAGGCAAAGCTGACCTCAGTAAAATTTGAACTCAGAACATAAAAACAAACGAAATGCCACTTAGCATTTTGGCTGCCGTGCTAACATTTCTGCAAGCTTGTTGCCCTAAATTGATCCAAATATGACTTTCAAATTTTGATACAAGGCCAGCAAATTCAGCAGAGTCAATTACATCAGCCCCAGTATTCAACTGGTACTTATTCTATCAAGTCTGAATGGATGAAAGGCAAAGCTGATCTCGGCGGAATTAAGACTCAGAACATAAAGATGGAAAAAGTGTTGCTAATGGTTCTGCATGCTAATGATTCTGCCAGCTTGCAGCATTTATTAATCCAAATATTGGTTTCACATTTTGGCACAAGGCCAGCAATTTCTGGGGCGGGGTAAGTCAATTACAACGATCCCAGTGCTCAGCTGGTACTTATTTTATTGACCCCGAAATGTCGATGCATTCAGGAATCCAGGCTTGTGTACAACAATGATTTCTTTATTATGATTTGTCTGACTCTGGAAGTTCCTTTGAAATACCTCAAAAATTAAAAATTTTACCGGTGAGTGTGTTAAATTATAAGGCACAAAAAGAAAATGACTCTCCCCAGACAACAACAGAAAATGCAGTTTACTTCAACAGAAATATGATAACAAAAGGGACAATAGTAACAATGTTATTTCACTAAATTCTGCATAATTTATTGAAACAAAGGCAACATATTTCAGCAGGAAATGATAGCAAAAGGGTTGAATGGTTATAGAAATCATGAAAGCTCCTCACCTTGAACCATATTGCATTTATTCTGATCTTATTCTGGGCATGGATTCACTGAAGCTCCGGCGTCTGGCGACGGACTTGATAAATGCCCACAAAGTTGTCAACCACCTCACCAATAACAACACTGAACACCTTTTTGATCTCCATGTGTCTAACACACGTGGACATGCCTACAAAGTCAGAAAACAACACAGCTCCCATGACTTTCGGAAACATTTTTTCACGCTCAGAGTTGCTGAAGCATGGAATAAACTGCCTGCGTCAGTTGTTGACTGCCATGACACTGCATCCTTTAAGGCCCTCATGCTTCCCGAAATCCGCCGAAACTACACCTGATTATATATGCACTTTAGATGAGTTGTAGTGCACCTGAGCACTGTACACAATGTTTATTATTATTATATTATAAGATGTCAATAGAACCTGAGGTAATATCTAATTGTCGATGCATTCAGGAATCCAGGCTTTTGTACAACAATGATTTCTTTATTAAGATTTGTCTGGCTCTGGAAGTTCATTTAAAATACCTCAAAAGTTAGAAAGAATGAATTTAATATCTTCACTCAAAAACTTGCTCTGTTGCAGTGTTGTTCAGAAAATTCTAGCATTTCCAACAATGAACTGATTGGAGTGCCAGTTCTTGCAGTATTGACAATAATCATCACCATCATCTTCATCATCATCATTATCAACATCATCATCATTTTAACATACACTTTTCCATGCTTGGATGGCTTGGACAGAATTTATTGAGGCAGATTTTCTTTGGCTGGATGCCTGTCCTGTCACCTGCCTCCAAGCAAAGGAATATTTCCCCATGGCCGAACATCTTTACACAGAATATTAGAAATGAACTACACTGCTTATGTAACAATGACGCTCATTTACAACTATCACATAATGTCAAGAAAAGGATACACTCAAACACATACATACATGTTTTATATACTATGGCTTAGTGGTTAGGGTATGTGGCTCAGGATCATAAGGTCATGAGTTCAATTCCAAGGACACGTGTTCTTCAGCAAGACACTTTATTTCACATTGCTCTCGTCCACTCACCTAGCAAAAATAAGTAGTACCTATATTTCAAAGGGTCAGCCTTGTC
This sequence comes from Octopus sinensis, assembly GCF_006345805.1. Classification (NCBI taxonomy): domain Eukaryota; kingdom Metazoa; phylum Mollusca; class Cephalopoda; order Octopoda; family Octopodidae; genus Octopus; species Octopus sinensis. Next base: position 7,817,691 of record NC_043012.1, read on the forward strand.
ACATTGAATTTCCTTGAGAACTATGTTAAGGATATGCTGCATGTCTGTGGAGTGCTCAGCCACTTGCACGTTAACTTCACAAGTAGTCTGTCCCTTCGATTGGATCAACTGGAACGTTCATCGTCAATACCTGTACTCTGCAGCAGAAGTGTTAAGACTGGTCCCCCTGGTGGTGTAAAATACTTGTGACTGTGCCACGTAAAGCACCCGTGCAATGCCGCATAAAAGCACCTGTGCATCGCCATGTAAACGCACTCATGCAGTGCCACATAAAAGCACCCTGCATACTCTGTAAAGTGGTTGGCATTAGGAAGGGCATCCAGCCATAGAAACCATGCCAAAACAGACAATGGAGCCTGGTGCAGCTCCCCAGCTTGCCAGCTCTGGTCAAACTGCCCAACCCATGCCAGCATGGACAACAGATGTTAAATGATGATGATGTATGTGTATATACATACATTACACACATACACACACATATATATATGTATGCATACGATGGGCTTCTTTCAGTTTCTGTCTACCAAATCCACTCAAAGTTACTTTGGCCACCCCAGGACTACAGCAGAAGACATTTGCCAATTGTGCTGTACAGTAGGATTGAACCCAAAACCATGTGGGTGGGAAGCACACTCCTTAACCACACACCCATATCTGCACCTGCCTTACCATTTCAAATGACAAGTTCATTCTTACTGCCAGTTCAGCATTCCCTCAATCCTTCACAAAACATATCATTATTTTCCACTTTCACATAAAGACCCTATTTCAATGCCCTGAGAATTTACCAAATGTCAATCATCATGGATTGACTTAGCTTCCCTTAAGATTTCTGACCTACAGTGCCAACTGGCACCTGAAAAAAGGCAACGCCTTCTATAAGAGGAAGATTATGTTGCAATGGATAACTTATACAAATACGTCTCTCTATGGTACCCTAACTTTCAGCTAGCAGGTATGTCTATAGGGACATTGTGTCCCAGGTACAGAGTATGTCCCTTTGTAATGTAGACTCCTTAGCACAGCATCTCTCTTTCCTTCCCTCCCATTCTTTTTTCTTCCTCTCTGTCTCTCTCTCTCTCCTTCCCTCCTGCTCTTTTTCCTCCAATCTCCCCTTCCCTCCTTCTCCCTCCCTTCCCCTCTCTCTCTTTCCTTCCTTCTCTTTCTTTCTCTCCTCTCTGTCTCTCTCTCCTTCCCTCCCGCTCTTTTTCTTCCTTTCTCCCCTTCCCTCCTTCTCTCTCTCCTTCCTTCTCTTTCTTTCTCCTCTCTCTCTCCTTCCTTCTCCTCTCTCTCCTTCCCTCCTGCTCTTTTTCTTCCTTTCGCCCCTTCCCTCCTTCTCTCTCCCTTCCCTCTCTCTCTCCTTTATTCTCCCCCCCCCTCTCTCTCTACAACATTGTCTCCTTTATATAATGCACTTACCCTTGTAACACAGGCTCTCTAACGCTATCTTTTTCTCTCTCTCTTTCTCAGTCTCTCTCTCTCCCTTCCTGGGACCCAAACTCCTTGGTACAAATCTATGTCCTTACCAGGGTACAGTTACCCATCCTTTCCTCAAACACTATTTGCTGCCTGCCTTCCTCCCTAGCTGGCTGGCTGGCAGGTTGGCAGGTTGGCAGGCTGGTCCCATCTCAGGGTCTGTTCCAATTCTTAATGAATTATGACTTCCAAACAATGAGTTGTATCTCGCAATATAATCACCATCAAATACCACCACCACCACCACCACCACCACCATCATCATCATCATCATTTCCATCATCACTCTCACCACCATCACCATAACCAAAATGGTTTAACCAGCATACATGAGGTTGCTATAGCAATGTTGATCTGATTAAACAAACTTTCTACTCAATGTGCCTTGTTCCATATCCACTCAGACATTTCTGTCAATAAAGCTTATGTTTTTCTCACTGTCTTCTCTTCGTTCTTCACTTCCATCACCAACTTCCCCACCACCATCACCAGCACCACCATCAGCTCTCTCTCTCTCTCTCTCTCTCTCTCTCTCTCTCTCTCTCTCTCTCTCTCTCTCTCTCTCTCTCTCTCTCTCCTCTCTCTCTCTCTCTCTCTCGTGTTAAACTCTCAAGAATCAAACATAATATATGCATATATATGGTATGTTAATTTGTCTATACATTGATACATTTCTGCATGTGTCTACATTATATATATATATATATATATATATATATATATATATATATATGTATATATACATATATATATTTTAACAAAACTGTCCGACGAATGGGAACGTGAAACTCCAAGTAACAGCTTTTGTTGAATTTCTGCTGCTTTTAAATAAAGTATGTATATATATATATATATATATATATATATATATATATATACACACACATACACACATATATATATATATACACACACACACATATATATTATACATATATATATATATATATATATTATATATATATATATATATATATATATATATATATATATACATATATATTGATAGGTAGATAGATAGATAGATATGTATGTATGTATGTACATAAGTGGGAAGACAGAGAGAGAGGTGAGGGAAGAGAGATATACAGGCTAGATATTTCAGTTGCCAGAATACTATGAGATAGAGAGCAATTTAGTTTCTAGTTGTTGTATTTCACTTTTCCAGTTCAATATCCTCCAGAGACAGCTTTACACTTCATATTTTATTGCAAGACAATAAAATATTATCACTGCTTTAATTAGTTGACAACATCCTTTATACATTATTTACATTTGACAAATATTTGTCCACATCTTGTTTATTGTTAACACAACCTTTCGGCTGATACACCCTCCAGCCTTCTTCAGGTGTCTTAGGGAAATTTCGAACCTGGGTTCTCATTCCTAAGGTATTTTTTGATGTTATTATTATTATTATTATTATTCAGGTCACTGTGTGGAATCGAACTCAGAATCTTGGGGTTAGTAACCCACACTCTTAACCACTACGCCATATGCCCGTGAAGGCTAGAGGGTATATCAACCGAAACGTTGTGTTAACAACAAACGATGAGGACAAATATCTGTCAAATGTATATAATGTACATAATGCCTCATCTCTTAAATATAGAACTGTAACACCCTTTATAAATAAACATTTTCACTCACTATATTGAGTCTAGAATCACTGCCCACAGTTTATAACTGGTTGTTGCATGATCCAGTCAGGGTTTTTCAATGTGGTTGTTTGACATATCAGTAAAATATCTATGAAATTTCACCATAAGCCTTAAAAAGGCAATGATATATTGAAAATATTAGATTATGCATGCAATAATGGATTTGTCATTGTTAAAATAATTTTGATGATAGGTCTGCAGGATCAGAGTGGACCTAGAGCTAAGCAACTTGTCATTTACATGTTTGAGATCCAGGACAATCCACTTAGAGCACTCTATACAAATATAAGTGTTTGCTTGTCAAAGTGAATATCTGTTCTATTATAGAGGAAGTTGCTTATTATTAGATAGAATTATATAACTTTTATTTTCAAAATGCAATTTTGAAGTCTACATTGTCTAGAAAACTCTTATAAATTTCAATTTTAATATATTGTTATCAAAATGTACCTATCTATTTATCATTCCAAAACTACTTTTTTCCTTTCAAGTTTTATTTCATTGACACACAAATGTATAAACAATAGTACTTTGATTTAAAAAAGGCTGGAATTATTTTCTTTGTCTAAATCAAGTTTGCATTTATTGTCAGCTAAAATATTGATTTCATTTAAGATATTGATCTCAAATTTTGGCACAAAGCCAGCATATCTGGGGGGGGGGGAATAAGTCGATTACATTGACTAGTCCTTATTTTATCAACCCTGAAAAGATGAAAGACAAAGTCAACCTCAATAGAATTTGAACTCAGAACACCTAGACAGGTGAAACGCTGCTAAGCATTCTGCCCAGTGTGCTAACAGATTTTGTTTGAACATATTGGTTATAATACACTTATTGCACTATTTGCTGCTACATTAGAATTCTTCAATTAAACATGAATCATTCAAAAATATATGCAACTAAAATGGGATGGTTAGCAGCAAAGGTACCACAACAAAGGGGGAAAAAAAGGGCAAGTGAATCAGAGCAAAATGACTGAAACAAATGTGTGAATTCACACACAAGTTTAAATATGATTCTATTTCTTCTATACATGGCAGGTTGATTCAGGATTCTCAAGAAGTGAATCTTTTCCAAAACAATACTCTTGTAGTGGGCTGTAGAGACATGCCATATCACGTGGATATGATGTAGCCCACTACCAAATGTAGTGTGTAGATGTAACGCTTGAAGGTCCTCGTGTCAGAGTAACCAGTGACCATCAAAGAATCAACACCAAGAAGGAAGAAATATTATTTACATATATTTATTCATTTGCCCGACAGGTAGTTAAAGAGACAATAGTAATTGTAGTGATAGGGCAGAAAAAGGTAGGCTCACTGGTTAGTATTTGATAGTGTATAGAAGTTACTGTCTGTCAGTAGAGAGTGAAAGAGTAAACAATGCACAGTGCTGACTAGAAAGGAACAAAGGATAAAGGTGGCATTGTCTTTCTTGTGGCCAAAGCTTTTCTTCGTATGTCAAGCGAAGGGCAAGGGAAAGTGCTGCTCTTGGTCATTGCTGCTATTGCTCCTTGGTCTGGTTGACACAAGAGAGGAAGAGATGCTCTCTGTTACATAGACTATGGTCAGTAATGTATGTCAAACCCTAAACAAAGGATTGACCTTTCCTTTTGATAAGCAACAAACGGGTAGATTTGAGATTTCAAATCTCAGGCAGGGTAAAGTGAGCTCCCTACACACTGCTCCAGCCTTTACTGACTGTGAGTATTCAAGTACCGATTGATAAACAGCAGAAAATTGACAGGATATGTGGATAAGAATCTCAAGTAAAATGTACTGAGATACAAACAGTAACAGCAGCGCAAGCGAACAGAATGCTTAGAGACCAAACCAAATGTGTACAGGAAGAGAATGAAAAAAAGAAAGAATTTTTCAAAGTAGGAACAAGTCCGTTTAACCCCTTACCCAACAATTATTTTGAAAATAAATGTATTTTTTCAGACATATTTTTTAATTGTTTTATTTTACGGTCGATTTTGGCGAGTCTATCTTTTGACGAGTTAACTCGCCAGAGATAGAAAAAAAACGATTTCGGTCAAAACGCATATATTCGTTTCTGCCGGGTAAGGGGTTAAGGATTAGTAACGAATGCCTCTATGAATGACTATAAAGAACCAGCTGCACTGTCCATAATGAAGAAAGTCCCTTCGACAATGTTTGTTGATGCTACAAGGTTTACAGATATCCTGTTGAATCGTAATCTCTATGCTGCTTTGAGAGGAGGAAGGTAAAATTAGCCAAACTGTGGACCCCTCCATCAAATTTTCTTAAGTACTTTGATGTTACTAATACATAAAACAATTCCCTGGAAAAATGCATTTATATAACAATGCGCTGGTAATGGTTTCTCTGAGTTGCAGAGAGATCAGGGCTCCGGGATTTAGTCTTACATTTAAGGCATAAGGAAAAGTTTGCCACATGACTCGTATCGAACTAGTTTCCTACCAGCAAATACGACTTACTCAAACAGAAAATTATAAATTAATCAAGAGGACATAACTCTTTTTCAGGATACGTAACTCCTTACGAAGGGAGACAACTACAGCTGTCCTAAATACCTATATTTTTGCCACTAAACAGATGCAACGGATGCGATGTTTTAAAATGTGGCTAAATTGAGATCATTCAAGGAACTTATCGACAAATATTCTTGCAAGGATAATCAAAATCTAAAAGCAGCAATAATCCCCCCACCTCAATAACACCACGGGTCGAAATCTGAGCACCTTTAATCATACATTTCTCTCCTTGAGAGAAATGTATGATTGACCTCCTGGAATCTGTTCAGAGACGTGCAACCAAACGCACGCAACTAAATAACAACAGTTGCAAATTTAAAACAAATTCATAAATTTATTTGATTTGAAATATATTTTTTTTACAATGTTCCAATGTGTAGAGGCAGTCCAGGACAAAAATATAGAGTATTTAAGTTTCCTCAGCTTCCATCGCCTCTCTTTGTTTCATCTTCATCACTACCATTTCTCTTAGATTCCTTTCTTCGTCTTCCAAAGATTTCTCAAGATATGTCATTTTATCCTGCCGCGGATAAGGAGGGGGGGGAAAAGAAAGAAAAAGAAAACAAAAAAGAAAATATTTAGATCTGAAGGAAAATTACACGCACACACACACACACACATACCTTAAATCCGCGAGTATAGTCTGCCCTTGAGTATAATACGCAGGGGATTTTTAGGGGGCTGAACCTCTGAAAAACTTAAACCCTGTGTATAATACGCACCCCTTCTCTAACTTGAGTGAAGGAGGTCTATATAACGTCCTTGGTTTGTAAAACTGTATATATAACATAATGCAAACGTGTAGCTTTTTTATGCATTTTGTTTGCAGAAAATAAAGAAATAACAGTAATAACGTTTAATAAATGTTGCTTACTGCAAGTTATGGATGATTTTTTTTATGACTTCATTGCTTTTAGCGTTAGCTTAAGGTATTTTCGCGCCCGACATCACAAAATGCGTCTGAATAAACATTGCCGGACAGCAAATAGAGTCTCGGACATTGCTTAGAAAATAATTTTCATTTTTAACCTCGTATATAGTACGCACTAGGGATTTTGACCTTTAAGTTTTTGGGGGAAAATGCGGATTATACTCGAGGATTTGCGGTATGTATATATATATATATATATATACACGAGCTTATATTCTTGAACCGACACCCTAACCACGAAGCCAGGTGTTTTTTATTTTTGTTTTTTTTTTTCTTATTTTCTTATTAACAGTGCAATTAAAGAGACACTGAAATACATCGTTGTTAATTCCAGGTCAGCTCCGATCCTGGAGATATCTTTCAAGTTCAAAGCGTTCCAGACTTGACCATCTTTTGCTATTTTCAAACGATGTATCCACAACTACATCATCCAAAGTGCTCTTCCATTCAGTTTCATGTCTGTAAGAAGTGGGTCTTTAGCTGCTATTTCTAGCTGTTTGAGTGACCACTTTTGCACAGTTGCACACTTGTATGAAATACAAATAGTTCAATGTCTTCGTTATATATATATATATATATATATATATATATATATATAATTTAATAATAAAATATATGGATACATACATACATATATGTACGTACCTACATCTACAAGTATATATACATGTATATATACATGCATATATATATATATATATATATATATATAATATATATATATATATATATATATATATATGAGTACAGGACACCACAAATAAACGTAGAACTCAACGAGAAACGAAAACATAAAAACAAACTAGGAAACGGACTTTTTTTAACAACGAAAAAACAGAGTACAAGACAAACAATACCAGGAATATTCCTCTTCATCAGCTGTCCCTGGTTCGACTCAATGCGTGTTTCGAAGGTAAGGACAGTATATATTATACCGGTTATGTGTTGCACAAAGACTGAATTGGTGAGATCAAGTTTACCTCCCCTCCAGCTCATATTGAAACTCTGACGTCTGGCAGCTGACTTGGCAGACACCCATAAAATTATTAACCATCTTACTAATAATAACTCTGAGCACCTTTTCTAACTCCACCTGTCTAACACCCGTGGACATGTTTACAAAGTCACAAAACAGCACAGCTCCCATGACTTTAGGAAACATTTTTTTCACGCTGAGAGTTGCTGAAGCATGGAGCAAACTGCCGGCATCAGTTGTTAGTTGTCGGAGCACTGCATCCTTCAAAACTTCCATGCTTCCTGAGATTCGCCAACACTACACCTGATTTTCTCCCCTCCATACACACGCAAGCATGTATCTGACTCATACACTGTTCACTTTCCAGATATTTGTACATTACTGCATATGCTTTATACGCACCTTTGACAACTTGTGGTGCACCTGAGCACTGTATACAATAATTTCATTATATTATATATGTTTGTGCTAGAGGCTATGTCCAAGCTTTATTGAACTCTTCGCAGTCCAGTCCCTCTGGCTGCAAATAGGTATCCCTATTTGTAACCGACTAATGACCCATTATTTTGTAGCGTGGAAATCACCATTTCCGACAGGGAATTATATCTGCGAACGAACAGCGTTTATCCAGGGGAAATAGATCTTCTATTTACCTAAAACTACGGAAACCATACGAACAATTAAGTGACAAACATGTGTGGATGTGTGGTTAATAGTCTTGCTTACCAGTAACATAGTTCCGAGTTCAGTCCCACAGCGTCGCACCGTTGTGAAGTGTTTTCTACCATAGACCCGGGCCAACCAAAGACTTGTGAGTTTATTTAGTAGACGCGAGCTGAAAGAAAATCGCTGCGCAGACACGCACACATATTTACTTATGTGCGTGTGTTTTCGTGTCTGTCCCCCACCACCGCCGTCCCTGTAATTTAGCGGTTCGGCAAACGAAACCGACACAGTAAGTACTGGGATTAAATTCTCTAAAGAAACACTGAATAAGAACTAATAAAAAATGTTTTTTAATTCTTTCAAGGGAAGTAACTCATATATAAATTTGATAGAGTTACGTCCCTTGATAATTTCAAATTTTAAAAAAGAACCAAGTTATGGGGATATAAACACACCAGCAGCGGTTGTCAAGCAGTTGTGGGGACAAACACACACATAGCAACGATATATATATCGTTGCTATTATGTTAAACTGTCATATGTCCAAACTTGACCAAATGTATTTTTTTCAATATTCATTTTTGTTTGCAATAGCCGTTTCTTTTGGTCAAACTATCGTATCTCCAGCTGCTTCAGATGCTAAGATATCAAAAATTGTCAAAGTGTAGTACAACGGTTTTGTTATGGGATGTAAAACTACTTTTTTGTTTTCTGAAAAAAGCAACGTTTTGGACTTATGACGCTTTTACATAATAGCAACGATACATATATATATATGGCGTTAGGAAGGGCATCCAGCTGTAGAAACACTGCCAGATAAGACTGGAGCCTGGTGCAGCCTTCTGGCTTTCCAGATCCCCGGTCGAACCGTCCAACCCATGCTAGCATGGAGAACGGACGTTAAACGATGATGATGATGATGATGATGATATATACATATACATATAAAGGGTGAAATATAATTAATTTAATAAAATTAATAAATTTCACCTAGTAGTCTTTCGGTATGGAAAGGACCATATTCGATAAAAATTATATATAATTATGATAAAGGTTACCATTTGGCTGCTATTTCTAATATTTTCGGTATGTGGTTTAAGCAACTTGTTGCAAAAAACCCTTTATTATAAATATATATATATTATATATACATAGGCTACTTTCAGTTTCTGTCTACCAAATCTACTCACAAGGCTTTGGTTGGCCCGAGGCTATAGTAGAAGACACTTGCCCAAGGTGGTATGCAGTGGGACTGAACCCAGAACCATGTGGTTGGTTAACAAGCCTCTTACAACACAGCCATGCCTGTGCCTCCACGCACCCACAAATACCTTTCAATTAATTTCCAGATGTTGTCGATTACGATTATATCAGAATTTAATGAAAAAAAAAAAAAAAACATTGGTGGCTACACACACACACACATACATACTGACAGATCACAGAAAAAAAGAAAGGGGAAAAGGTAGTGAGGGTGTAATTGAAGAAAGATTTGGTTGGCTTTGAAATTTCAAATGAGCTGAAAAAGAATATATATTTCTTTATTAACCACAAGGGGCTAAACATAGAGGGGACAAACAAGGACAGACAAAGGGATTAATTCGATTACATCGACCCCAGTGCGAAATTGGTACTTTATTTATCGACCCCGAAAGGATGAAAGGCAAAGTCGACCTTGGCGGAATTTGAACTCACAACATAACGACAGGCGAAATACCGCTAAGCATTTCGCCCGGCGCGTTAACGTTTCTGCCATCTCGCCGCCTTAAAGCTGAAAAAGAATATAGAAGTGCTTCATAACGTGGGAAAGAAGAGTAAATAACAATTGATTGACAGCAAGCTAGCTATCAATCAATCTATCTATCTAGATAGATATATTGATCTCCAGTGGCTCAATGTCATCTTGGAGGATGCAGAAAGGACTAGCATGGGGCCACCAGTGATGGAGTCTGGTTGGCTCTATGCATAATGATGGCTCTGGGATTACTAACTAGGAATGACCCCAGCCACTTCAAGCAAGAGCATGAAGTCAAGCCATCATCATCATTTAACGTCCGCTTTCCATGCTGGCATGGGTTGGACGGTTTAACTGGGGTCTGTGAAGCCGGAAGGCTTCATCAGGCCCAGTCAGATTTGGCAGTGTTTCTACGGCTGGATGCCCTTCCTAACGCCAACCACTCCGTAAGTGTAGTGGGTGCTATCACCATCATCATACCATTCACTTTTCTGTTTGCATGAATCAGGCGGAGTTTATTGAGGCAGAATTTTCACAGTTTGAAGCCCTGCTTTTGCCAACCTTCAGCTGTTTACAATAAAGGTAAAATTCCAAGACTAGGCATTTTTTTGCAGAATACTGGAAATAAATGATACTGCCTGTATGACAATCATTTACAACTACCACACAATGTCAAGACAAGAACATACATATATATATATGATGGGCTTCTTTCAGTTTCCATCTACCAGCACTATAGAAGAAAATACTTGCCCAAGGTGTTATGCAGTGGGATTGAACCTAAAACCATGTGATTGTTGAGAAGCAAACTTCTTAACTATACAGTCTGCACACACACACACACTCTTTTACTTGTTTCAGTCATTTGACTGCAGCCATGCTGGAGCACCGCCTTTAGTCGAGTAACTCGACCCCGGGACTTATTCTTTTTGTAAGCCCAGTACTTATTCTATTGGTCTCTTTTTGCCGAACCGCTAAGTGACGGGGACGTAAGCTAAGTGACGGGGACGTAAACACACCAGCATCGGTTGTCAAGCAATGCTAGGGGAACAAACACAGACACACAAACATATATACGACAGGCTTCTTTCAGTTTCCGTCTACCAAATCCACTCACAAGGCATTGGTCGGCCCGGGGCTATAGTAGAAGACACTTGCCCAAGATGCCATGCAGTGGGACTGAACCCGGAACCATGTGGTTGGTTAGCAAGCTACTTACCACACAGCCACTAACTTGACTTACTAATAGGGCAATTTAATTATTTTTTGTTTTAATAATCAATATATTGTAACAGCAGTAGCAAAGACTTTTCACAGGTGGTTACAGTAAATTTGACGCTATTCAGTAATTAGAGCAATTATTTCCCCCATTATAGATTGGTTTAACAAAAGCAAGCATGAAGAGCCAAGCAGCCGCTTCTATAAGATTTCCACAATAATTTTGGTCTGGAAATAAAGCACTGAAGATTTTGTTAACCAGAAGACAAGGTACTGAACACAATGCAGTAACTAGTAGTGAAAAAAAAAAAGAAGAAAAGAGTCAGTGTAAAACTGGCTAAACATAACAACTGTGAACTTAGAGTAAGAAACAATTTCGTGCAAGAAGTAAACAGTAAAATGCTGGGTAACTAATGCAAACATATGAACTGTCTGTACTTCATGCAAATGTGCAAGCATGCAAAGGTGATTATAAACATATATACATATATATATATATATATATATATATAAGAAGGTGAATGAATTATCCTAGTATGGATAATTCGGTTAACCGATACCTGGGTAGCAAATTCACGCCAGAAAACACGGTTGAAGCTATATGCCAAGGGCAGGGATCCCGTGTTCTCGTGTGTAAATTTGTGTGTTTTTTTTAACTATGAATAAATGAAAGAATGGAGTCGAACGTATATATATATATATATATATAAAGTTAATCCAAACATGAAAACACAAAGAGAAAACACAACACGAGGACATGGAACAAATATAGTATTATTGGACGCTCAGAAAGGAAGGGAAGAAGGAGGGTTTTACGTTTCGAGCGGAGCTCTTCGTCAGAAACATAGGAAAAGGAAAGATTCAGAGAAGGGAAGATGGAGGAAAAAAAATCGCCAACGGTACACACGCAGTCTCGATACACACACACACACACATATAGTAGTAGTGGTGGTGGTGATGGTGGTAGTAGTTGTGGTTTAGCTTGTACAGGCAAAGATGGGAGTGCTCAATACTCAGCAGGTAAGAGTTGAAGAAACACTACGGATCTGAAGCCCCCCCACCACCACCACCACTCATGTTACTAGCAGCAATCTTTAGTGTTCCATTCACCTTCCACGTATATTGCATCTGATGACAGCTTGTCAGTGAAAGCTGTAAGGACACAATGTTAAATTTCTCAATTTCACATGATATGCCCACACACACATCACCATCATTTTTCCATGGGTCATATGGAGTTTTTTTGAGGCAGATATTCTATGGCTAGACAAAGCCCTTCCTGGCGCCCACCCTCACCCATTTCCAAATACAGTAATCTTTCTCCATGACTAGACATGTTTTTCACAGAGGATTGCAAATGAACAACCTCACTTGTATGACAGTGATGCTCATTTACAATCACCACATGGTATCAAGACAAGAGTACAAACACACACACATGTGTAACAGAGTTGCTGAAGCATGGAACAAACTGCCTGCGTCAGTTGTTGACTGCCATGACACTGCATCCTTTAAGGCCCTCATGCTTTCCGAAATCCGTCGAAACTACACCTGATTATACATACACTTTAGATGAGTTGTAGTGCACCTGAGCACTGTACACAATGTTTTTATTATTATTATTATTATTATTTAAGACACTTGCCTGAGGTACACCTGGGAACAAATGGCAAAGCACATATACATACATTATTTTGTGTGTGTGTGTGTGTATACACATGCTTAACCAATGCATGTATTGACTAATCTTCTCTTGCTTATGCACTATTTATTTATTTATGTGTATGGGTGTTTCATCATCATCATCATCATCATCATCGTTTAGCGTCCGCTTTCCATGCTAGCATGGGTTGAACGGGTCAACTGGGGTCTGTGAAGCTGGAAGCCTTCGTCAGGCCCAGTCAGATCTGGCAGTGTTTCTACGGCTGGATGCCCTTCCTAACGCCAACCACTCCGCAAGTGTTTGTGTATAAAATATAGTTTTGGAAATAGAAAAAAGAAAATAGAACTCAAAACATGAGTATTCTCTTATTCTTTTACTTGTTTCAGTTATTTTGACTGCGGCCATGCTGGAGCACCGTCTTTAGTTGAAAAAAACTGACTGCATGACTTATTCTTTGTAAGCCTAGTACTTATTCTATTGGACTCTTTTGCCGAACTGCTAACTTACGGGGACGTAAACACACCAACATCAGTTGTCAAGTGATGGTGGTGGTGGTGGTGGTGGGACAAACACAGACACACAAATACACACACACACACACATATATATATATATATACACACACAATGGGCTTCTTTCAGTTTCATTTACCAAATCGACTCACAAGGTTTTGGTTGGCCCAAGGCTATAGAAGACACTTGCCCAAGGTGCCATGCAGTGGGACTGAACCCGGAACCATGTGGTTGGGAAACAAGCTTCTTACCGCACAGCCACACCTACAGATATTTTTTTTTATTTCATCAGCCGAAGTTACAAAGTGACTCAAGTTTTGTGGCTTGACACAAGTGCCAAAGCACAAAAATCTCAGCTCTCGAGTCACTTTGTAACTTCTGCAGATAAAAAAAAAAATAACACCCACACACGAAAAATGAAAACAAAAACAAAATGTTATTTGTGAGGGAAAAAAACTTGGGATCTCATCAATGGTTAAAGTAAAAGTTTATTACACAAATTAGTGTGAAATAGTTAAATAATGATAATGATAATAATAATAATCAGCCATCCTTTACACTGCTGCCAATGTTTGGTATCCCTATGAAGAGTGAATGGTCACTTGGTGGACTGCTTCGACATTATCATCTCTCGCAGGTTGTCTTCAGAATCTTTCAAACTTTTCTCCAAGATGACTTGTTTATTCTGAAAATAATTTAAATATGAGAACAAACATCTGTACAGGACACAGGGATGCAAAAACAAAATCAATATTTGTACAAAGAGACATGTGAGTGAAATGGTAAGGAAGTAGAAAACCGACTGTGATGATAACAGACAAATGGATGAGTAACCTGCATGAGCAAGACTTCCGATCCTACAAGAACTGCTGAGTTCTTCCTCTCATTAAAGTACCTAAATTTTGCATGTGCTTGCCTTTCTCTCTCTCTCTCACACACACACACATACCCTCACTAGGGTTTTAAGGACACCATTATTACATAAGGTGTGTCTTCAGCATGTTTAGACCTGGCAGAGAGTGACACTCCCCAGGCCCACCCATGGCTGATCTCTTCCAGAAAAATAGAGGTACACAGACAGAAAGTAAAACTGACTCCAGTACAGAACTGGTACTTTATTTATTGATTCAAAAAGAATAAAAGGCAAAGCTGCCCTTGGTGGGACTTCAACTCAGGGTGCAGGGAGCCAGAACAATTACCACAAAGCAATCTACCTGACACTCTAACAATTCTACTAATATCCAACAGAGTGACAACAAGAACAGCATCCACCCAGATTCATGAAGCACAACCAATGTGTTGGAATACATAAAACCAATGACTAAGAAGAGACAACAAGGGAAACTCTAAATGGTGACTGATTCTACCAACGAGACCTTGTCAGTCATACAAATATGTCTGCTTTTGTCACAGTGTAAAAATATCAATGACCAACACTACAAGAAGTAACAGACACCGTGCTAGAATGAATTATTTATTATGCATACCAAGCAGTTTTGTGACCGAAACAAATTTTTTACCTTCTAGTACTGAAATTTCTGTCAAATGTAATGCTTATTTATTCATATTCATTTGAATTAGTCATTCGTTACTTTGATGTAATTGTTTGCTTTTAGGGTAAGTTTGAGTGGCTGGATCTGGCCAATTTGAAAATAAAACAGGTAGATTATTTTGACCGTATATGGCCAGTTGAAATGCTAGAGGGTTAACCCTTTCGTTACCAACCTGGCTGAAACCGGCTCTGGCTCTGAGTACAAATGTCTTGTTTTCATAAGTGTTAAATTAAAATCTTCCACCAAACCTTAGTCACAATTTATGTTCCTAACACTAGCTTAATGATAACTAAGTTATTTTATTAAATTCTTTGTTATATTTAAAGTAATTGAAAGAAACACAGAGCATCTCAAAATAAATACAGTAATGAAAGGTTTAAATCAGTTCACAAGGTTGTCACCCTTGGTACTGATAAGAGCAAAACAGCTAGAAATGCATTTATCTCTCTACTAGGGAGCGCAACAAGATGACTGATAATGTTTTGACACCTATTGCCTGAAGTGAAAATTTTTCTCCATGGCAAATTCAGTAAAAAAGGCCCTTTTTATAGATCAAATATGTCACAAGCATGATTGAACTGATTTCAAAGTGTTTTTTTTTAATTAATAGTTTTAATCCCTTCCCATAAAATTCCTGGTAATGTGATGTAGTCACATGTTTTCAACATAGTAATGTGATGTAGTCACATGAGAAACAAAACACTACATTACTTCCTTAATTTTTGAATAGACTGATGAAACGGAAGCAATAATTCCTGCACACAAGAATGTTTTAATTTGTCATGCTTGTAATTAGTTACCATGGAAATGACAATGAATCACATGACTATGGGTAAAAATTATATAAGAATAGAGCCAATGAGGACAACACAGTCACTCAGTTTGCTAGAAATAATAACCAAATCACCTTCAAAGTTTTTCATAAATCTTAAAAAAAAAATAGGTAGGGTGGAGGAAAGAGACATTGGCTATTGTAATCTTGGATATACTTATCCTGTAAATAAAAACTGATAGGTCAAAGCTGGAACAGCTACGATCACAATTTTACTCACTCAACAATAACATGTATTTAACAAAATATATGTGATTTATGTAATCTGGAACAGAAATTAAAGCTATGAGATGTCTCTGTATCACAGACTTCAAGATCCAGTCAAGTATATTTGTGAAAGAAACATTCCCCTGGATAGGATGCAAGTCTATTGAAGATAACAGTCCACAAGATTGGTATTTATTCTCCTCACAGCTGAGTAAAACCATAGAAAATATGAAACTCATGGCGTAACCTGTGCCAATTGGTTCCCTGATCCTTCCTTATTCTGCTCAAACAATCTCACCTCAACATGTATGAATGGTAACAATATGTGATAAACAGGTGATTATGCTCACCAGAGAGGGGGAAAGAGTGAGAGATGGGTGGATGGTGTCAGAAAGATCACCTCAAAAAATAGAGATTTGATATTCACAGATGGAGAGAGACTGTTGTAGAAATAAGAGAGAGAGAGACAAGGACAACAACCAGACACGGTTAGTTGAGGAGGATGCAACTATTTAACATTTATGGAGATGTACTTGCATAGCAAGCGACTTGATCTGAGATCGTATGCTAAAACAAAAACAATTGCAATGTGGAAGGTGTTTATAAGCCATATAAAAAAACACACAAAAACTGTTAGATTCACTTCAACATTTAAATTTAATCTGTGTCAAAATATTTTCGCTGCTTTGAAACCGCAACCTGTTCACTGACAAAATTTCATGCAGCACAAAATTTTGTCAGTGAACAGGTCGCGTTTCAAAGAGACGAAAATATTTTGACACAGATTAAATTTAAATGTTGAAGTGAATCTAACGGTTTTTGTGTGTTTTTTAAACAGCTTATAAACACCTTCCACACTGCAAACATTTAACAGAAACTACTACACTGCTTAACAAATCTACATAGAGCTACGTTATATTAAGCGTTCCCTCCAACCACTTAAGTGTTTCTAAGACTTCTCCACCCTTTAGCATTCAGATTATTCTGTCAAATGTACTGCTTATTTATTCACAATGTTTTGAATTAATCATGCATTATCTCGTAGCTTTGAGATTTCAATGATGTGATTATTCAGTTGTAGAACGATATTGTAGCTTATGTGTGAAAGGCCAGATCTGGCCAGTTAGAATATAAAAGTGGTAGAATATTTGGGTTGGATACAGCCAGTTTAAATGCTAAGTTAAACTCTAAACAGTTTTGTAGAATTTCACTCATCAGTTCTCTTATTTGGTGTTAAGGAGAGGAAGACCAAACTCCCTGTCTAAAGTGGTCCAAGTTAGAAACTTTTTTTCAAGAATTTATGCTTATTTGTTCCAAACATCGGCTTAATAATGGCAAAATTACTTCACTAAATTCTTGATTATTTTCGAAGTTTAACAGAAACAAAATCAGTGTATTTCAATAGAAATATAGTAGCAAAAGGGTGTAAGTGGGCAGTTTTGTTGCAAACACCAATCAATAGAACTACAGTCAAGCTACAAGAAAAACCAAGGACTGATACAGAGGTTAAACAACTCTTAATCGAATAATATCTACAAATTTATGAAAATCATTCTCAGCTGATAATCATAGCATGGCTCAAACACATAAAACCATTAACTACATCTGGTGATTCGAGCATGACCCAAACAGATGTAAAAGCTATCTCTGTGGAAATTCCCAGTAATGAAATGGATACAAGACAGTTTTTATACAAAAGAATATAGAAGAAACAAATAAAACAAAACAAGGTATTACAGGGAAGAAATCCCAAAGAAAAGTGAACCTAGAGACAATAGAGAAGAAAAGAGGAAGAGGTAGAAGCATTAGTAGGAAGAGGGTCAAGATGTAGCAGATGCTACCAGATCTAACACAAGATGTGATACAGAAGAAATGTGGAGAAAAAAAACAAAACAAAAACACAAAACATAGGTGTTCACGGTAAGAAATACTTACCTTGATCATATCACATCACAGTTTCACTGTTCTGTGGTACAGTGGTCACTCTCACAGATGGTACCGTAAAGAAGAAATACATTCTTAAGTGGCCGACTTTTTTAAAAAGACCAAATTTAAGAGCCTTTGCAAAACAGAAACTTAAGCAGAAATAATTTGAAAAATGCAGACTGTAAGAACCAGTTGCTGTCGGCTGAGGATAATTTTTTTTTGTTTTCTTACATATTTATGATATTACACTAATATAAAAATTTATAATTATTATTACAATTATTAATTAATAAACTGATATGGCTATAAAAAACTATTATTATTATCATTATTATTTTGTCATAAAGATTTCAGTAAATAATAACTAATCTCAGTTACAGCTTATATGAATAATTTTTTTTATATATAAACTTTTATATAAATTTTTTAAAAGATTGTCTTTTGTAATTAAGTTCTGAAAGTGGATGACCAATGTTACAAAGAGAGAGATGGGGGTGGAGTAAAATGCTGGACAGCAGAAGTCGTGGGTAGCATTAAAGACAAAGAATAAGGGAGGCAGTGGGAGAAATTAAAATAGTGATGAGAGGGTAACATGTGCGTGTGTGTGTGCTATATTGGTTTTGTGCAGAAAATTGCATTCAGTAAACATTACATGCATCACTGTTGCACATAACGGCATCCACAGCTTTCAAACCCAAAGATGTTGAGAACCAATCTTGGATTGGGATGGGAGGTGCTGGATTAGGGGGTTAACCGTGCAGAATTGCATATAATTAGGTTAGAATTTAGTTTCTGTCTTCATATTTTAGAGAAAAGTTCTCGACATTCTACAATAATGCAAGTTCGATATTAAGAAATTTGGCAACTTGAAACAAAAAAAAAAAAACTTTGGAAAAAAGGTGAAATTTTAACAAAATAAAGGTAAAGGTCATTAGCATTTAACGTTTGCTTTCTATGCTGGCATGGGTTAGATGGCTTAGCAGGAGCTAGTAAAGCCAGAAGCCACACCAAGTTCCACTGTCTGTTTTGGCATGCTTTCTACAGCTGGATGCCCTTCCTAATGCCAACCACTTTACAGAGTGCTTTTTTTTTTATGTGGTACCAGCACATAAAGCTTTCTATGTGGTAACAGTACAGGTGCTTTTCACACGATGCCAGCACAACAAACAAATATTGTATATGAGATGTTGACAATTTTAACCAAAAAGCAATATACACATGACTGTGTGTGTATGTTCCACTGTGTGGCACCTTGTCTGACAAAAACCTTGAGACTGGATTTGCTAAGTGGACGTTCCATCATCTGTATATGCAAATGTCAAAGTGCTTGTGCCTCCTTTGACATCATAAGAATTTTAAACTTTCAAGATCAGCTATTCCAAAAAAGTAATTTGTTTCACATTCTCTCAAAAGCTTATAAAATTCTAATGACATCAAAAGCATACAATACTCACTGGTAAGACGAAAACTTTTCTAAAATGTATAGAAAAACTGAAGAGATTGCTTTGGTCAAAGGGTAGAATTCTTGCCATTACTACAGGGGATGTGGGTTCAAGCCTCACAGGAAACCTTCAACTTTTTTCAATCCAAAGTATTTTCTAACCCAATATTTTTCATGCTGTTGTTTATAGCCTTATGTGTGCTTCATGATCCATCATCATCATCATTTAACGTCCATTTTCCGCGCTAGCATGGGTTGGACGGTTCGACCGGGGTCTGGGAAGCCAGGGGCTGCACCAGGCTCCAGTCCGATCTGGCAGTGTTTCTACAGCTGGATGCCCTTCCTAACGCCAACCACTCCGCGAGTGTAGTGGGTGGGTGCTTTTGACGTGCCACCTGCACAGGTGCCAGGGGAGTCTGGCATCGGCCACGATCGGATGGTGCTTTTAACGTGCCACCGGCACGGAAGCCGGCCAAGGCGGCGCTGGCATCGGCCACGTTCGGATGGTGCTTTTTATGTGCCACCGGCACAGAAGCCAGTCGAGGCGCCGCTATATATATATATATATGATTCTCAAAAAAATACATGTATATGTGTGTGTGTGTGTGTGTGTGTGCATAGCCTGAAAACTGAAACTCAATTGGCAAACAGTTACATAATCAGATGCAGTTATGTCCATAAAAGTTGTAGAAATAACTAAACTAAAGTGATTAGTAGTAATTAGCAACAAGCCATTAATGACTGTTTAATTATGCTCCCGGCCATGGAAATATCTTGAAAACATATTTCTGGTGTTGTAGTTCAAAGCATTCATTATATATAGAGACAACAGTTTGTATGCTCTAGAGCAGTGCTTCCCAAAGTGGGCGGTGTTTTCCCCTGGGGCAGTGGAAAGTTCCAAGGGGGTGTTGAAGTGGGGCGATAATGAGGTAGCGATTCACAAAATAATGGGTTCGTTAGGCTAAGTTTTATTTGTGAAATACAGTTGCTTTGAATTTGCTTCAGAATGAGGTCTATGTTTGTGATTGTTAGTTGGGGTGGGGCTGGCAGCCTGAAAATATTTGGGAACCACTGCTCTAGAGGGACAGCAAGCATGGTTGTGTGGTCAAGCTGCTCATTGCCCAGCCATGTGATTTGGCTGCTCTAGAGGGACAGCAAGCATGGTTGTGTGGTCAAGCTGCTCATTGCCCAGCCATGTGATTTGGCTGCTCTAGAGGGACAGCAAGCATGGTTGTGTGGTCAAGCTGCTCATTGCCCAGCCATGTGATTTCAGGTTCAGTCCCACAGTGCAGCACTTTGGACAAGTGTCTTTTCCTATAGTTTGGGGCTGACCTTGTGAGTGAATTTGCAAAATGGAAACTGTCAGAAACCTGTTTTGTGTTTGTGTGTGTGTGTGTGTGCACGTGCACGTGTGTACATACATATCTTTTCTGTTTTTTTTTATTTTACTTGTTTAAGTCATCAGATTGTGGCCATGCTAGGGCACTACCCTGAAGAATCTTTAGTCAAATGAATCAACCCCAGTACTTATCTTTGTAAGACTGATAGTTATTCTACTGGTCTCCTTTCTGAAGCCACTAAGTTATGGGGACATAAACACACCAACACCGGTTGATAAGCAGTGGTGGGGGACAAACATAGATGCAACACACACACATATACACAACTGTCTTCTTTTCATTTCCTGTCTACCAAACTCACTCACAAGGTTCTGGTCAGTCTGAGGCGGTAGTAGAAGAGACTTGCCCATGGTGCCATGCAGTGGGACTGAACCCGGAACCATGTGGTTGGAAAGTAAATTTCTTACCACACAACCATACCTCAGTGTGTGTGTGTTTGTGTGGTGTGTGCATCTGCAGTATCTCTCACTCTCTCTCATCACACCTCAGAGATTCTATGAAAGCAAAACTAAAATACATTCCAGAATATTTCCACCTGCCAAAGAGATTAATAATTCAACAGTCATCAGGTACGCTGTGTTATCTGGGATTATCTTCAGTGATTGAGTAGACTTCCGAGAGGCAAGCAGTTTTAAGTTAACCAGCTACTATAACAACCGGAACATTATCAGAGTAAAACATAAACATGAACTCATTCGATATACCATTGCCAAAAAATTAGATAGAAATTACAAAACTGATATCTTGGCAAAATGAATTTCCTTCATTTCTTTCATCATCATCATCATCATCATCATCATCATCATCATTATTAGCTATTATCTACATCATCACTAGCACCGCTTTCATCAACATCACCACCATATGCTGTACACATTAGCATTCATACATCACCGCCACAACTCCTTTCTTCTTTAACACCATCGCCATCCCCTATATCACTACCATCACCACCACCACAATAAGTTATTACACTTCTATTCACCATCTGCCATGACCCTTATATTGTTACCTTGACCCCAGCATTAAACATCCTTTTCTCTGCTTTTTACTCATAAATTCGTCCCACAATTCACATCCACTCACACTATACACCTCACTCTAACCCTAGGGTAAAAGAGAAAAGATAATGAGCCCCTTTGGTCATGAACGACCACCATGGGATTGCACTTAGAAAGTTTCCCTCTGAGACACAAGTCTGGGCAAGGTCGTTTACAAAAAACCAGCAGCCACCCATGCATACCAGTCTCTCCTCTCCATGCCACCGATGTCGTCCAAGGGAAAGGCAAAGGCCGACACAGCTTGACACCAGTGATGTCGCAACTCATTTCTACAGCTGAGTGAACTGGAGCGACGTGAAATAAAGTGTCTTGCTCAAGAACACAACACACAGCCTAGTGCAGGAATCGAACTCACTACCTCATGATTGTGAGTCTCATGCTCTAACCACTGAGCCATGTGTCTTCACGCTCTAACCCTACCTGCACTATGTACACCCACACCCCCAAAAAGCTAGTACTACATAATCTTGCGGGATTGTTTAAGAGCCAGCAAGATTGCAAGGGCACAAAGAAATCATGTCCAGAGCCAACCCCTTGCCTTCAGTCCCAACAAACCACCAGTAACCAGTCTTCTTCACCCCCACATCCTTGGTCATCAACGACAACAAAATAATAATAATAATCCTTTCTACCAAAGGCCCAAGACCAGATATTTTGGGAGAGGAGACTAATCGATTACATCGACCCCAGTGTTTCACTGGTACTTAATTTATTCACCCTGAAAGGATGAAAGGCAAAGTTGGCTTCAACAGAATTTGAACTCAGAACTTGAAGACAGATGAAATACCATTAAGCACTTCGCCTGCTGTGCTAACGATTCTGCCAACTTGCTGCCTTAATAATAATAATGGTTTCGAATTTTGCCACAAGGGCACCCATTTTTGCAGGGAAGGGATATGTCGATTACATTGACCCCAGTGTTTCACTGGTACTTAATTTATCGACCACAAAAGGATGGAAGGTGAAGTCAACCTCGGTGAAATTTGAACTCACAATGTAGCGGTAGACAAAATACTGCTAAGCATTTCGCCCCGATTACTAATGATTACTAATGATTACTAATGATTCTACCAGCTCGCCACCTTCTTAATAAAAATAATAATGATAATAATAATAACAATGATTTCGTGTTTTTACCACAAGGGCAGTTGGGGGGAGGGGGTTTAAGTCGATTGCATTGATCCCAGTGCGTAACTGGTACTTGTTTAATTGACCCTGAAAGGATTAGAGGCAAAGGTGACCTCGACGGAATTTGAGATCAGAATGTATTGGCAGATAAAATACTTCTAAGCATTTTGCCCCTACGTGCTAACAATTCTGCTACCTCACCAGTTTATTATTACAACTACTACTATTATTATTATTATTATTACTACTATTATTATTATTAATAATAATAATAATAATAATAATAATAATAACAACTACACAATCCAACAAGGGATTGTCATTATGGTTATTTATCTTGTGAGAAATAGTAACCAAATCTCTCTCAAATCTTACCATACAGCTTATGAACAAAAAAACGAAGGATACATTGGACAACATAGTCCCAGGTAATCTACATTTGAACAGAAGATGGCTGGAACACTTGATTGTGGGTTCGATGGATTAGGACTGACCAAGAGCAAAATAATAGCCCTCACCACACCATGTCCAAACCTCCAGACAGTAAAACTTATACCAAACCATTACTCACAGTTAAAGTTTTGACTTTTTCCTCGGATGTCTCAATTTTTTTCATTAAGTTTTCTCTAACTTGAGGAATTTCTTGAAGAATAAACCTGTTGGACAGACAAAAGAGAAGAGACTGAGATTAAAAATGATAAAGTAACTGGGACAAAGCTATGAATATAAGCATCATAATCAACATTTTAATGTCAGATTTTCTAAACTAGCATACGATGGACAAGGTGAGAGTAGAGAGAGAAGTGCTGTCTGATAGTAAGTTTTCTGAAAGGTGGATAAATGTCGCAAGAATGGCCAGTATGAAAGGAGCCATTCTGAGGTTACACCTGTGATTTAAAAAGGTAATATAAAAGGAGAAAGGGGCTCTCTACTCCACTTTTGACCAGGCTCCCGTTGGCTTTTATGGGTTTTTTCCACCAGGAACCTTTCGTAATGCCTCCCCCTATTGGGAGTTTTTCATTGTTATATTTTTGATGTTAAACTGCTTTTTTACTCGGATTTTTTCACAAACGGACAAAACCCTTTGTAACCTTTTATCCTGTTTTGTCCCTTTTATGTTATAATTAATTTTTATCAGCCGATGTGGCCAATAAAAGAATTAATTGCTATTATTATGATATAATAATATTATTATAAGCTGGTAGAATCATTAGCATGTCAGACAAATTGTTTAGAGTGTGGGTAAAAATCGAAGAGAGTGTGGGTAAGGTTGTTAGAGAGTGGGAGAAGAGTAAAGTGGATATAAACATGAGTGGAAAAGGGGAGAAAAGGTCAAATGTATGTAGGGGATGAATTTAGTGAATGGTGGACGAAGGCAGGGCAGGTAAATATGAAGGGAATGGTGACAAACAGTACAGAAATGGTGATATGGTCTAGTATATAGTAACAGATTCAGCTTTCATTTCTTGAAGCAGCAGCAGAATACAGTAAATAGGAAAATGATAGAGGGATTGAGTGATAAGGAGATGAAAGATGGAATAAGATTACATTTGTCTAATGTGAAATAAGAATGTAGTAGTAGTACAATGTATTAGAATTTTGTTAAAATGATAATAATGTAGATGCAACATCATGCCGTAGCAGAACAGAGAATAAAATTAGATTATAAAATATAAAAAGAGCAAGAGCCAAATCTGTTAAATCTTCATCGCCATCATCATCCAGTGCTTGCATTCCATACAAGCATGGGCTGGCCAGTTCAATAGGAGCAGATGAGCTGAAGGGCTGCGTTGAACTCCAGCAGTGGCTCTGGGATGGTTTCTAGGCTGGACACTCTTCCTAATGCCAACCACTTTATGGAGTGTACACTTTGTGCTTTTTTTCATGTCACAAGTGATATCAGCAAGTAACTTACAAGACAACACCACTTGAATGAGTGAACGTGTGTGTGTGTGTGGGGGGGGGTAGTATACAGGGAGGTGGTTTTATACCAGGTGTCAAGATAGGATAAGCACAGGTATTTTGCTGTGGAGGAGATACATGGTTACCCTGCATCATATAAGGCTGGGTGGAAATAGCTGGAAAGAGAGATAAAGAGGGTGGTGATGAGGTGTCAGGGTATACTCTTATGGTAGAAGAGGGTGAATCATGTAAGAGAGAATAGAGACACATGATTGGAATGGTGGATGGGTAAGTTTACAAGAATGTGAAAGGAGTTAGGATAAACTTACATCCTGCCAACTCCTTCATAAGTTCTGGTGTCACTGGGTAATGTTGAGATTTCCTGATCTAAAACTTTGGCGTGAGCTTTCTGCCGTTTCAACGTTTCAATCTGAGCATCTGACATCTTCAGCTGTTGACGAGTTGCAATCATTTTTGACTGAAGATCCTGGAAAGCCTGAAGTCATAAAAAAAAAAGAGAAAGGAGACACTGAATCCTATTGTATTTCATTATTCTGTTTTGTAGCTTAAAAGGGTTCCAGGCAATAGCCCTTGCAGGCATCATCACTATTTAATGCTGGCATGGGTTGGATGGTTTAACCAGAGCTGGCAAGTTGGGGAGCTGCACCTGACTCCAGTCTGATTTTGCATGGTTTCTACGGTTGGATGCCCTTCCTAACACCAAACACTTTGCAGAGAGTGCTGGGTGCTTTTACGTGGTTCTACACAGGCGCTTTACCATGGCACCTCATGGGCATTTTTATGTGGCACTGCACAAGAGCTTTTATGTGGCACCACACAGGTGCTTTTACATAGCACCACTACAAGTGCTTTACACCACCAGAGGGACCGACTTTAATACTTCTGCTGCAAAGTATGAGTCTTCTTGAGTACAACAAGGTGCCAGACATCTAAACAATAAGTGTAATCAAGTCACTGCAGTTGAAGACAAGCTATGACTTCTGCAGGTAAATATTTGTAAGTAAAACATTGTCAAAGAAGGAAGGAATTCCATCTAATTTCTGTGGTACCCTTTATAATGAGTGCAGAGCCTAGTAATATCAATCTCAGTATCTTGTGTGTATATGAATACTGGAGTACCTTTCATAAGTGTGAGTACTGGGGTAACATTCATAGTATGGGAAGTACTGGAGTACCCATGATAATATGCAAGTACTAGGATACCCTTCATAGTATGTAACTACTGGGGCACCCTTCACAGTATGTAAGTACTGGGGTACCCTTTCTAATATGTGTGAATACTGGGGTATCTTTCATATGTGAGCAATGCCTAGTTGTTCTGGTTTTTTATATCTTGAATATAAGTTCTAGAATTTCTCTCGGACTTATACATGTATTTATCTATATCTATTTTTAAAACTATTCCCAAGGCACTTATTGTAGAGACTATTTCTGGTTTCAATCCCCACATTCTGCTTATTCGTTGTTTTAGGTCTTTATAATTTGATAGTTTCTCGATTTATTTTAGAGAAGTTCTGTGTGTCAGCAGAATCAGACAAAGAATAAATGACAAGATAAAGGAAAACAGTCAGAGGGTTTCAATGGAATGAAACACAAAAGAATGCACAACAAGAAGAAACTGGTTTATTGCAGGAAACGGTTCCAGACAAGCTACAATTCTGTGTCTCAATGGAATCAGACACAAGAGAAGAGATAAGAAGATAAAAGACGGGTTTTTATTGTGGGACAGTTCTTCTTCAACATCATTTAACATCTGTCTTCCATGGGGTCTGGGAAGCCAGAAGGCTGCACCAGGCCCAGTCTGATCTGGCAATGTTTCTACGGCTGGATGCCCTTCCTAACGCCAACCACTCCATGAGTGTAGTGGGTGCTTTTTACATGCCTCAGGCACTATCTTTCAACAGCTGCTTTCCATGTTGGCATGGGTTGGACGGTTTGACAGGAGCTGGCCAGGTAGAGGACTACACCAGGCTACTGTGTCTGTTTTGGCAGAGATAGGGAAACAATATAAAATATGCTAAATGAAAACACTGAATGCTTGCACTGTCACAGGTTCAAATCCCAGGTCGGAGTTCCAGTATTTCTGGCTAAAGATCTTTACTCACTTTACCTTGGTGTTTTCTAAATTTTTTAAGGATGGTTGCACTTGGTCCCCCATTACTATAATTATTCAGAATTAAACCTCATATATCGTTATAAACAGAATATAATTAAACATTATAATAGACACTAGCATGGCCGTGTGGTCAAGAAGCTAGCTTCCCAACCAGTGGTCTTGAGTTCTGCCATTCTGAATGACCCCTTGGCCAAGTGTAATTCACCTATATAGCCCTGGGCTGACCAAAGCATATAAGTGTGTATGTGTGTATGTATTTATGTACATGTGTATACATATCATCATCATTTAGCGTCCGTTTTCCATGCCAGCATGGGTTGGACGGTTTAACTGGGGTCTGTGAAGCCGGAAGGCTTCATCAGGCCCGTGATATATTTATAAATATTTATATATAACAAACTATGTGATTTTGCATATACTTTCTTTTTTTGTGAATAACATTTAACTGCTTGAACCAGTTGAATTTCTTCCACTTAATACAATTTACTTTCTCAATTATTCGCCTCAAGTTTTATATTATTCCACAACTGGAGTTATTCTGTTTATTTTTTAGCTTTCAAAACATTCTGGGTGTTTTTTTGCTTCATAATGCTCAACTAATGCTTTTATATTAATTCTAATGCTCTCCTTTTCTCATTTGTAAATCTAATCTATCATCATTGTTTAACGTCCGGCATTCCAAGCTGGCATGAATGGATGGTAGGTCTCATCAATATGCATCTAATACGCCAAATATATATTTGTATTTACACTTATTCCACTATTAATTATTCAAGCGCTGGTGCCACTTAAAAAGCACCCTTCCAGTGGTGTGTTAACACAGCTGTGCCGACACTGCATAAACGCACTCATGCTGGTGGCAAGTAAAAAACACCCAGCATACTCTGTTAAGTGGTTGGTATTAGGAAGGGCATCCAGCCATAGAAACCATGACACAACAGACTGTTGGAGTCTGGAAAGCTCTGTGCTAGCGAGCTCCATGTCAAACCATTCAACCCATGCCAACATGGAAAGCAGCTGTTGAAAGATAGTGCCTGTGGCATGTAAAAAGCACCCACTACACCCACGGAGTGGTTGGCGTTAGGAAGGGCATCCAGCCGTAGAAACATTGCCAGATCAGACTGGGCCTGGTGCAGCCTTCTGGCTTCCCAGACCCCAGTTGAACCGTCCAACCCATGCTAGCATGGAAAGCGGACGCTAAACGAAGATGATGATGATACTGACAGAGGTATTATATAGGTGCAGGCATGGCTGTGTGTTAAGTTTGCTTCCTAACAATATGGTTCTGTGTTCCGTCCCACTGTGTGACACCTTGGGCAAGTGTCTTCTACTGTAGCCTAGAGCCAACTAAAGCCTTGAGTGGATTTGGTAGGCGGAAACAGAAAAAAGGCTGTCTTTGTTTGTCCTCCACCCCACCACCACTGCCAACCGGTGTTCATGTGTTTACGACACGTTACTTAGCGGTCTGGCAAAAGAGAACGATAGAATAAGTATCAGGCTTGCAAATAAAATAAGTACTGCGATCGATTCGTTCGACTAAAAATTCTTCAATGCAGTACCCCAGCATGGCCACACCCTAATGACTGAAACAAGTAAAGCTACAAGATAATGTATTCAACTTTAGCCTGTTATTATTATACAGCATTGCGCGTAGATACAGATATTGGCTTGAGCGGTCAAGACGTTCACTTAGTAACCATGAAGACACCGTTTCGAACTGCGTAGCATCTTGAGCAAGTACAATAGTCATTGAGAAGTAAGCGAGAAACAAGTTGTTTAATACCTTAAAAGAAAAGGCATGAACGTAACAACTAGCATCACATTCTCACCTATACCTGGATTTGTGCCAGAAAGCAAGGAACCAGTATATTAATACCGTTCAAGTTATCAACTGAAATTGAAGTAACAAATGGATATACATGTTTTGCTAAGAATGTGTCAACACCGTAATAGTACCCTATATATATATATTATATATATATATATATATATATATATATACCACTTATAAACAAGGGTAAAAGAAAAAATTCTAATGCCAAATATGCCGAAATATAGACTTATTCATCAATAACCATATAATTTATCACTATAAGCACGTGTCTCGAAAGCAAGTCGATAGAAATTTCTATAAATTTAATTATATATATATGATTGATTGATTCTAGTTTCAGCTCACGAGCTGTGGCCATGCTGGGGCACCGCCATTATATATATATATATATATATAGCGTGTGTGTGTAAGAAGAATGCTGAGGTTTCCACCAGAAACAAAAATCAAAAACGTGAAAAGTGACAATGGTTTATGCCACTAAAATATATTTTAGTGGCATAAACCATTGTCACTTTAGCTACTTATATATATATATAATATGCATATACGTGTGTGTATATGTACATACATATATACATATAAGATACACAAACACACACTATATATATATGATGCATTAACTCATAGCCTAATGTGCGGGCACAATAACGGTGTTGACGCATTCTTAACAAAACATGGATATTCATTTGTTCTTTCAATTTCACTTCATAACTTGAACGGCAATATACTGGTTTTTATATATATATATATATATATATAGGTACTACTAGCGAACAGTGGTCCCGGTGCACGCTAGCTAGTCGTAAGTAGTCGATCCTAAATAATTTTTTAAACTAAGTAAATAAATTATTTTCATAAACAAACTAAGGTTAGGGTTAGGGTTAAAAAGTCGTTGTAGGATCGACTACTTACGACTACCACTGTTCGCTTGTAGTACCTATATATATATATATATACACACACATATATATGTATTTATTTACTACTCACAAGGGGCTAAACATAGAGGGGACAAACAAGGACAGACGAGCGGATTAAGTCGATTACATCGACCCCCAGTGGGTAACTGGTACTTAATTTATCGACCCCGAAAGGATTAAAGGCAAAACAAATTCAAGACAATATAATGTATTTGAGCTGCCACTTCAAGCACCTCGTAGAGGCTGACTCGTGTATGTACATATATACTCGTATGTGTGTGTATATATATATATATATTATATATATATGTATATATATATATAATGCTGTGATACTATTTCTATCCTATCAATCGACGCCTACAAAAGTTCCCCCTCGTTGGTTTGTTCTCAAGTTTTTGTCTTTTGATCAATTATATTATTCTATCAAACCACCGAAGATCGACGTCTGAATTATGAACACAAATTACTTCCTAATCCGGCAAATCTAATGATCTAAAGTTTACGTGGGGACCTAGAGGAGATCAGTGACTGTATTATAAAAAGAACGGAGGAGAATAAACTAACCTTTTTCAGCTCTTGATCGACGGGGATTCCTGCCACAGCCATTTTGGTTTCAGGAAGAGATAACTCGTCTCAGCTACTGTCTTAATGAACGGAACTAGTGGCTGGCCTGCTAGAAATAGCAGCCGCATTAGATAATGAAGACCATGATATGCGCACACATACACGCACACACACATCTTTTTTGGAACTGAATCTCGAAGTACATAGAAAGCACTATCAAAAATAACATGTAAATATTGGGTTGAAAAACCAAAAGTCGAAGGCTATCCATGGGACTCGACTATACACTTCCTGTAGACATTACAGGTGTTCTACCATTGAACCAAAGTAATCCTTCGACTGTCATAATTCATTTTAGAAACCTTCTTACCAACGAGAATTCTTACGACGTCAAATTAGTGCTTCAGTATGTTTGCAGCCGCATGGTTGAAACGATTAAAAGATATATATATATAGGGAGAGTTTACGAAAAAAACAAAAGACGAAGACAGGTGGTGTACAAAACAAACAGATGTATTAGTATAACGCTCAGGAATAGAAAAAAGTCTTTTACGTTTCGAGCCTGCGCTCTTCTACACACACACACACACACCACACACACACACACACACACACATATATATATATATATATATATATATATATATATATATATATATATAAAATATATATATATATATATATATTCATTTACTTGTTTCAGTTATTTGACTGCGGCCATGATGGGGCATCACCATAAGGGTTTTTAAGACGAACAGATCAAGTACTTATTCTATTAGTTTCTTCGGCCGAACCGCTAAGTTACATGAACGTAGACACACCAACATCGGTTGTCAAGTGTTGATGGTAGGGACAAACGCAGACACAAACATTATATATATATATATATATATATATATATATATATATAGATATATATATATAATATATATATATATATATATATAATCGACGGGTTTCTTTCGTTTTCTGTCAACCAAATCTACTCACAAGGCTTGCACAGGCAACGGCCATATATCTATATATATATCGTCGGCTTCAGCTCCAATCCAAGCATTGGGTTCGTCACTATACATCCCGTCTCCTTCTTGTATCCCTGCCGTAAGGCTTTATTTCCACACACGCCAGCTTAATTTAATTCGTCCATAGTCGAAAGACACCTATTGTTATGTCCTGTTATTTGTATTTGTGTAACTTTCTCCGTTTTTTTTCGTCCTTGTTTTCGTATACATTCTCTGCTTTCTTCCAAGGAATCCAATGCTCTTTGCTTAGATTTACCTTGGGGCTGGCCAGATTGGAGCAATCTCGAGTATAACTAGCCGAAATTGCAAAGCTAATCTGGAACTCGACTGAAGAAAGAAAACTTCGAATGGCCCGTCCTTGTTTTCTTTGTATCGTCTATCTGGATGTTTTGTTTTCCCTTTCTTGTATCACCTAACTATCTGGATGTTTTGCGTTCTTGACCTATTTTGTATTTATATGTGTGTGTGTGTGTGTGTGTGTGTGCAACGGTTAATATTGATTAATAAACAACAATATGAAATGTCGGAGTCTGCAGTTGTAACGATAAAAATTTGTTGTTATAACGGCAAGTTATAGGATGTGAAAGATGAAAAATACATTAAGTTTTAAGGAAATATTTATTTACCGTTACGTTACAGTACCTTGCCTCGACGGGCAGGTTATGATTAAAATCGTAAAGCATGCGAAGTAAGGTTTGTGTTTGTGTCCTCTTCATTGTTTAGTAGTAATTACAGAGAGAGATAGAATGATGTTGTAAGAGAACAGAATTAGAGCTAGTGAGAGTTGTAGGGTGTTGTCTCACAGTTGCTGACAGTAAACCTCATTTCTCCCTCTGACCAAGTTTCTAGCTGGTCAGCCAGACTTCGTTCTCACTTAGTTGTCATCGTAGTGACTAACTGGTTCAGTCGTCACCGAAGTTACTGAACTATTTTTTTGCTTGGGGTTTATGCTTTTATAAATATCCAGAAGGATAGACATATCATTGAGAACAATAGATTTAGTTGGTGGTCTTGTTATCTCTATTCTAGCTTTTGGTGAAGTAGAAGTTATAAGGGTCAAGTGGGGAAGACATCATTTCGGCCTAGCTAAAGGCAATCTGGCAAATATAAAACTCCTGTCACAGAAAAACTAGTTTTACCGTGAGAAATGTTAATTTAAATTTGGCTATGGTGGATCAAATCCACTTCATGCTTGCAAGATTCCCTACACACACACACACACACAAATATATACTTACTTGGAAACGACCCTCTATGTTTGTTTTCCTTCGATTTCCTTGTATGTCTCCACTGTCCTGTTTTTGTTCCCAACTTTGACTCACCATAAATCCAAAATTTTATTTTGGTTTTTATGGGAGCAACTGTCTTCCAAGACTCATATTGTCGTTCAGTGCTCGAAATGAGGAGTAGATAGATAGCTGACAACCGATGAAAGGTCGTTCTTTGTGTTACTCATCTTGTTTTCAATTTTTTTCTCTCGTTGTTTGCATATTTAGCTCATTTGATATATATGTATGTATGTATGTATGTATGTATGTATGTGTGTGTGTATTTGTGTTTGTCTCCCCGCCATCGCTTGACAACCGATGTTGGTGTATTTACGTTCCCGTTACGCAGCGGTTCGGCAAAAGTGACCGATAGATTACAAAGAATAAGTCCTGGTGTCGATTTGTTCGACTAAAGGCGGTGCTCCAGCATGGCCGCAGTCAAATGACTGAAACAAGTAAAAGAGTAATCGATGGACTTATTGCAAATAAAAGATGTCAACCGTTCCAGCTAATCGACATTTCCTTGCCGAGGTATTTATTACCATACTGAGGTACTAAATGTATGATTAACCATCGACAGTACTTCAGTTTAGTTTTATTATTCTTGAAGTTATAACACTCAACTTATTCCATACTGCTTTAACATAGTGATTAGGTATCTTAAAATCACTATAAAGTTGAAATAGATATCTATGGCTTGAATGGTGATCAAATACTTCAAGTTGATCCCAAACCGACACACCTGCCTCATTTATGTACATATCTAAATGATTCTAAACATATACGAGTTAGTTTTTAGACGCTCATTTAGTTTCTTCTGTATAACCCAGGATACTTAAACAGGTAAATGGCTGAACATTACCTGATAAACTTTACGCTAGCTTTTTGCGACCTTCTCCGCTAATTGAAAAGGTCACCATGAAAAATTATTCAACAGTTTTAATGTTTTTCATTCTCTTCAAATTTTGATTTTGTTTTCAAGGAAAACATTAACTAATTTTCAATTTTGTGAACAAAGTCCATCAACATTTATATTGTCTAAATTTACTTAAACTCCTCACCCAAAACAAATACGAACGTTCATTAACAGTTTAGTAACCTTTAATTCTTTGAAAACAACGTCAACCTTTGTTGCTGTCGCATTCCAAACAATTCACTCGAACCTGGACTTCACCTGAGTGAAGAAACTGCTGGGTGTAAAAAATAATAATAAAAAGCCGACAGTTTATGAATAGCTTAGCGAGAGATGCTTGAAACAGCAATTCCAATATTTCTACGCGAACGTACTGCCGTCGAATCGAATCTCTAGTAGCAAATAGTCATGAAATGAACTATTATTCTCAACTTGTTCTTCTTACCAGTAGACGCTACTAAAATTCTTCACAGTTGCAAAAAGCTTTTGTATTTTTTTTTTTAAAAAAAAGTAACGTAGCGTCAAAATAAAAGAGAAAGGCAAAAAAGCCCTTCGTTGCGTTTGAATGTTGCATTGTGAAAGTTGGAATCTTCGTCTAAACATTGTAGGAGAAGAAAGTCAGCGAAACCAAACAACCATGAGTTACAACATTCCTCCTGGCATGAAGCGGCCTCAGATAAGTGTGTTAAATAAGAAAATTCGCATGTTAGGAAATCCTTGTATCTGTGAACGGAGTCCCGGTGAAGTGCAGTGTTCTCTATGTGGACACACTGTCATTGGGCGAAGTCAGCTGAGCTGTGCCCAGCATCCAAACGTAATTCATTTGATGGATTTAACGAACTGTCCCAACTGTAAAAGTGACCGACTCTGGGAACGTGAACTTTCATTGAAGTGGACCAACTCGAGGAATCTTAACCGGCATTAAGGGCAAAAACCATTTATTTATACTGACAGGTGAAGTATAAGGAAATACTTCAAACAGATGAGAGGAGTATGTTTACAGTCATCAGTTCTATAGCTTTTACTATTTATATTTTTGTTAAGAAAAACTTTTGATTTTGTTATGACTTGCTGTTGCTTATTAATTACACAAATACAGTTGAAATTATTTATATCAAAAACCAGAGAAAACGTTTTACTTTATTTTAAAAGAGAATATAAAAAATATTTTCCGATTAAATGAACCTATTTTTTCCCCTTTTACTAAAACTTTTGTGATACGATGGCTATTGTTATTATTGTTATATAAAATGCTATTTAAAAAAACCATCATCAGTTCTTATTCTGTTTCATATTAACGAACTTTTGAAATGTTTTTTCAGGTGTTTTGAGGAGACAACAACTAATTGTTTCAAAACTTAGCATTTATTTTTAACAATTTAAATAAGTGATACTTAAAAAACCTGCTTCAAAACTTTTATTTTTGACTAATTTGTTTATTCTAACCGGATCCACCTTTTTTAGAACATCACAGCTGCGTTTTTTCCTTCTTCAAATTATCCACGTCAGGTAGCAAAATAACATTCCAGACGGAATTCTTGAAATTAGTGAATTGAAATGAATTCGCACTGCATTACAGTCGCAGAACTAAAGAATTCTTTTCCCTCACCCAAAATACTAATTAAAACTTTTGAAGTTTTTTTGCAACTGCAACAGACCAAAGACGAATTCCACTTGGAAGCAGCCTCCTCCACATCTTATAAGAATGAGAGAGAGAGAGAGAGAAAAAAAAAATGCAAAGCATCTTCATAACTTGTGTTTTATTTCCTCCCTGCCTACTTATTTGAAGCTGTCTCGTTCAGTTATAATTAGACATCAGTAAGAAGATACATGGTCTGTTGTTATCTTTCTCCTAATATTCCGGTGTCGTCTGAGTTTGACGAACGAAGAGAGGAAATCAGTTGGTGGGTGTCTCGAATTCTATACACCCAGCGTGCATTAAGGGTCACAGTCGAATCATAGACAAAACAAACTGTGTGTATAATATATATATATGCGCAAGTTTTAATCTATTTTTCTTGTCACTGCAGTGTTTTAAATTGAGGAAAGACATTTTAGAAGTGATAAAATTGAAACAATTACTAAACTTTTTTCTTTTTGTCCCGTTTTCTATTAAAAATGTTTTAACTGCTGTCCATGAGGGGGAAACCCGTTAACCCCGTTTTGGTTTCCCCCTCAAAGGTCAACCTACAGATTTGAGTCTCCTCAATTTAGACAGATGTAACAGTAAGAATTTACCAGAACGGGGCACGGTATTAGGGGGCAAAAATGTAAAATTCTTTGACGGGGAAAAAACAATAGCCCAATTCCTTCCCCACGGGGTTAGTGATATCTATTCCTACTCTGTCGATCAGAGATTACGTCTGCCTCATTTGACAGGTATAAAAATCCCAATTTACAATTATACAGGGTGGGCCAAAAGTCACGCACAACATAAGTTCAATATGCTTCGGAATTGTCGAAGACCTGCTTCAACTTTTCTAAAATTGAATAAAATAGATAAAATAATGATGAATACACGATGAATAATAATAGTAACGCAATATAAATATTTTGGAGTTTATTCTTTCCTCGCTCCAACTTCGTTTCCATCAAATGTAACATCTTTTTGCACCTTATTTTCTTTGAAATGTAA
The DNA here is from genome assembly GCF_006345805.1 of Octopus sinensis. NCBI lineage: Eukaryota > Metazoa > Mollusca > Cephalopoda > Octopoda > Octopodidae > Octopus > Octopus sinensis. The sequence goes on from NC_043012.1 coordinate 7,853,799, forward strand.
TGTAAATTTATTTCTGCAAAATATGCATTTTGAAAAAATGTATTTCTGCAAACATGCATTTTAAAAAGAGGGTTATGGGAAAACAAAGTCGAGGTAACACATTGAAGTGTCATAAATATTTTTTCTTAAATGTCATCAACGTAATCGTAATTTACACCTTTCGAAGGTGTTATCTCCGCAAAGTTTTATTAAAAAAGACAAACCATTCCCTAAAAATAACTCATTTTGCAGAGCAATGATGGACAGTCATGCGTGGGGCATTAAACTGCAGTTATCTCTACTCGGTTACTTAGTTTAGTCGTTCGAGTTATGCTCCATGCCCACCCATGGGAAAAGAAAAGGTTAGGGTCCCCCCCTCACTCTTTATAGTATTCGTGTTTTTATACAATGTAAAAAAATTACAAGCTTAATATTCCTGGTTTTCACCTAGGTGGCCATGGTTCAATTCTCAGCATGCGATCACCGTTTCAAGTGTAGGCGTAAGCAATGGTTGTGTGGGTAAGAAACTCGCTTTGCAACCAAGAGGTTTCGAGGGCAGTCCCACTGAGAGGAACTTTGTTGACATGCCTATAAAATGTATTTCGGCAAGACTGTTAGATTAGGTAGTAAGCTTAAAAGCATGGTTGCTGTCCAATGACTGAAACGAGTAAAAGAAAAAAATGTACATATGCCCACACCAGTTTCCTTCCTACCCAGTCGCCACTTAAGGACATTTGTCAGACAAAATGTCTTCTGCATTTGTTATAGATTATGACACACAAGTCAATGGAAATATTAAAGTCTATGCGTGTTGGTCGTACAGCATGTGCACATTTCTGAAAGCGAAATATCACTGTAAACTGCAGCATATTAATCAAAATTAACACGAATAATAAGCATTAGATAATTATTGTTGCTATTACAAAAATAAATGCAATTTTATCAATAGACTAGCACTATGACCCGGCGTTGCCAGGTCATACTGCTAGTGCATGCATATACAGCTGTGTGCGTGCGCACATACACGCGAGTGCTGTCCAAATCTCCGACCTATCACATACAGCTAGCTGGCATTCAATTGGCGTATCAAGTTTCGGGCATTTTGATTGGGTTTCGGATAGAAAATTCACAAAAATGTCACTTCTATTGATTTTTTTTTTTTTTTAATAGCTTTGTGGGGTGACTGGGGAAATGTAAAGATGTGCACAACCACCCTTGGACGGTTTTGAATGACCATAGAAAGTGCGAACCCTCTAACTGAAAAATTGTGGATTTGTATATACACACACACACACAGACAGACATTTTGCCATTTTTATAAATATATATATATATAGATTTGTAGCGGACGCTTAATCGATTAATATCTGGCAGTGAAATTAGACAAGAGGTTATTACATTGAGTTCAAATGCCTTTGTTTTTGGGGTCGGTAAATTAGTGTGAGGCACTGGAGGTGGGTGGGGTGTCAATGTAATCGATTTGTCCCTTAACCTTCAAAATTGCTGGCCTTGTGCCTATTTTGGAAACCTTTCATATTCATCTCTTCCAGTATGCAGGGAAGAGCCCCTTACTTTATCATCATTCAAAGTCCATTTTCCATACTGGCATGGGTTGGATGGCATGACAGAAACTGGCAAGGCCATGTGATCCACCAGGTCCCATTGTCCGTTTTGGCTTGGTTTCTGCAGCTGGATGCTCTTCAGATGCCAACACTCTTCACAGTGCTTTTTCTATGGCACCAGTACCCACACTAACACTTAGTTTTAGGATCTCAATTCAAGACCCCATTATATATCATCATCGTCTAACACCCATCTTCCATGCTGATATATATATATATATATATATATATATATATGAGGTGTATTTGATTGGCAATTGAGTTGATTTGAGATTGTGTGTTCAAACTAAAATGACTGCTGCATGGGTGACACGGGTTAGCCATTCAGAAACACACAAAGGCTGTTAATTACAATTGAGCAGAAGCACAGTTGTAAGTCAACCGGTCAACCACAGTACAAATAAACGTTTGAGTAAAGTTAGTCTTTTCCTGTTTCTGAATGACCAGCTTGTGTCTTCCATGTTGCAATTGCTATGTATATATATATACATACATATTTTAATATTTTACTTAGGCGGTGAGCTGGCAGAATTGTTAGCACACCGGGCGAAATGCGTAGCCGTATTTCATCTGCCGATACGTTCTGAGTTCAAATTCCTCCAAGGTCGACTTTGCCTTTCATCCTTTCGGGGTCGATAAATTAAGTACCAGTTACGCACTGGGGTCAATGTAATCAACTTAATCCCTTTGTCCTTGTTTGTCCCCCTCTATGTTTAGCCTCTTGTTGGCAATAAAGAAATAAATGTTAGCATGCTGGACGAAATGCTTAGCAGTACTTTGCCTGTCTTTACGTTCTGAGTTCAAATTCTGCCGAGGTTGACTTTGCCATTCATCCTTTGGAGGAGGGGGGGGGGTCGATAAGTTAAGTACCAGTTGCGTATGGGGGTTAATTTAATCAACTGCCTCTGCCTCCTACCCCAAAATTTCAGGCCTTGTGCCTAGAGTAGAAAAGACTACTTAGGCATAGCAATACTAACTCAATATACATTTGCTTCCAAATAAATTGTTTGTCAAGTACAGAGTGTAATGAGATTAAATAAATGACAGGGGAACAAGAAATTATACAATGAACTTTGTAGGCTTATGTCTGTTTCTGCTACGAGATGCAGTGCACTCGGAGAAGAGTGCTTGTGCATTACCTTATAGCTTCCTCAGAGTTTACATTTGTTTCTTATGGGACAAAAGAGTGATTTCTAATGGTTTTGATGGTCACATTTAATGCACATGTAAAGCTATACATCTCACCTTCAAAGTTTTCCTTAATAAATTCTGTGCGACCCATGCAAAGCATGGAAAAGTGGATGGTAAAAATGATGATTATATATATATATCACACACTTGGTGAGAAAGGGACATTAGCTTCTGATCACTATTATCATAATCATTACTGGAACTTGGTGTTATCGGTCCACCTCAGTCCAACATGTGACTCAGGTGCTTAGCATGATGTGTATTGAATGCCAAATACATATAGTAATGTGAGGTAGAGTGAATAAAGAAGATAGTTGGAAGGAGGCATTGAAGTATTAGATGAACCAGTGACCTTACCACTAAACTAACATGCCATTTCCAATAACCTCTTGGATCACAAACTGGCTCCTCCTCCAATCTATTTCTCTATCACTAACTAAATGCTAGACTCCCCCCTGCCACCTGTTGTCAATCCTGTGTATGTAGTTTTTTCCATGTTGGAAAGGACATGTTCAACATCTAGTAGCCAGGTCCTGCTGTGTATAAAGTCATCTGTGCAGACCAGAAATTTGTGATGTGTAGCCAACCAATTCAAATACTGGACACCTTGAACTGTCATTTAAACACAACAGCACTAAAAGCTCAACTCTGGTATAGGAAACTTATATTCAAAAGAATTCAGTTTTATTTAAAACTAGCAGTATAACCTGGCTTTGCCCGGGATTAAGTTAATAACGTTCTTCAAACCAAACTAAGTAACATCAACGTCAAATATGGGCAAAATCCATTGATATATATATATATGGGCAACACACATACGCACACCTATTCGTGTGAGTGATCCGTATATCAACAAAACACTTTTTACCTTGATGAAAAAAAGAAAAACAACAAAAGTCACTCGTTGCTGGAAGGGGACTTAACTCATGTTTGCAAACAATGGTGATTTTTCCAACTTGAAAATTTATTTTTACTGCTATTTGCTGGTGCTCTGGGAAAAATAAGTTGACGAAAATACAGCTAGAGTCATAATGAATGTCCTCTTAAAATTGGAGTGACATGCATAAATTACATTCATGTACACACACATCTCGCCGTTTATAATATATACAGATTACATGTGTTCTTCCTTTTAGTACAGTGATTTAATTATTTCTAGTTGAGTAATCTATTTCCTTTATAGTAGTTTGTACAACTTGGGTAAATGTCACTTAATACAGCCTCAAGATGACCCATTCCTTGAAATAGAAATTGGGTAGACAGAAACTGCATAGAAAGCTGTTGAGTGAATTGTACCAATAATTCTAAAATTCTAAGGTTACACGTGTGTCTGTGGAATGCTAACATACTAAATCCTCCTCAGAGATCCATCACCTTCCGTTCTGGGGAAACATTAATTCAACAATTGGCTGCCTACCAATATTAAGCAGGGTAGTGAAAATGCTAATTTAACAAAAACATAAACCAAATACAAAACCATTCTATTAATGCTTATGTTCCACGACTTGACAGAGCTCAGGAGTGCACCGTGCTCCACTGTCTACATTAGTATGGTTTGTTACACCTAGACATTCTTCCCAGCACCAACTGTGTTAGAGCCCAAACTGCATACTTCTTTGCATGTTGCCAGCCCTGCAGTTTGCAAGGCTATAACTCAGAACAGCAGTTTTACGCTAGGAAATGAAGGATCAAGAATGGGAGAAGGGCCTGGGTGGCACGTAAAAAGCACACCCACTACACTCATGGAGTGGTTGGCGTTAGGAAGGGCATCCAGCTGCAGAAACACTGCCAGATCAAACTGGAGCCTGGTGCAGCCTTCTGGCTTCCCCGACCCCAGTTGCACCGTCCAACCCATGCCAGCATAGAAAGCGATGATGATGATGACGACAAACACCAGAATTTTGGAGTAGAAAAAAGAATTGATTTTATCAAACCCTTAAGGATAAAAGATGAAACTGACCAAGATTTAAATGCAGCAGAAGTGTTAAAAGACTGGTCCCTCTGGCAGTGCCACATAAAAGTACTCAGCACACTCTGTAAAGTGTTCAGTGTCAAGAAGGGCATCCAGCTGTAGAAACCATGTCAAATGAGAGTGGAGTTTGGTGCAGTTCCCCAGCCCTGGTCAAGCCACCCAACCTATGCCATCATGCACAATGGACGTTAAATGGTGAACCTCAACAACCAAAAGAAATAACACAAAGCATTTTGTTGGATGTTTTAATGTTGCTGCCAATTCACTGCAAGTAAATACCAAGAGAACCGAGAATAGTTGCTTCATTGTATTGTTTGAACAGTTGGGAAAATGTCAAAAAGTGAGTAGCAGCAGACAACAAAGAACTGATAGTAGTAGTAGAAGCATGTTGCTGTATGTATATCTATAGATAAATTTACATGCTGGAGTGGCTGCGAGGTACTAAATTTGCTTCCCAACCACATGACTCCGGGTTCAGTCCCACTGCATGGCACCCTTATAGTATCTTCTACTATAAGCTTTGGGCTGACCAAACTTTTCGGAGTGGATTTGGAAAATGCTCATTATGGGTCATATATATCACCATCATCGTCGTTTAACAATTTGACTGAGGTCTGGCAAACTAGACTCCAATCTAATCTGGCACTTTCTACAACTGGATGCCCTTCCTGACGCCAACCACTCCCGAGTGTAGTGGGTGCTTTTACGTGCCACCAACATGAGGGCCAGTCAGGCGGTACTGACAACGACCTCACTTGAATGTTTTTTCACGTGCTAGTAAAGCGACGCATGTAACGATCGAATTTGATTTTAATTTCACTTGCCTCAACAAGTCTTCGCAAGCAGAGTTTAGTGTCCAATGAAGGAAAATATATACATATAAATGTGTGCGCATTGTTCCCCACCACCGCTGGCCTGTTTACATCCCTGCAATTCAATGATTCAGCAATAAGCTTTATAGACTAAGTACTAGGGCCTCAATTCGACTAAAATTCCCCAAGCTGGTGCCCTAGCACAGTTGCAGTCTCATATATATATATATATAAAACCATCACCATTTAGCATATTTTCCATGCTGGCATGGGTTAGACGGTATGACCGGAACCAGTAAATAGAACTGTACCAGGTTCCAGCCTGATTTTGGCTTGTGTTCTATAGTGGGATGCCCTCCCCAACACCCATCACAATTATAAATTCACTTGGCCTAATGTGTCTTCTCAAGGACTTAATCATTTGTCATTGTCTCCGTGAGACCCAACATCTGAAGATCAAGCTTCACCATCTCACACCATGTCTTCCTGGGTCTACCTCTTCTACATGTTTCCTCAAAAGTTAGGGATTGGCCCTTCAGGTCAACACAGTAATAAATACAAACAAATATATCTCGTAACACAGAAATATCACTTTATTTCTCACAATATATTTAGTCCCTCATCATTAATTTCTGTTTCTTTAGCTTCTTTTGTGACACCTTCTTACGCACGGGCTCATCCTCACTTCCTGCTGGTTTTGGTACAGGGATTTCCTTTTCTGTGAGAATAACTTCAATATGGCATGGACTGCTCATGAAAGCTGTAAAGAAAGAACAAGTCACAAAGTTATGAAACATTAACAATATCCCCCATCAAATACGTTTGTTGTAGAACAATAAGAGGAATGGAAAGGAGGCAGATAAGACAAAGCAATAGAATCATTAACAATACTTACGATTAATACGTCCATGAGCTCTGTATGTCCGTCTTCTCATTTTAGGGGCTTGGTTCACTTGAATGTGTTCAATGACTAAGTGATCGGTGTCTAACCCCTGCAATGGTAGGATAGCAATTTATGAAGACAACAAAATAAATTTAAAAGTACAAAAGATTAAGTAGTGCTTACTGCCACATCAGTATGGCTGTTTCATAGGAATCTATGTTACTACTGCCTTTAATCCTGAGAAGTGGCTCCTCGTGGGGCTAAACATGGGGGTAATGTTGATTCCTATGGATGAGACATTGATATGGTGATACGCATTACTTCACAGTATAGCTACCATTTTCATCTCCTGTACAGATTTTCTAAACCAGCTACTTTGACTGTTATAAAAGATAATTATTGGACCCCACCCACCCATAACTACCCCCCCAAGAAAATTAAGGAGGAGAAAGGCGCCAAGCTGGCAGAAACGTTAGCACGCTGGGTGAAATGCTTAGCAGTATTTCGTCTGCCGCTACACTCTAAGTTCAAATTCAGCCAAGATTGACTTTGCTTTTCATCCTTTTGGGGTCGATTCAATAAGTACCAGTTACGCACTGGGGTCGATATAATCGACCTAATCTGTTTGTCTGTCCTCTGTGTGTGCAGTAAAGAAATAAGAAAATGAAGGAGAGAATTAAACAGCAGCAGATAGGGGTAGGAGTAATGGGTTGCACACCCCAGACTAAATGGCAGGTTTAACTGTGCTTTGCAGATGTGATTGGAAAGGCATTGCTGCAATCTTCCACAGAGAAATATAACCTTATTTGGAAATGGATAACAGTTGGCTTATAAGAAGGGCACTCGACAGGATGCAGAAAACCTGTCTCAGCAATAACCACCTACCCATGCAAGCAGGGAATAGTGGACAGTGATGAAGATGATAACTGTACAACAGACACTATTATATAAAGGTTAACCAAACCACTAAATGATTTCAAATTTTTGCACAATCCAGCAAGTCCAGCGAATGAGCAAGTTAATTACCTTGACCTCCCAGAGGATTAAAACAAATTACTAATTATGCAGTGGGATAGATAAACACCGTAATTATATACTGATATTGTCTGGTGTAGTTACAGAAACTAATTCTTCAAAAATCATAAAAGATTAAGGCCCTAACATTCACTGACATGAAGCAGAAACTCAGGGTATTCTTGTTAAACATGTGCAAGAAGGACTGAGGTAAGTGGTTGCTTGGTTGATGGTGCACTTCCAGCTAAAGTAAGAACATAACAAGTCCATACTGTAACAACACTAACTAGCTGGCCATTCCACAATCAAATGTAAAATTAACCCATAACATACCGTGTGTCACACATCTCTCCACCAGTGCATGTATCTCTCAGTATCATACCACTTAAAGCAAATTATGAATTCTTCAAGTGAGTTACCAGCAGACATTCCCTCTATTGTGAAGATTTTGCAATGTAACCTGATCTTTTTCTTAGTACAAATGACAATTTATGGAGGGGAAAATAGAAAAAAAACCCTAGACTACAAGGGGATACACAAACCCCTCTATACGTCTTTAGCTATTTTCTAATCAACTAACGCAGGCCTGAGCAATAGGTTTGGAAAATTCTCAACAGGATCTTAAGAATTAATACACATGAATGAACAATTCTTTTCGAGGAGACAAAGAGCACTTTCAGTATGTACTTTCTATCTACACGAAGACGAATATTAACCATACAGCTGTTACAGAAATGCCAAACGTGTAGAATGAAGAACAGTATATAGAATCTTACCTTAAACTCAGCATTACTTTCAGCATTCTTCAACAACTGTAAAAGAAATTTAGCACTCTTCTTGGGCCACCGACCCTGAGTAGCTTTCCACTGTTTAGCCTGAAAAAAAAAAACCGGAGAAATAAGCAGGACATCAGAGAGTTTTAAGAACTGTTGGGAAAACTGAAATTGGGAACATGACACCACCAGTTCTACACTTGACAATAGAAAGTCATATCGTAAGAAGATAAGCGAATACTATTTTAGTCAAAACAGATTGTAACACCAAATGGTCAATTCTACCACAGATGAAGTGTCACAGCAAATAGTCTGAGAAATAGCAGATACTATCAACTCAAACTTTTACGGGGCACAATGGACCTTTCAAGTGTTGGACCTCACGGAAGCAATGACGAATGGCCAAGACATTTGGCATTATGCTGAACTTGAGAAGATCCATTGCGCCGGGTAAAATTGCAGCTGTGGCAGATACTGGTGTGATGCAAATGCCATATAGGAAATGCATCCTGTCTTAGAAAATATGCCAAATCAAGACTGGAGTCTGGCGAAGCCTTCCAACCCTGGAGTGGTTTGCATCAGGAAAGGCATCCAGCGGTAGAAAGCATGCCAGCATGGACAACAGACATTAAATGATCTTATAACTAGAACACACCCTAAAATACTATACTGCAGGGATCCTTTTTCGGTTTGTGCATACATACCAACTTTAGCTCTACACAGTAAGTAAAGATATCTTCAATTTGAAAATTTGTACAATAAACATACACTTGCAACTATCCAATCAACCCTTTTAATTCTGTCTCCACTCTCTCATCTATTCATCTTGAGGGCTCAATGTGGCACCATATCACTACTAGTCTAATATAATGCAATGTAACCATTATACAACAACAAACTTGTTCTTTCTATCATACTCCAACTCCTCAGTACCAAGCATAAGGTCACCACTCACCCTGTATAATATCCCTTCTTATCATTGGGGATCTTTAGTCTTGCTAGTTACAGGATATTGAAAAAGCAGTGCTAGAACTAGAGAAACCACAACAAAGCAGACACTGGACATGACACAATCCTCAGTGAAACTGTCCAACATAGAAAATGGACATTAATCATGGTAACATATGGTTTATCTGGAGCAGGGAAGAAATAGGCCCCTCATTGGTGTAACAAAGGCAATCATTCCCTCTCACAGCCAGATACTAGCAAAAAAAAAAAACCCAGGGCCAGTACATTTTCACTAACTCCAACTGGCCATAAATTGTAATATAATGCCATAAACTTTCGTGTATTGTAGAAGTGTAACCAAATTATAGGACATAAATTTTAACAACAAAATCTTCTCATATGAACCCACGTTCTATAGGTGCAGGAGTGGCTGTGTGGAAGAAAGATTGCTTCCCAAGTACATGGTTCGGGGTTCAGTCACACTGCGTGGCACCTTGATTAAGTGCCTTCTACTATAGCCTTGGACTGGCCAAAGCCTTGTGAGTGGATTTGGTAAACAGAAACTGAAAGAAGCCTGATATATGTGTGTATATATGTATTTGTGTGTCTGTTTGTCACACCGCCTTTGCTTGACAACTGAGGATGTGTTTACGTTCCATTAACATAGCAGTTCAGCAAAAGGGACTGATAGAATAAGTACAAGGCTTACAAAGAATAAGTGCTGGAGTTGATTTGTTCAACTAAAGGTGGCTCTCCAACATGGTTGCATTCAAATATATTTATTCACTGTGGATTAACCATCCATTATCTCATAGCTTTGAGACTGCCATGATGTGAGTGTACACCCTAAGACACTGTAGGGTAGGTTATGAGAACATAAAACAAGCAGAATATTTGGGACAGCTAAGGCCAGTTTAGATGATAAAGAACTAAAATATTCTCAGCTTCACCAGAGTTTAAAATTTTGTGTATTTATTCCACATCCCCACACAAACCATCAGGATTTCACCATCCACATCACACAAGAAATCCTCTTCAAGACCCAAATGAAGCAACAATCATTGCTTTTTACCAACAAAATAGAGGACCATTCCAGATCATATTAACTTACCTGAGCATGACGGCCGACTCCACCACAAAATCTCCGGAATGGGACAATTTCTTTTTTCTCCATAACATTTTTGAGATATCGGGTGGCACGCTTCAAATGCATCCTTTTAATAGCTTGGGCCGTCTCACGTGTGTTCTAGAAAAAACAAAAACAAAACAAGGTCATCAAGGACACCATGGCTGTATATACATATATATTTGACATGGGCGATTCTTTGTCTTGGGATTCACGGTCATATGGCTGGGTGGAACTGTGCAAAAAATCAGATGTGTAGAATGATCCAGTGGTAATGCTGGGCTTTGTATTTTTTGCATAGCTCCTATGGTTACTGAGATAATCTACTATAATAATACTCCTGTGTTTATAAATGAGAAAGGAAGGGGTGATGGCATACTTGGTAGTGGGATGATGAAAATTGTACACTGAAAAAATCAAACAGTGTTTCAACTATGTGTGAATATAAGAGGAGGGGGGTAGGTGAATGTGTGTGTATGCACAATGGAAGTGGGATCCCTTAGTATTTGGGTTTATTTTTTGATTGGTTGAATCTTGGTTGTTCTTTTTTTGTTGGTCAGTCATTTTTAGCGTTTTGGCAAAAAAAGCAATTCTAAAAAAATTCTTTAACGTAAGCATGTCCAAACAAGTTGAATGCTTACACAGAACAGGTTTTACAGCCACATCATCCAAACTGACCAGGTGAAACTGGGCTTAGCTGCTAGTATATATATATATATATAAAAGAACGAAAACACTAATTTATTAATGATGGAAGTAGAATAATACCAAAAGGTTGTCTTTATATCCAAATTAACATAGATTTCTTGTCAGAACAATGAATACTGCATTGAGAAATCTTTTCACATCAGAGCTTGGTGCATAACGACAGATATAGATCGTAGCAGACATATTTGTCACGGGTGCCGGAACGCTCATATCACATGATTTTATTCCAATGGAAACTACCAATGGTAGGCACCCCATCACCAAATGCCAGTAAAGTCTAGTTGTTACGATATATAGAACACCAGCATATTTCCAGACACTGATGTTGCAAATAACCAGCAGGTTTGATAAAATCCAGTAATTAAGCATCTGGTGCATAAAAACGCACGCAGAGATTATAATGGATAAGTATTGTCCGTCATGGAATCTTTCTTGATAAAAATCTTCTTGTAAAATTTCTTCAAGCCATTTGTATTTGGCTTCTGATTGGCTAAATTTACAATGCATCAAGTGGTCGGAAGAAATTTAACAAGAATCAGAGACTGCTTTATTTGAGCGAATACAAGAATTACTGTCTTGCATTATTCTATCGGAGTTTGGAAAGGCATCCAGGCATTAGAAACCAAACCGAAACAGAAATAGAGCCTGAACAGCTCCTGTCAAACCATCCAACCCATGCCAGCATAGAAAATGGACATTAAATGATGATGACGAACAGACTTAAAACATTTCTCTAACAATTACTATTACAGAAATGGGTTAACAACCTGAAGTCAATTACATAAGGATTGTGTAATTTATTTCAAATGACAAAACCATACACAAAACACAGGTTAGGTTGGGTCCAGTTCTTGCTTTGAGAAAACAGAAAAGAAATCCCAAATTTCCCACATATTCATTGCAGGTAGAAAGTGAGTCAAACAGACACAGGCTGGTGCTTGTGTACCGTTTTGACGAAATGGTTCATGTTCTATACACGGCACTAATATTTTATCAAATAATGATTTTGTAGAACAAACTAGATCAGCCACAATAACTTTTGGAAATGGTAAGGGACGGGGAGAAATCCAGCTATTAATAGTAGGAGCATTTAGGTGTTCGTGTATAAGAAATAAGGATTTCTTGACTGTGGAGTCAAAAAGTAGAGACAATCAGTTTAGAAGCCCATGGATCAAGTCCTGCCACCAACACCAAAACCTTGAAATATTCGTGACATCTCCCTTCAAAACAAGCACCATGGCCAGCAAGTTCATCAATATATTATGAACATTATGCTGAATCACCACAGCATAAAATGTCTGTGAGAGAGGCCAGTAACATACTGAATGGGTGGAGCACCAGCACATATCCATTTGACATGTATCACCATTGTTTCTATCACTTTTACCTGCTTACATCAGTTGAACAGAATTTACCAAGGTAGATCTTCTACAGATGGATGCCCTTTATGTGGCCAACCCAAACAAGGTAATTACCCCCCCATAGCTAGACATGCTTTTTACAGACACATCAACATTGTTTAATGTCCATTTTTCATGCTGGCAAGACACTAATCGCCTGTTGTGGCATGCTTTCTATGGTTGCATGTGCCTCCTAACACCAACCACTTTACAGAATGCGCCGCTTGTTTTACGTGCCACTAGCACAGGTGTGTTCATGCAGCACCAGCGTGAGTGCATTTTGTGGCACCAGCACATGCAAAGGAATAGCCTGTGTGTATGGATGGCAGCGATTTTAAACAACATTTACCATTATGACAATGACACTTGTTTACAAACAACTATCATGCAATGTAAAACCAAGGCCACACCCACGTGATAGCGGGACTAGGTGCAGGCATGCCAGTGTGGTAAGAAGTTTGCTTCACAACCACATGGTTTTGGGTCCAGTCTTATAATATGGCACGTTGGTCAAACGTCTTCTAGTATAGTCCTGGGCCGACCAAAGCTTTGTGAGTGGACTCGGTAAATGGAAACCGAAAGAAGCCCATCATATATTACACAGGTGCATGCATGTGTCAATGCATTTGCCGTCTCCTTGCCTCGATGCCACTGTCATGAATGTGGCATCCATTTCCAATCTTCTATGAAAACATGTCTGCTTAAGGCGACAACGCCACCTTACCTGAAGAAAAATCTGCCTCTACCAATACACCTGACTCATGCAAGCACAGAAAAGTGGACATTAAAACAATGATGATGAGGATAACCAAGACTATAGAGGTCATTATAATGGTATCAATACAAGACTATGTAGAAAAAAAACCCCATCTGAGAAAAGAAGACAAAATATTTACCTTGAAGTGTACACGTAGGAGAGAGCCTCTAGCCTTGGCAGCTGTAAAGAGAATAAAACGTTAGTGCCAAAATTATCGGAGACTTAGGGTGAAGGATACAAAACCCTTAATAGCTAATTTTTACCGATATAAAAAAAGGCATGATGTCAGAACGTCATCGTAGATGAAGTGAACACACAATAGATGTATTTTTAACACTACCATACAAGGGACATAACTACGCAACGTTAAAATTCGCGACAGGATTACCATACACTGCTTACTTCGAATTCCCATTGTACTGAGTCATGTGGATTCATTAAAACACTTGATATATTTTTCTTGCTAAATCAAGAAACTCCAGACTTGGCACCACAGAAAAAGCAGTCTCCTTGCTGGCATCATGTAAAAAGCACCCAGTACACTGTAGTGGTTGGCGTTAGGAAGGACACCCAACTGTAGAACCCAAGCAATACAGACAATTGGAACCTGATGCAACTCTCAAGCTGTCAAACTGTGTAACTCATGGCAATATGGGAAACGGATGTTTACTGACGATATATATATACACACGATCTGCCCCACCAAAAGCAACAGAACCATTACCAAATCAAACCCATTACGTATTTAATTTTTATGTCAAAAACTTAGTTTTAAACTTACAACATTCCATGTTAATTCATATGCAAAGCACCAGCTTAATGACAAAATTACTCTAAATTAATTAAAGCAAAGGCAATGCATTTCCACAGAAACACAATATCAACAGATAAACATAACGGTCAAGTGATCTGCCTTGAAATATCTGTGATGTCAGCTGTATAAAGAAACACATTGGCAGGCAACTGCCAGAATGATTGGAGATTTACCTTACGTTAGGCTTCACAACTATAGAGTGCCATGTACGGCTCTGTGGTTGAGAAGTTCCAACTCCTGGTTTGAGCTCACCCCACTACACTCCAAAACAAACCCATCTTCAATCATGATGTAGATTAAAGACTTGTGTGCGAAATGTAGATGTCATGTATGTTATATGCCCCCCCCCCCTATAAAGTTGCTTATGTAATCAATTATTTACTCATCCAGTCTGTTGGAGAAATTCCTCAAATTATTCTAATTGTAATCTGTATATCAATTTGAAAGGTTGGATAGTATATTCTGATACTCCCATTCACACTAGCTCACTGATTGGAATTCCTTTAATACCCCCTCACTGCACAAATGTAATATTTCTTGCTTAGCCCAGCCACATCTGACCCAAATATTCTACATTTTATGTCCAACCTCTCTAAAGTGTCATTGTAAAAATACACCACCACATCATCAAAATCTGAAAGTTACGGGATAAACATGATTAATTCAAAACAACATGAATAATTGTGAGACTTACACTTGCTAAGGTTTTCGGGTTCACTCGAGTAACGAGTCATTTTTTCAGTCACTAAAAATATAAAACAATGACAGATTAGGACAAATACATATATATTAAGCAAGGGATGAGAGGAAGGAGAACGATGCAGACTTAATGACCCATACCAGTAATTAACCTATGCAGACTCAAAATTTGATTTATTTGTCAAGTTACAAAAGCAGAGGCCACCATGTTGCAGTCTGAAGCTGCCTCTGCTGGTTCTTTGGTCCCATACCAAAACTATTCTTGTCCTTTGAGGAAAATGAGTCCCTCACTGAAGTGTCCACCTCCTCTTGGTCAATGATGCATTGCAAGTGCAGGAAGTGGGTAATATATTCTGTGCACCAAAGGGTAAAAACCACCTTTGGTCATGAATGACCATGGGATTGCACCTAGAAAGTTACCCCTCCAAGGCACAACACCGAGCAAGGTAGATTTTACGGAAGACCAGCAATTGCCCATGCACACCAGCCTCTCCCCCTTTAATCCCACAGTGACCCAAAGGCCGATACAGTTTGGCACCAGTGATGTTGCAACTCATTCCTACAGCTGAGTGAACTGGAACAATGTGAAATAAAGTGTCTTGCTCAAGAACACAACACAGTCCAGTGTGAGAATTGAACTCACTACCTTGATTGTGAGTCCGACACTCTAACCACCTAGCCATGTGTCTTCAAAAGAAAACGGAATCTCACAAGATGGACGTAGTAGACAGAAATTGTGTGGAAATCTGTACACCAAATCACCATCAACTCAACACCTGTTTTTTTAGAATTGGGAATATTCTATAACTCTTTTAATACAAACCCCACTTGACACTGCCTCTGATTCTGTTAGCACTTACTCCTTCTAAAGTACTTAGAACCAAAATGAGATTAATGATTAAGTTACGATCCTCAGTACTGATGAAAAATACTCTTTTCCCTTCAACTCTCTCAATCACCAACATACTGGCGGCCAGCACAATGACCATTTACCTCATCATGAGGGATACTAGTCCACAAGGCACTGTTATGGCTAGATACGGTTTGTATTATTCTATAATAGAGACAATTTTCTTCATTTACATGGAAAGCAAATTCAAAAAATGCGAACTGAAACAAATGGCAAGACTTCCATTTCTAACCCCACCTTTTGTATTTTTCTACACAAACCCCCGCTTTCGGCTACGGAGAATACGAATCTGCAAAAAAATTGGCCATGAATTACTTGAGGGTTGGTGACAAGAAATTGAAAAGACTTCGCCCACCCCACTCATTTTCTCCCAAATGTGTTTATTAAAAACTTTTTTTTTCCCCAAACCCCCGTTTTCGGATACGGATGTTCCGGAAAATTACCAAAAATCGGCATTGTGAAACCCCAACTCAAATTCTGACTTTTACCGCCGATACAAAACGGAAGGGGCCACATAGAAACATGCTGAACTCCACAAATGCCTTCACCCCCTTTTCCAGCTCCAATTCCATCACCCCAGAAACGCTTATATAATGAAATAGTAATAATGTATCCTCTCTACAGCAAAAAACCCTCTGGGGTTTGATGAAGACCAGCTTGCCAACCTGTTTAAAAAAACTTTCAGGTCGGGGTATTTGGATAATTTCCAAAGATCCCTGGCCTGGCAGTGTTATAGGAATGCTTTATCTGTTCGCGAGAAGTTATCACGGCACGGAGTTTCAGTGCCACCGACGTGTCCAAGGTGCGAGTTGGACGATGAAACCGTCCAGCACGCTTTTGTTCACTGTCGGAAGTTGTCCGACTTGATAAGTTACGCAGAACACGTGTTATCGCATCTGGGACGAGTACAGCTGTCGGCTGAGTCTATGATTAAGATGATACCGCCAACTGGACTCTCGAAGGAAGGTGAGGCATGTTTTCACTGCACGGTTGCAGTAGTAAAGGAATGCATGTGGAGAACGAGAATGGAAGGAGCCGCGATAGGATCCTTTGTCTCCGGCCCCAGCTTGCTCACTTACTTCAGATATCATCTGAAGAGCAAAATGGGGCTGGAGAAGAGGATCTTACCGCGGCGTGTGTATGAGAAAAGATGGAAGGAAGTGGAAAAAAAGGTGGGTGTCAGAAACCCAGCTTGACCATGGAGGAGAGAGAGGAAGTGGAAGCTGCAGGGCCTCATAAATTGCCGGGGTGCAGAGGCTCCAGTTATGTACTGTGGTTTGTTCTACTAAGTCATGTAAAGAACATTTATTTTTATTTTTATAATCCAAATGTAAATGAAAATTTTTAAAACGAATCTCTTAACTGTTTTTTTGCATGTATGTCCTGTATTTGTCCTTCTATGTGTGATTATATAATCATAATAAAGAAATATCTACAGCAAAAAACCTGTTCCTTCGCTCACACTTTAACCCAACATCTCCCAGCATAAAGCTGTCGCCCTCTTTACTGCCATATCATTTCAGTTGAGGGCCAACTATTTCTTGTAAGTTACTTGGTAACCCTCAATAGAGCCAGTATCACGAGGTGAAGTACCTGGTACACTGCGAAATAGGTAGCGTCAGACAGCATCCCAAGGCAGCCACAGGAGCAAGGCACAAGCCACTGTGTAGTCAGATCCTGCCGAAGTAAAACCACGTGTGGAATACTCGAATGTCAACAGGAATTCGGAGCTGTGTTGGTTTTCTGCCTACAAAACGGTAAATAACTCAGGCTCTTGTCTTGTAGCAAAGTTTGTTTATATACGTATTCCACTCTACCACGTCACAATGTTGGTAAACCAAACATTAACTGCTCGGATGAAGCCACAAGGGATGCTTAAATACTCGGGTTCAAATGTACTTTATCTAATAGCAGAAACAGTTGTTAGCTAATGAAGTTGACGTTAATTCGTATCCCCTTGTTATATAATTTCGTATTTCACACACACTATATATATATATATCAGTGCTTTTCAAACTTTTTGCTGGAGCGGAACCCCAAAGGAAACATCCCACTGGCTCGAGGAACCCCTGTGCAATAATTTAATAGTCTTATGCACACATATCTGCAGAGGAGAATTAAAAATTACTGCCGATTTTAGCAGTTTTGTAACTTCTTGCGGAACCCTGGTTGAAAACCATATATATAATATAGACACTGTGACGCCAGCCAAGAACCGAAAGCACATGTGGTCGCTAGACTTGCTAGAAACAACAACCAAGTCTGTGAAATCACACACTGCAATATAGTCTTACATACAGTGTGAAATACACACAGATTAATAAGAAAAAAAAATTGCCGGTACTGTTAGCAATAACTTTCCCCAGTACAACAAAGCAGGAGACACAAAAATAGGTAAATACAGGTATATGTAGCATAAATGAATCCGTCTAAAAATGAGACATGGAACAGTTGAATTTTCTACCGACTGCCACAGTCTCATAGTTAACTCAAAAGACATACAACCTCTGTGGATCAGTAAACCAACAAAAACTCTTATTGTTATAGATTACAACACACAAGTCAATGGAGATATTAATGTCTATGTGTGTTGGTCGTTCAGCATGTGTACATTTCCGAGAGCAAAATATCATCGTAAATTGCAGCATATAAATCAAAATTAAACACGAATAATAAGCATTAGATAATTATTGTCGCTAATACAAAAATAAATGTAATTTTATCAATAGATTAATCAAAGAACAGATCGATTAAAATCTGGCAGTGAAAATAGACGAGACATACCTCAGTTAAATACCGGAAGAGAAAGACCTAAGTAGACAGGATTCTGGGTAACTAAGATGAATAACTCTGACAATTTCCGATTTCGATGGGAACTCTCTAGCGTATAATCTCGAACCCAAGTTTCATCTGAACCAAAATGTTAATTTCCTTTCGTTAAAATCTCATTAATTTCGTCACTTAATTACTTTAACCGTTCACCTGGCGACTAAAACATTATTAAATCTATATTTCCGCGTTGTTTTTATTGTTTAATAGTGGCTAAACGTTTAGGTGAGGAGGTAGAAAAAGGCGAGTGTCCTAGATAATTAAGCAGAGGAGAGGTAATGATAGAGCGAGTGATGACATTGTCAGGTTATTAATAAGTTGGCAGGTAACCCGACGTCTTTCTTTTCTCTCTCTCTCTCTCTCTCGTCCTGTAACGTCATTTCCTACTACTGCTATTATGGGCTGCCCTCTACACAGCACAACAAACATTTCCCCGTAAGTCTTATTCTTGCCAATAATGTGCATTTGTTGCCTCCAGAAATCATTGTTCACCACCTGAAATTGGGGGACAAGTGTGGACACTGCTAGTTTTAATTCCTCCGTGCCAACCACAGTTAAAGGATTTATATATCTGCTACCACCCACACACAGAAACACGTTCCATTTCTCACTGTTGACTATCGATGAAATGAGAAACCATTTTAAAAAAAAAACTGCCGATCGCACTCACTAGAACCTTCTTCTTATCTCCATCAACTGCAGTTCAGTCTTTTATTATCATTCTCTTAATTTTTCATTCTCTCTTTGTGTGTATATATATATCTATATACATATATATGTATATATATATATATATATATATATATATAATCACATATAAACACATAGAAGGCACCACACATTACACCGCACCGCGTGTTAGTATCTCTGTGTAGTCCGTAAGGTGCCCCCGCCGCCAACGACAACACGGACACACCACGACCAACGTCTAAACATTTCCACTTCTCTTTAGTGGACTTTAGTGTCGGTCTGTCTGTCTGTCCGTTTGTCTCTCTCTCTCTCTGTATGTAATGTACATAAATATACATACATGCTAGCTTCTTCCTCCGTCACTTATATTGCCAGGCAAAGGTGGAAGCTGTTGTTTCCTTGTTTAAATCTAAACGGTGGTGGTGCGTTAGAAGAGACAAAAACAGCCGCTTTATTCCTTCCTACGCTTGCTATTAATGTTGTCTGTGACAACGAGCAGGTTTAACCATCACAAACACCCAGTCAACAAACAACAGCTGAATCAACCATTAACCACAACCGCAGTGTGGGGGAAGTATTAATGATATTAGAGAGGAGGAAGAAGAACTAGGAGAAAGTAAGAGCAGAGAAAGCGGAAGAAAATACAAGAAGGAAAAAGCCACACATTATCCGAGGACATAGATATCGATAGATATATATATAGATTACATAATATATATATATATCTACAGAAATATATATTTTATATTTATTAAGCTTTGAAGAAACATCAACTATTTTGAACTTGGTGAAATTAGTGGAGAACAGCGATTATTTTTTCTACATCTTCTATTACCTTCGTCTTCGTATCACAATTGGCCGTTGTGTGAATCTTTATGAGTAGGAAGTAATCGCAATAGTAGCACCACATACACACTACCAGCACCAGTTCCAACAACGTCTCAGAAAAAAAAACAAAACAAGAAAATTAAATAAATATATATATATGTGAAAACAATTGCTGCACCCCGGAGGGAGAGGTAATATAAACCAACCCCGAGTGATATCCAAAACCCTGAATGACTCAGGCATCAGAATGTGACAAGGTACAAACTTAGATCTATCTATCGGCCGAGATAAGTATATTATATATATATATATTTATTTATATATATATATATGATATTGATAGCTAGTTTTGTAGAGAGAGGATTTAATCGATCAGTTTCGACATAGCTAAACATTCGAGCGAGAGTGGAAATCGATCTTAACCTAAAAGCGAGACCTACCCATACCTATTTACACACACTGCTTCTCTTATCACCTCTATTACTCTCGTCTTTCATCTGGCATATGTAGTTTAGTTTTATTAGTTCGAATCACGACTCTAATCAGTTTTTTTTCCCTTGACTCCCTGAGTGAGTGAAAAAGAGAAATCTAGTAAATTTTCGTTGTCGGTAACATCGTCCATTTTTAACCCTGAAGACTTCAAGTGGACACCAGAGCTGATCAGTGGTTCAAAAATGAAGAAAAAGCCCAACCTTACACTACCTCCTTCCGTAGCGGAGCCCCAGAATGACTGTTCTAACGAGTAAGTACCACTCTTTCGTACATCTTTATTATTTACACCCACTCATTCGCTGTGAATTAAACCCATACTACATACATACATACCTTCACACCTCTACCTATCTTGGATAGATAGAAATGTGTTCCCACGACCTTTCCGAAATTATCCGACTATCTATATCCATACACACGTAACCTCATCAACACATATCTGTATATATAAATCTGTATATATTCCCATAATTTGTGTAGAGTGTATTGTATATGGAATAGTAAAAAGACATCACGGTCATTATTCAAATCGGAAATTCAGATATACCATCTTATAATATTAAAGATAATAATAATTAAGGTATCAACTGCGACACTTATCTATTATACAATCTTAACCACCCACACAAGAAAACATATTTTAAATTTAAAAAGAAAACAACGTGAACAAATACAGAAAGGAAAAAAAAAACCAACATTACATCTAAACAATTAAGCATTTATTCATAAATATTCATAAATATATCCCCATTAATATCAGTCCAGTCTCTGGTTTCTTTTCCTGGAATTCCATTTACCATATTTCGTTCCAAGAAACCACAAGAATCTGTATTTTTCAACAGTTAAATTGTCTAAATAGGAGCTGAGAGAGAGAGAGAGAGAGAGAGAGACCTTCCCTGTCGTCGTCACCACCACCACCACCACCGCCGCCGCCGTCGCAGCTGCACGCCTGTGCTTGTTATGTAGATTCATTAAGTCCCCTTAATTAACCACATCAAAGGCCTAATTAAGTAAGATATTTGGAAACAACAGTTGTATAGTTTAAGCTAGCTTTACTGTTTTGCTATCGATACTGGCATTTTATTAAATACGCTTTTTCTCGCCTCTTTAAAAATACACCGGAGGCGAGAGAGGGTGTTACTTGTTTTTTTTCTTCTTTTTCTTTTACGTGTGTCAGTCATTCGACTGCGGCCATGCTGGAGCACCGCACACACATTTATACATACAATATACCCATGTACTTGTCTCTAGGTAGTTTCGCAAACTGTTAGAAATAACAGCTAAATTATTTAGAATTATATTTTACCATTAATGAAAAAACTAAAATTAAAGGGTTGGGCTAAAGGATTAGGCTGTTCCAGGTATACATAAGGACCAGCTGATAAGTGGAACGTCTTTGGTGATAGATCTGATCGACCAGGCTAACCAGGGTTAAACAAAAACACATATATACACATTAGACACACCTACCTATACGTACGTACACACATAGAAATATATATATATACATATATTAGATACACCTACGTGCATATATTAAATATACACACACCTATATAGATAAGGGCCTGAAGATCACAGCATTCTCGTAAAATGAAACAATTTTTGAGGGTTTCATATGTATGAGAGTTCACAGTACCTGGCTTGGGTACATACGCGCACACACATACACACACACATATATATATATACGCACGTACAAATATGGGTGGGGTGTGAAGGGAGAAGAAATTCTCCCGAGTAAGTTTCAGTTGCCATTAGAAGAACTTTTTAATTAATTTATGCGGAAGATATCCTGTTGATGGGAGAAGGAGGAGGGGGGGACATTAAAAAAACCCCAAAAAACCATACCCCTCCTTGTTTGACCTGTTGATTTCTGATGTACTTTATCAGAAGAGGTAGGAAGAATTGTGACATCAATGTGGCCAGTTGACCCCCCCCTCTCTCTCTCTCTCTCTCTCTCTCTCTCTCTCTCTCTCTCTATATATATATATATATATAATATATATATATATATATATATATATATATATATAATATGTTGGATGTTTTATGCAAATATCAACTGATTTCTTTATGTAAATCAGGTGATATAATTAAATATTGTTGAAGGTTGTCCACGGCTTGTTTCTATGAATTCTATGTTTATAAATGTAGGATCTCTGTTTTGTGTGTATGTGAGTGTGTGTGTGTGTGTATATATATATATATATATATCCTGAATATTTAAAACGTGTTTACACAATACATTCAATGTTAAAAGCATGCACATATGGTAGTGACCTATTTAGCATTGACGGCGTATGTATGTGTGTATAAACATACACACAAGAGTTACACCCACAAACAAGCACGCACACGCATATAGATATATATATGACCTACTTAGCATTAGTCGGGACATGCATACATGTATGTATGTGTAATATATATATATACTCACACACACAGTGAGAGAGAAAAGAATTTGGTAGAACAAACGAGAAATAGAGCTTAATATAGAAGTATCTATACGTTGATATTTGTTATTAGTAGAAAGATAGGAGTGATTCAACCATCAGTTTCCTGGTTTGTATTTATTCAACACGAACCTCTAAACCCTTGAGTCACTTCTATAACTTTTTCCAGATTATAACAATGTGTTTTCACATAAATACATGCGCACATATATTTTGTCACCCACAGTGTATTCACCCTTGTGCTTCTGGTCGTCCTTTTGTCACTTTGCATCCTCTCTTCCTCCCACATGACTTGCTCCTCATCCTTTTATCTCTCATCTATCCATGGTTTTATTATACTGTTACTCTCCACTTCCCCACTTTTATATATCAAGTGTCATTTCTTCCTCCTTAACCCATTCATATTTACCCTTATCTTCTGCCCAAACCAAGACTCAGAATTTATCAATCTTCCATACATGCCCAACACTCACTGCATTCACTTCCTCTATCCATCTGTCACTCTATCTATCTCCTCCTCTATCCATCTGCCACTCTCCTATCAAACTTTTACAAATCTACCTATTCAGCTATCCCCGAACCTCTGTCCCTGTTTTATCATATGTCCACCATCTTGTACCTTGAGGGTATGCCCTGACATCTTATCTACCCCATCTTTTTCTCCCTTTCCTGCTGGGGTAGCCATATATTTCCTCTACCACAAGACATCCACTCTTCTTCCTCTATATACTGATACCTGGCACAAAGCCACCTCTTTCAATACTACACTCTGGCCCTATCAAAGGGCCTTGTCTTGCAAGTTATTTGGTGACCTCACTAGTGCTGGTGCCACATAAAAGGTACTCTGTACGCACTGTAAAGTGATTGGTGTTAGAAAGGGCATGATGCAGTCCTCTGACTTGTCTGATCCTGTCTAACTGCCCAACTCTGATAGCATGAAATATGAATGTTATATCTTCTCTTACCTTGGTGCCTTAATTAGCTGAGGAAATAGGTACTTCGGAATTGTAGTGACCAGAGTATGTAAGTAAGGAGTTAATGGGAATGTTTAGGCAGATTTTATCTCTGCTGGTTACATTTTGAGTCTTCCTCCATGTAAAGGGCTGATTGTATGATGATTGGAGTGAGATGCTGTATGATAGCAAAACCTGCATATCAAATACAGAGGTTGTGTAAAGGTTGGGAAAGGATAAGATGTTTAAGTACAGGCATGGCTGTGTGGTGAAAAGCTTGCTTCCCCACTACATGGTTCTCGGTTCAGTCCCACTGCATGGTGCCTTGGGCAAGTGTTTTCTAGTACAGCCTCGGGCTAACCGAAGCCTTGCAAGTGGATTTGATAGAAGAAGAATGTGCGTGCGTGTGTGTATATATATCTTTGTGTCTGTGTTTGTCCCCAATCACCACTTGACAACCAGTGTTGGTGTGTTTACATCCTCAGGTCGATTCATTCAACTAAAGATTCTTAAAGGCAGCATACTCACAGTCTAATGACTGAGACAAGTAAAATATATATATTTATAAACTACAAGTATTTTAACCTATGTTCACTGGACTTATTTAAAACATTACCTGAATATTTTAGGATTTCCAATAATTGAATGCAGTAAAGTCTACACTCGTATGTATCATTTCTATAGAGTTTGGCCTGCTCGATTATTCTCCAGATAATATGGTATTTGCTAAAAAATGTCTGAGAAGTGAAGGACAAAAGTATTTGGTTCTTTGGCGTTAGGAAGGGCATCCAGCTGTAGAAACACTGCCAGATCAGACTGGAGACTGGTGCAGCCTCCTGGCTCCCCAGATCCCCGGTTGAACCGTCCAACCCATGCTAGCATGGAGAACGGACGTTAAATGATGATTACCTGGAGCATAATCAAGCAAGCCTTTTTAAAACCAGTGATATGTTACAATGTTGACTATGCTGCACTATATATCATCATCATCATCCTTTAACAACCGCTTTCCATGCTGTCATGGGTAGACCAATTTGACTGGAATTGGTAAGCCGGAGAGCTGCTGCCCCAGGTTCCTGTCTGTTTTCGGCATGGTTTCTACAGCTTGATGCCCTTTCTAACACCAACCACTCCAAGAATGTAATGGGTGCTTTTTACGTGCCACCAGCATGTGTGCCATTTTCATGACACTGGCAATGACCACGACTGATTTCATGGGTGCCACTTATGTGACACTGGCAATGGCCATGATTACAGTTTCACTTGGCTTGATGAGTCATGTGCGTGTCTGTGGAGCAGGTGCTTTAACTTTACTTTACTGCATCCACTATTTTTGGTGATTTCCCACTCCAGGGCAGGTGACACCTTTGCACCACTTGGACGACAACCCTCCAATCCATAGGTCTGTCTGGATAGTGATTGGTGAGGTTTTTTACGAAGCTGGAGTGCAAGTTCTACCTCAACCACTTTTAGCCATCTTTTATGACATGCGGAGGAAATGTCATTTTTCTGATATGCCAGCCCCTACACATCATTTATGTACATACATAAAGGCTAAAGACCTCCTTTGGTCATGAATGACCATGGGATTGCACCTAGAAAGTTCCCCTCTGAGACATACCAGTCTTCCCTCTTCGCACCACTGATGTTATCCAAGGGAAAGGCAAAGGGGCCGATACAGCTTAGCACCAGTGACATTGCAACTCATTTCTACAGCTGAGTGAACTGGAACAATGTGAAACAAAGTGTCTTGCTCAAGAACGCAACACAGCCTGGTCTACAAATTGAACCCACTACCTCATGATTGTGAGTCTGTCGCTCTAACCACTGACCTATGTGCCTCAAACACACACACACCAGCATGGAAGGTAGACATTAAACGATGATATGTATACCATACATGCATACAAGTACATATACATTTTATGTACAAAAGATATTAGTGACCTACATAACATTGGATATGTGTGGGTGTACACATTAAAAACATATGCACATGCCTGTGTATTGTGTATGATGTATATTTTTAGTAGCTTAGCACTGGTGATATTAAGTATGTGTGTGATATATATATATATATATATATATTACAATAATAATATTAAGGAATGGCCTTAATAGGCCATTCAACTCACTAAAACGAGCAGCTAGACTCAAACCACTAAATAGTAATAATTCAGAAATCAAAGGAAAATAAAAACATTTACCCTAATCAGGGTAAATTAGGTGTGACCAGAGCTGGCAAGCTAGAGGGCTGGTTTGATGCTTTCCAACCATATGGTTTTGATTCAGTCCCATGATGTGGTACCTTGGAAAATGCCTTCTGTGGCCTTGGGCCAACCAAAGCCTTGTGAATAAGTTTGGTAGACCGAAACTGCAAGAAACCAGTCATATGTGTGTTTGTGTGTATTTTGATGTCATGTGATGATTGTAAATGTGCATCACCATCAAACAAGCGATATTGTAAGCCTAGTACTTATTCCATCAATCTCTTTTACTGAACTGCTAGGTTACAGGAATATAATGAAACCAACTTTGGTTGTGAAGCTGTGGTGGGGTACAAACACAAACACACACACATAAATATGTAGAAACACACACACACACACACATACTACAATGGGCTTCTCTCAGTTTCTGTCCCTCAAATCCACTTACAAGGCTTTGGTTAGTTTGGGGGCTATAGAAAATGACACTTGCTGAAGGTGCCATGCAATAGGACTGAACCTGAAACTTTGCAGTTGGGAAGCAAACTGCTTACCTATCATGCAGCCATGAGTACCATTGACTACCAAATTCCAACATGTTCAGCTCAATGTGCCTGTATCTTCTCTGGACAGTCATTTCATCTCAGCCATTTATTAACATAAATTACCAATAAACATGTGATAGCCATCATTCAGTCCTGTGTTCGTGAGATGTGTTTCGTCATCGTCATCATTTAACATCTGCTTTCCATGCAGAGCTGCACCAGGCTCCAGTCATGGTTTCTACAGGCTGGATGCCCTTCCTGAGCACTTTACAGAGTGTACTGTGTGAATTTTCATGTGTCGCCAGCGCTTTTTTTTTTTTTTGTGGCACCAGCACTTGCAAGACAGGGACCTCTCTGTTGAGAGGGGGAAAGGAACCGAGCGAAGTGGCTGTGTGCCAGGCAAGAAGTTGGAGAATGATAGGACAAGGATAGATGTCTTACCACACAGGAGATCCTTGGCCACCCCAGTCAGACATGGAAGGAGAGGGAAGTGGGAGAGAATTTACTCTTATAAGTTCGCTTTGAACATTTAAACAAGCTATACCTGTTTCTTTCAGTTTTAATCGTTGTAGATCTGCCGTATTCCTACCATTTACTACTATATGTCTTATGCACACTTCCATGTATATTTACTTATACATAAATCAATGAGGAAGACTCTATTATTATCATCACTTAACCTACTAGAAACAACAGAAAAAAATCTCCTTTAATATCATAATCTACCGACTTAGCTGATTTACCTCTAGACACACTATAGCTGGGTGGGTGGGGAATGTGATGGTCACAGCTGGAATGTCCTTGATTATAGGTCTGCTCAGTGAAGGTTGAGCTAGCCTGAAATGACAACAATTCTATTCTTAGTCTGTCTATCTCTCTCTCTCTCTCTCCTAATATGTGGAAGAGGTAGCTCAAGGAAGACGTGGGGCAAAGTGGGGAAGACTGACCTAAAAATATTGAGCCTCTCAGAGGAGATGACAGGATTGAGTTGGTGTTATACTGTGCTTGAGAAGACCTGTCCATCTCAGAGAAATTGAGGTTCTGTCAAGCCTTCCCCCACAACTCCTCTTCTGCTTTCTTCACCTCCTGCTACACTGAACTGATATCCTCTGTGTCCAACTCATCCCTGCTCTAATCATCTGTCACACTGTTTTCACTCAGGGCACTTGCTAGCCTGTCTCACATTCATGTTGTACCAGGACCTAACATCTGTCTCTTCTCTCTCTCATTTTCCAATTTGGCAAGTCATGCATTCACCTCTTCAGCAAAACACCTGTCCTCTCCCTCTATCATAGTTTCTTTCTCCAGTCTGTACCCTGCTCAGTTGAGGGGTCTTATCATGCAGGTTCTTGGTAACCGCACTGTTGCTGGCCTTGTGCCAAATTTTGAAGCCATTATTATAAATTAGCAGAGGTTACAGAGAGACTCAAGGGCATTTAGGCCAAGGCATGAAAATCTCAGCTCTTAAGTCACACTATAAATACCTTTATTGAAACCAACATATATATATATATATATATATATAGGTGCAGGAGTAGCTGTGTGGTAAGTAGCTTGCTAACCAACCACATGGTTCTGGGTTCAGTCCCACTGCGTGGCATCTTGGGCAAGTGTCTTCTGCTATAACCCCGGGCTGACCAATGCCTTGTGAGTGGATTTGGTAGACGGAAACTGAAAGAAGCCTGTCGTATATATGTATATATATATATATATGTGTGTGTGTTTATGTGTCTGTGTTTGTCCCCCCAACATCGCTTGACAACCGATGCTGGTGTGTTTACGTCCCTGTCACTTGGCGGTTCGGCAAGGAGACCGATAGAATAAGTACTGGGCTTACAAAGAATAAGTCCCGGGGTCGATTTGCTCGACTAAAGGTGGTGCTCCAGCATGGCCGCAGTCAAATGACTGACACAAGTAAAAGAGTAAAAGAGATATATATATATATATATGCGCAGGAGTGGCTGGGTTCAGTCCCACTGTGTGGCACCTTGAGCAAGTGTCTTCTAATATAGCCTTGGGTTGATCAAAGCCTTGTGAGTGGATTTGGTAGACAGAAACTGAAAGAAGCCTGTCATATGTGTAATATATATATATATATATGTTTGTGTGTCTGTGTTTATCCCCCCAGCATTGCTTGACAACCGATGTTGGTATGTTTAGTGTGTTTCTGTTCCCATAACTTAGCAGTTTGGCAAAAGAGACTGATAGAATAAGTACTAGGCTTTCAAAGAATAAGTCCTGGGGTTAATTTGTTCGATTAAAGGCAATGCTCCAGCATGACCACAGTCAAATGACTGAAACAAATAAAAGAATATCTATAATGCCAGTGTTGTGTAACTGGCACGTAAAAAATCACCCTTCAAATGTTGGGCAATATGTTGCACTTGAGAAGACCTGTCAAGCCAAGTGAAATCATAACTGTGGCCGATGCCAGTGCTGGTTGACTGGCACATAAAAGGCACCGTTCATGGCCAATGCCGGTGTCATGTCAATGGCACTTGTGCCAGTGACACATAAAAGTGGCACATCTACACTCTCGGAGTGGTTGGTGTTAGGAAGGGCATCCAGCCATAGAAACCATTCTATACCAGGTTAGAACATAGTGTAGCTCCCCAGCTCAGCAGTTTTTTCAGTCAAACCGTCCAACCCATGTCTGCATGGAAAGCGAATGATGATGATGATATATAAATATATATATACAGGGTAGGCCAAAAGTAGGTTTACGGCTATTCAACTATCTCTTTTGCATTCATATATTAAGAGTTTAGATCTTAATTATAAAAAATATGAAACCATTATTCTATACTAATTTAGTTAATTTTGTCAAACTTCCTTTTCAGTTTGTAAGATAGAAATTTAAATGTAATAAAATGTTTTAATAGAAATTTAAAGTGCTTACGTGATAACTGTAACCCACTTTTGGGCCCCCCTGTATATATATATAGCCGAAATTGTGAGGATGATCCGGTACTTGACTGAAGATAAAAAGCTTCGACTCACCCATCCGTGTTTTTTTGTATCGTCTATCTGGATGTTTTGTTGTCCCTTTTTGTATCACCTAGTTGTCTGGATGTTTTGCATTCTTGTCCCATTTTGTACTTTATTTTATATATATATATATATCAGAAATATTAAATTTCTAAATCTCTCATAGAGATATGTACGGTGGTGGGGCGATAGAATGGTTGTATACTCTCAATTTAATGTGACAGTAGGGGATTACACCACCATTGTTTAGCCCTAAGAAGCATCGACGCTTCCTGATGGGTTCGACACATTTTTTTTCCTGTGTCCTTATATATTTATGAAGGGGAGACAAACACCCCCAGCAGCCAGGCCTGCATCTAGAGACACGCATGTTTCAGGATCTTTGTCCATCATCGCTCTAGAGTAGCAGAAGCCCGCCAGCCGCAGATATATATATATATATATATATATATATATATATTATATATATATATATATATATATATATATATATATATATATATATATATATATATATAGGACAAGTGAACTTTTAGTTTCCACCTACCAAATCCACTCAAAGGCTTTTGATGACCTGGTGTTACATGTCTAAGATGCCACACGCTGGGGCCCAAACCTGAAACCATGTGATTGGGAAACAAACTTCTTAATCACACTACCATGCCTGTCTCTCTCTCTCTCTTTCTTCAAACACATATATTTATTTATTTATTTATTTACAGAGAGAGAGAGAGAGAGAGAGAGAGAGAAATCTTTTATTGCAAATAGATCTACATTCACTATCATCAACCACAATTATCTTTACACACCCACCTGCTGTGCACCACAGCTCTTGTATGCAGAGATAAACTCCATATTGCTGATAGAGGCTGCATATCTTGAACTCTTGTTTCAAGTGGCTTTGCTGCTATCAATTATTCCTTGTTTAGGCCCGAGTATATTATCTTATAAGTGGCAGAAACTAATTCATTTAGTTCACCAAATCATTTGGAACTTACTCCTTTGGAATTTGTCTTTTATGTGAGTTTGCATGGCTCAGTGGCTCAAGCTTTGAGCTTGCAGTCACAAGGTAATGAGTTTGATTCCCAGACTGGTCTGTGAGTTGTGTTCAGCGAAACACTTTATTTTACATTGCTCCAGTTCTCTCTGGTGCAGAATTGAGTTGTGACATCACTGGTGCCAAGCAGTATCGGCCCCTTTGCCTTTCCCTTGAATAACATCGGTGGTGTGGAGAAGGGAGACTGATATGCATGGGTGACTGCTGGTCTTCCATAAATAACCTTGCCTAGATTTGTGTTTCAGAGGGTAACTTTCTAGGTACAATTTCATGGTCATTCGTGATTGAAGGGGATCTTTACCCTTTAAATGTTGTATGTCTATTTGTTCCTTCTCGAGCCACACCTGGCTCATTAGGGCCGGTTTCATGGTTTTCTTGGCGTATAGGTTCCCCACCTGGACAGGATGCTGATGAATACCACCTCTTGATCCCCTCCATTTTCTTATTTCCGTATATATATCATCATCATCATTGTTTAACGTCCGTTTTCTGCGCTGGACGGTTCGACCGGAGTCTGGGAAGCCAGGGCTGCACCAGGCTCCAGTCTGATCTGGTAGTGTTTCTACAGCTGGATGCCCTTCCTAATGCCAACCACTCCGCGAGTGTATTGGGTGCTAGTTACGTGCCACCTGCACAGGTGCCAGGGGGGTCTGGCATTGGCCACGATCGGTTGGTGCTTTTAACGTGCCACCGGCACGGAAGCCAGCCAACCACTCCGCGAGTGTAGTGGGTGCTTTTTACGTGCCACCTGCACAGGTGCCAGGGGGGGTATGGCATCAGCCACGATCGGTTGGTGCTTTTAACGTGCCACCGGCATTCGTTAAAATGTGGTTTGACACTCCTCTAAACCATGTAACTCTTGAACTAGGGTTCCATAACCAAATGCAGTTTAAAGTCATACCTAAGACGCCTCTGCTAATTATCTTCCCTTTAAAAACACCTGTAGGCTATCTTTCCCCCAAACACCTGTAGATTGTCTTCTTGAGACTCCTGCAGTTTATCTCCCCTTTGAAACATTTGCAGGTTCTCGTCATTTTGAGACACCTGCAGATTATCTTCAGCTTGAGACCTGCATAAATTTCCTTTCAGCCTTACATTCTAAAAATGCTTGTTCTTCATTCTTTCATTCTAATTCAGTTCTGTGCCTATCTATAGCTGCATATCAGAAAACATTTTGAAAATGCTGCCTTTGTATAGCAGTGAGTCATTAGTTTGGATTGAGATGAGAAACTACGTCTGTGTGAATGTGATATATATATATACATGGTGCCATATATATATACATGTGTGTGTGTCCATGATGTGTGTGTACATGTATGGATGTCATCATCATTCATTTAGCATCTGCTTTCCATGCTGGCATGGGTTAGATGGTTTGACTGGAACTGGTAAGCGAGAGAGCTGCACCATGTTTCAGTCTGATTTGGCATGGCTTCTATGGCTAGATGCCCTTCCTAACACCAACCACTCCAAGACCCTGGCATTGGTCATGACTATGATTTCACTTAGTTTGAGAGCCTTCTCAACCACAGCATATCACCAAAAGTCAATGTGTGTGTGTGTGTGTATATATATATATATATATATATACTCATCACTGTTTACATCTTCTTTTCCAAGCTGGCATGGGTGGTATGATCTTCTCTGGCTATGTTTTTACAGCCAAATTATCCTTCCTGCCACCAACCAACTCTTTCAGCCAACTTTTATGACCTGCTGCAAAGATAAGTTGCATCTATTCTAAAACGGGGAGAAATGTTGGAATATGCCAAGAAAGTAGTACTCAATACATGTTATAGGGTTCATTCATTGATTTACTGGAAATGGAGATTCCCAGTAACCACTCGTCACTATTTCTGATATCCACACCCTTAAGGTATTTAATTCATTGATCTACCATCCTGTAAACCACAACCCTTAACCCTTTAGTGTTCACATTATTCTGCCAAAATTAATCCTTTTTTATCCACATTGCCTTGAACTAATCATGCGTTATCTTGGAGCTATGAGATTTCAATGAGGAAGCTGTTTTTTTTAAAAACGATATTGTAGGGTTGGTGTGAGAGACCAGATCTGGCCAGTTTGAACATAAAACAGGCAGAATACTTTTGGCCGGATATGGCCGGTTTAAATGCTAAAGGGTTAAGAAGGCTTTTAATCCATTGGTCTACCATCCTGTAATCCACCATCCCTAAGAAGGCCTTTGATCCATGGATTTGCTATTTCTTTTATTTACTGTCCTAAAAGGCACAAATACGGGGTAAAGTATAATCCATGAAATTGATCCTTATTGCACATGTATCAACTTTGGAAATATGGATGTCAAATTTGATCCCAGATGAGGTATTTGTTTAGAACATAGTCAATTTTAATGGCTTCTCTGTCAGTCCTGCTAATGATAATAGTAACCATTCCCATCTATAACACATGGCACCAATTTATAGAGGTGCAGTAGCCATGCATGCTGTGCATTTTGTCATCTTCAAAACTGATATGTCTCATATTATGATGACGTATTTTGTTGTCTCTGGGGGACTAACCCAAACAGCATACCTTGCTGACTGATGCTACTGACTGTATCAGTTCACTATTAGTAGTGGACCAGCTCACTTCTCACCTGGGGTCGTCCACCACAACAAAAAACCAGCTTTGTTCTTATTTGGAGATCCATGTAACCTTGAAAATCCACAACTCCCAAATGTTTCTTTGTACCAGCATGACCTGTCTGTGTAGCAGATTGACTGAAGCTGGAAGTATTTGACCAGTTTTGTCATCACCAAATTCTTCATGTTTGCAATATGGATTTTATGTCCTCTATGCTGGTGGCACGTAAAACACATCTTTTGAACGTTGGGCCCCATGGAAGCAAAGTGGCTGAGTTCCTCTTGAGTGTTGGGCCAGACAAAGTGGCTGAGTTCTTGTTGGGCCTGATGGAAGCAAAGTGGTTGAGTTCCTTTTGAGTGTTGAGTCTGGCAGAGGCAAAGTGGCTGAGTTTCTTTCGAGTGTTGGGCTTGATGGAGGCAGTGATCAAAACTTTTGGCATTACGTCATGCTTGAGAAGAAAACCCATTGAGCTGAGCAAAATCTCAGTTGTGGCAGATTCTGGTGTCACACAAATTGGCACCTGTGCTAGTGGCACATAAAAGCACCCAATACACTCTCAGAGTGGTTGGCGTTAGGAAGGGCATCCAGCCATAGAAAGCCACGCCAAATCAGACTGGAGTCTGGTGCATCCTTCCCGCATGCCAGCCCAGTAAAAACCATCCAACACATGCCAGCATGGACAATGGACATCAAATAATGATGATGATGATGATTCTTGTCATTGGTTATTGCCAGATTAATTCTGTACAACATTTCATTCCCATAATGGCGTCTCTACTGGTTTTGGCACACGCCATCTCATGCACTGGGTGAACCTATTTCTGATGCAGTTGCTTGAGAGAACCTTGTGGAATGATGCAAATAGCAAAGGCAGCAAGATGGACAGCTGAAAATGTGGACTTGTACATTCAGGTTGGATCTTGAATTGAAATTTGCTCCTCACTCACATATATAGTGTCTACTGTTGGCCTCATGACTACTTGATGATCTCCATATTGGTTGTCAGTACTTGTCGAGGGTGGTTGGCTTGTGTTTGGGATGTTGTGGATCCATTGATTGGACCTGGACTCAACTCCCACCAAGTGGATGCCAATACTAGTACAAAGGCGGCGAGCTGGCAGAAATGTTAGCATGCTGGGTGAAATGCTTAGCAGTATTTCGTCTGTCTTTTAAATTCTGAGTTCAAATTCTGCTGAGGTCGACTTTGCCTTTCATTCTTTTGGGGTCGATAAATTAAGTACCAGTTGCATACTGGGGTTAATCTAATCGACTGGCCTCTTCCCAGAAGAGAATATTAGTACAAATATAAGGTAGGAATATACTTAACCATCAGCACACCGCATTTACTCTAGAATTGTTTTCCCTGCCACTTCCTTGTTACTGTAGGGGAGAAAGCTCAGAGGGTGACATGATGCACCTACAGTGTATTAATAGTTAATTAAATTGCACTCCCCCCCCCAAAAAAAAATCATGGCTTTATCAATCACGGAGAAATGAATGACTAACATGATGCCGTGTATTGTATATATGTGTTTGTGTATACTCCTCTCCCACTGTTTGACAACCAGTGCCTCATGGAGGCAAGGTGGCTGAGTTCCTTTTGAGTGTTGGGCCTCATGGAGGCGAAGTGGCTAAGTTCCTTTTGAGTGTTGGGCCTCACAAAGGCAATGACCAAGACCTTTGGCATTATGTCGTGCTTGAGAAGAAGATGCATCAAGCTGAGCAAAATTGCAGTCGTGGCACCCGTGCTGGTAGTACGTAAAAGCATCCATTACACTCTTGGAGTGGTTGGCATTACGAAGAGCATCGAGCTGTAGAAAACCATGTCAAATCAGACTGGAGTCTGGTGCAGCCTTCCAGTGTGCCAGCCCAGTCAAACTATCCAACCCATGACAGCATGGACAACGGATGTTAAATGATGATGATGATTATATATATATATTAGGCATAGTGATACTAATAGCCTGGTGTTTTGAACTCAATATAGATATGCTTCAGGATAAAATGTTAGTCGAGTACAGAGCGTAATATGAAATTAAATGACAAAGGAACAAGAAATTATGCTATGAATTTCATTAGCTTATAGCTGTTGGTACTACAAAATGCAGTTCACTCAGAACTGAGTGCTTGTATGTCACCTATTTTCATCAGAGATTGTAAAATGATGTGCAAGTATATTTGTAAAAGCTGTTAGGTGATGCACAATCACTTAGCATTGAGTGCACTGTATTTTGTGGCAGAAACGGCTGTAAGCTAATGAAGTTCATTGCACAATTTCCTGTTCTTTTGTCAATTGTATGTGTGTGTGTGTGTGTGTATATATATATATATATATATATATATTGCTTGTTTGTCATTTGACTTAGGCCATGCTGGAGCACCGCCTTAAGGGTTTTAGTTGAAGAAATCGACTCCAGGACTTATTGTTTGCAAATCTAGTACTCATCCTATTGGTCTCTTATGCTAAACTGCTAAGTTACAGAGGACATAAACACACCAGCATCAGTTGTCAAGAGATGGCGGGGGAAAACAGATACATGCATAAACGCACACAAACGCGCGACAGGCTTCTTTCAGTTTCCGTCTACCAAATTCCTCGCAATGCTTTGGTCAGCCCGAGGCTATAGCAGAAGACACTTACCCAAGGTGCTATGAATATATGTAGTATATTTTATGCATATTGTGGTGTATGACTGATTGCGTAAATATATTCGCTTTTATAATCAACCTTTTCATTTCCCCACTTCTCTTTCACACATTCTCTCTATTTTCTTTGTCTCTCTCTCTGTATCTTTTTATCTATTTCTCTCTATCTTCATCTCTCTCTCTCTCTCTCACACACACATACACACTGACACCAAGTTAGTCTCTTCCTGCTATTGCAACTTCTGCTGTTTACCAATATTCCCAACAATGCAACTGCTGTAGCAGACTTTTAAGAAGCACGTGTGAGGAGCTGACGTTCTGCCATCTTTACAACAAGAGAAATTCGGGATGCTGCTGCTAGTGGCAATTGTTGCTCCGCTTCCTATTTCTCTGTTTACCGTTTCGTCTTGGAGTTCTTCAACATTAATATAATAATTATAAGTTAGGTAGGCAGGCAAAATGCCGTTTCTTTCTCTGTTATATTTATTATTAATTTCCTTTTCTTTATCTTGTTTTTTTTTTTCATTTAATATTTTATAAGTCCCTACAAAAATGTAGGGTGTTTACACATTCTTACATAAATGTATGGTTGGTGTATGTGTTTATTTAAATTATGATGTGTGTATAGTTATATATAGTGTCTATGTATATATAAAATATGGTGGAGGGGTTATATATGCATAAAATATGGCTTTGTATATATTCATTATATGGTATGTGTTTGTGTGTATCTCTCTATATATGTGTATGTATGTGAGATTGGGGTACGTGTGCGCATAAAATATGGGGTATATGTGTATATGTAATACGGGTATCTGTGGGTGTATATATTATATATATAAAACATGGGTACGTGTGCGTATATCAAATACGGGTATGTGTGTATATGAAATACGGGTGTGTATATGTGAAATACGGGTACGACTATATGTAAAATATGGATATGTATGTATATAAAATGTGGGTACGTGTGCGTATATCAAATACGGGTGTGTGTGTGTATGAAATACGGGTGTGTATATGTGAAATACGGGTACGACTATATGTAAAATATGGATATGTATGTATATATAATTATAATATGGAATATGTTTATATGTAAAATATGGTTATGTGTGTATATTTGTATGTATACACACATACACGCACGCGAGTATACATAAAATTTGGGGTGTGTGTGTGTGTGTATATATTTGTATGTATACACACACACACACACACACATACACGCGAGTATACATAAAATCTGGGGTATGTGTGTGTGTATCTTTTTCTGTATCCTTGTTGTTTAGCCACATGTCAGTGCAATTCTGTCCTCAAAGGCGTTCTAGCCGTGACCACCACAGGTCTAATGTCATTGTTATTATTATTTCATATTTCAGTGGTTATATTTTCCACTACATCGCCAAACACGATTTGGCTGTTCTGTCGATGTATAACCGTATCGCCTTCCTTTTGGGGGAAATGCATGAATGATCGCTAAATTTCATATATATATTTTTTTCTCCCTGAAACTACATAATTGTTGTCAGTTTCACGCCAAGTTAATCCTGGTTTAGCAGATCTACGATCAAAGATGTTCCTACCGTGACTGTCCCGGTTTTTTTCGGGTAGATTTGGTTGTTATTTCTAGAAGCCTCCACCGTTTGTGTCGTTCACATTAAATGGCGCTGACACAATGTTACTCGAATGTCTTCGGTTATTTGCAAGCACTAACACCTTGCCTGTCTTTTCGAAGGACTCGGCTGCTAAGTTAATAATAATAATAATAATAATAATAAAAGCTTGCTGAGAGGAAATTAACAGACGTGAAGCTCATGTCAATCCAAACAACGCCGTCTTCGGTGTCAATTGCGTTATGAAGCTTTATAATTCTACCCACCTATCCACCCAGGAAGTAAATTGAAAATAATAAATGGTCTACCGTGTCCCTAAAGATCCATGTTAGTCCTTTGAAGTATCGATAAATCAAACCAGCGAAACGTTTTGTTGTGCAGCCTCCTCCTCCCCCCGAAATCAGCTTTGATTGAAGTGACCAATGATCAAAGAGCCAGTCGTGACTATCCCGTCTGAGTTTGTTTTAACGCACCCATCACTGCGTTATCTTGTATGCACACACCTCAATTTCCTTTTAAAAGACAGCAGGGAGTGATTTAAAGGCGATTTAGCTATTTCTGGCTGATCGATGCTCTTCTCTCCCACGCCACCCCACCCCACCCCAGTGTTTTCGTTTCTAGAAAGCACCATCTGTTGTTGTTTGGACCCAAATCAGCCCTGATCCTATAAACCAGAGCCAAGCGAGAAACACCTAGTTTTCTTTACTCTTCTATACTGGATTAACGTGTGCCTTCTTTTTTTCCCCCTCAAAAAATGAGATTCAGTTGTTATTTCTAGCAAATCTTAGTGATCGTGTAGTGTCCTCCGTCTGTTACTAAGGCTGGTGTTTGTATGTCACGGGTTACATGCTTGTATGTATACGTGTGTGTGTGTGTGTGAGATGAGAAATCTGTCTTGTCATTTAACTAGCTGGATTTGGTGGGGATGGAGGTGGTGCCAGTGGTAATGATATGGTTGTAGTGAAGATAGCGGTAAATTCAACAAAGATTTAGCAGCTATTACTAGCAGGTCAAGCTGCCACTTAGATGCCTCCTCTTTGACTTATGATCTCTGTTCGAACTGTTGTATTGCGGTATTGTGGATAGTAATGATATGGTGATCGTGGTCTGAGGGATGGTTTGCCCTGTGATGGTGTTATAATTTAAACCAGTGGATCTCAACCAGGGTCCACATGGCCCTTGGGAGTGGTGAGGGGGGGGGGCATATAAGATTTTGTTGCTAAACTTTATGTGCAGCAAATTTATTACATTTCTAAAGTACACAGA
Source organism: Octopus sinensis (assembly GCF_006345805.1). Classification (NCBI taxonomy): domain Eukaryota; kingdom Metazoa; phylum Mollusca; class Cephalopoda; order Octopoda; family Octopodidae; genus Octopus; species Octopus sinensis. The sequence continues at coordinate 7,892,587 of NC_043012.1, forward strand.
ATATTTTAACAATTTTTGTTTTATGCAGTTCCTAATATTTAATTATAAAAATATAATTGGACTTTTAAAACGTTAAATGGCAGAAGCGTTAGCACCCCGGGTGAAATGCGTAGCCGTATTTTGTCTGCCATTACGTTCTGAGTTCAAATCCACCAAGGTCGACTTTGCCTTTCATCCTTTTGGGGTCGATAAATTAAGTACCAGTTACGCACTGGGGTCGATGTAATCGACTTAATCCGTTTGTCTGTCCTTGTTTGTCTCCTCTGTGTTTAGCCCCTTGTGAGTAGTAAAGAAATAGGTTGTGTGTGTATGGGGGGGGGTCTACCCAAGTAAAACAGGAATCAAAGGGGTCCATAGGTGAAAAATGGTTGAGTACCACTGATTTAAAAAATCCTTCCAGTTTACCAACTCTTGGTCAAACAGTCCAACCCATGCCAGCATGGACAACGGATGTTAAATGATGATGATGATGATGGTTATGATACCATGGTGGTGGTGGTGGTAGTACTAGTTGGTGTAGTCTTGATAATGGTAGTTATTGTGGTTTTGCTAATGATAATGATGGTAGCACTGGCGGTCATTGAGATAATTATAGTGGTAGTTAACGACTGTGTTTGCTATTGTATTGGTGATAGTCATGATGATGGTGGTGTGGTTGTTATGGTAGCAGTGGTCATGATAGTAGCTGTTGTTTTAGAGAGAGGTGGTGGTGATGTGGTTAGTGACCATCATCGTGGAAAGCTGTGGTAGGCGGGATGGTCATTGCGGTTGTTGTAGTGGTGGTGATGGTTTTCATGGTTGTTGCTGTAGTGGTTGATTGATGTGAGGCTCCCGAAAATATAGTTGTGTGTAGATTGTATCTCTAACACATTTATACACAAACACACACAAATGCATTTGTGAGTGTGTGTGTGTGTGTGTGTGTGTGTTTTATTCTGGGTTGTTTTTGTTTCTCTTTTTATTTTATCTAATCTCTCCTCTTCTCTCCGTCTCTCTCTCTCTGTCTCTCTCTCTCTCAGTTCCTCATCTCGTCATCTCTCTTCCCTTTCTCACTTTCTAAGCTCTATTTTGCTCTTTCCCTCTCTCCTCAAGAAACTATCAATTAAAAAAGTTCTGTTAAAATAAATGTCTGGTGGCTGTGAAAAATGTGTGTGTGTGTGTGTGTGTGTGTAAGATCATATGATTGCAACAGAAAATGTGTGCTGCGTGACTGTGCAAGTCTGCTTGTGTGTCAGAATCTGTGACTGCTTGCATGCATGAAGAATTTTGTTATGCTGTGGACCACTTCAATTTCAGGAAGCATTTAAAAATGTCAAAACTTTCACTTGACCAGAACTTGCTGCATTCTGTTGTCTTTGACTTTGATATGATATCAGCATCAAACCAGCCAACTTAACCCTTTCGTTAATGTATTTATTTTAAGATGTTCTGTGCTTCTTTCAATTACTTTCAATATAACAAAGAATTTAGTAAAATAACTTAGTTACCATTCAGCTAGTGTTAGGAACATAAATTGTGACTAAGGTTTGGTGGAAGATTTTAATGAAAAACTTATGAAAACAAGACACTTGTACTCAGAGCCGGTTTCAACCGGGTTGGTAACAAAAGGGTTAAATTGGATGGTTAAACGCTGTGGTGGAAGGGTAGTTTGATCTCTATGCAGCCAAGGGGCTTTAGCAATTTCTTAAACCTGCCGACCACCTTGCCAAATTTTACCTGTAATTATCCTGTGACTACACAACACCATACAAACCACCAGCTCACCCTCCCCTTTTTCACTGATTCTTTCATCCCCTACCCAGTCAAAGCTCATCATCCACTCATTGCATATTTTTCTCATCTGCTTCTTACACAAGTTCTGTATAGCCAACACATTGTCTCTACATGAATTTGATCCCTCAAACTCTAAATATCTAAATGTCTGGACTAGCTTTTCTCATATTTGCCAGCGGCCCCTCTCATCACACATCAATGACATCAACCGTATTCATACTCTTCTCCTCCTCTTCAGGCCGTACCAGCTACTTTTCATCTTGGATGTTAGGTCCCTATGACCTTAATACTTTGAAAGCACTGAAAAGTAGAGTCTCTCTCTTAGAGAACAGCGTTTCTAATGTGGTTGCTGTCAATAATTACATTAATATGTATTAGTGACAAGAGACAGTATTAAAATACCGAGAGGTAATTTTTATTCCCACTTAAATTCTCTTTTTACTCTTTTACTTGTTTCAGTCATTTGACTGCGGCCATGCTGGAGCACCGCCTTTAATCGAGCAAATCGACCCCGGGACTTATTCTTTGTAAGCCCAGTACTTATTCTATCGGTCTCTTTGCCGAACCGCTAAGTGACGGGGACATAAACACACCAGCATCGGTTGTCAAGCAATCCTTGGGGGACAAACACAGACACACAAACATATACACACACACATATATATATACATATATACGACGGGCTTCTTTCAGTTTCCATCTACCAAATCCACTCACAAGGCTTTGGTCGGCCCGAGGCTATAGTAGAAGACACTTGCCCAAGGTGCCACGCAGTGGGACTGAACTTGGAACCATGTGGTTGGTAAACAAGCTACTTACCACACAGCCACTCCTGTGTATTTTCTGTTAGAACAAACTGTACTGTGATAGATATGATAGAAACTCCCTGATTGGCTTTTTGGTGCAAAATGTAGTCTTGTTTACATCACTAGCAGGGAGGTTAATCACTGCCGCCTCCAGCGCTGAGACCACCACATCATGTGATTTTGACCTTGTTTTGTCTTGTCAGTGATGGACACACGACTGCTAGAGGCTGCAGCGATTCATCTCCCCACCAGCGCTATACGGATTGACAATGCTAGAACAAGTGCTGGTGTTGTGATTAGCTAGTTAGCTTGTTAAAATTGAAATATTATATCAGTGGTTTCCAAAGTGGGCATTACTATCCACTTGGGGGCAGTGGAAAGATCCAGCAGGTCATTGAAAGTAGAGTGTTAATGGGGTGGCCAAAATAGGGCGATGGATGTAAAAAAAAAAAAAACCCTAAAATAATGGGTTAATTAGATTGTTTTATTTGTGAAATGTATAGTTGTTTTGTATTTGCTGCAGAAAGTGGTCTGTGTTTGTAGTGGTTGGGGTGGGGCACTAGAAAAGTGGCCTGGGTGCCGAAGGAGTGGCAGCCTGAAAAAGTTGGGGAACCACTATATTACATTAATGTCAATGACTTGTGATTTGAGAAAAGAAGAAACAAAAATGCAAAATAGAAAGAATTTAGAGATAAAACATCTGCAAAATGAAAAAATTAAGATTATGTTACAAATGTATCCAACCAATAGACGCAGAAAAGCCATTGCATAAATATAAATCCGTTTTTTAAAAAATCTGCGTCACTGAACTCTTAGCCCTGAAATTTTTCTTCAACTATCAAACTATGCTTAACCCTTTAGCATTTAAACTGGCCATATCCATCCAAAATATTCTGTCTGTTTTAGGCCCAAAAGATTCTGCCTGTTTTAGGCCCAAAATATTCTGCCTGTTTTATGCCCAAAAGATTCTGCCTGTTTTAGGCCCAAAAGATTCTGCCTGTTTTAGGCCCAAAAGATTCTGCCTGTTTTAGGCCCAAAAGATTCTGCCTGTTTTAGGCCCAAAATATTCTGCCTGTTTTAGGCCCAAAATATTCTGCCTGTTTTAGGCCCAAAATATTCTGCTTGTTTTATGCCCAAAATATTCTGCTTGTTTTAGGCCCAAAATATTCTGCTTGTTTTAGGCCCAAAATATTCTGCCTGTTTTAGGCCCAAAATATTCTGCTTGTTTTATGCCCAAAAGATTCTGCTTGTTTTAGGCCCAAAAGATTCTGCTTGTTTTAGGCCCAAAATATTCTGCCTATTTTATGCCCAAAATATTCTGCTTGTTTTAGGCCCAAAAGATTCTTCCTGTTTTAGGCCCAAAATATTCTGCCTATTTTAGGCCCAAAATATTCTGCCTGTTTTATGCCCAAAATGGCCAGATCTGGCTTCTTACACCAACCCTACAATATCATTCTAAAAATTTCTGGTTACTTTATCAAAATCTTATAGCTACGAGATAATTCATGATTAATTCAAAACAACATATAATAAAAGACATTATTTTTGATAGAATAATGTGAATGCTAAAGGGTTGATTTACTGTGCCAGGATGGGCACCAACAACATCAACCTATTCAGATCTTTACCCTCTGCAATAGCCCTTACCCAAAGCTAAATGTTCACTACAATGACAGCTGTACCTGTTGCCTTCCTCCCTATGACAACGTAGCTTCATCATGTGTTCATATTTTTGTTTTTCTGTCCATTTTACTATGGTTGCATGGGTTAGACAATTATTTGTTATTGAGATATGTCACAGCTAGGGACACTTCCTGTCACTAATCTTAACTTATTTCTCAAGTAAGGGATCACTTAGCCCACGTCTTTGAAGCTGTTAGGGTCAGTGAACAATTTGTAGACTGGGAAATGAAAACGAACTTCATTTATTGCACAACGCTTTTTTCCTGAAAAGTGTGCAGGATGTAAATATTTGCTTACGCACACACACACAACGCATGCACATGCGTACCTGTGTGTGCATATATGTGGCACAGTGGTTACGTGTGTTGCACTCATGAACAGGAAATCACGAGTTTGATTCCCGGACCAGCTGTGCATTTGTGTCCTTGAGCAAAGCACTTCATTTCATGTTGCTCCAGTTCACTCAGCTGTATGTGGGTAATTCTGACAGACGAGCCTTCCAATTAGCAGGAATGTTGGCATCATTTGAAAGCTAAAAATGATGCAAAGTGCATTAGTCTAGTAAATCATGTAATCATGATATATGTATGTATATATATATATATATATATATATATATATATATAAATATATATATCATCATCATCATCATCATCATCAATTAACGTCCGCTTTCCATGCTAGCATGGGTTGGACGGTTCAACTGGGGTCTGGGGAGCCCGAAAGCTGCACCAGTCCAGTCAGATCTGGCAGTGTTTCTACAGCTGGATGCCCTTCCTAACGCCAACCACTCGAGAGTGTAGTGGGTGATTTTATGTGCCACCGACACAGGTGCCAGACGAGGCTGGCAAACGGCCACGCTCGGATGGTGTTTTTTATGTGCCACCGACACAGGTGCCAGACGAGGCTGGCAGACGGCCACGCTCGGATGGTGTTTTTTATGTGCCACCGACACAGGTGCCAGACGAGGCTGGCAGACGGCCACGCTCAGATGGTGTTTTTTATGTGCCACCGACACAGGTGCCAGACGAGGCTGGCAGACTGCCACGCTCGGAGGTGTTTTTATGAGGCTGGCAAACGGCCACGATCGGATGGTGCTTGTTACGTGCCCACAGCACGGAGGCCAGTCGATGCGGTACTGGCTACGGCCACGTTCGGATGTTTTTTTCTTGTGTGCCACAGGCACTGGTACCACAAAGATACAAATTCCATGATGTTCATCTATTTTGATTGATTTTCACTTGCCTCAGCAGGTCTTCACAAGTGTCACAAGAAGGAAGGTATGCACAGGTGGATCGACTACGTCCCAGGTAGGGGCCACGGGATATGGCCTGACTAGTCCTGCCGGGTCCTCTCATGCACAGCACACTTCCATAGGACTCGGTCTTCAGTATATGTATGTATATATATATTTCAGTATGGAGCAAATAATTTATGAAGATACCATTGACTCAGTTATTATCTAGTGTAACAATTTAAAAAATAACAGCAGAACCAATAATATAGGTAATTTTAGGCCCCATCCAAAAGCATTAAACAGTATGTCCTTTGATTAATTTTCAGCTGGAGGAGGTGTCCTCCT
>NC_043012.1:7903430-7940930 GCF_006345805.1 Octopus sinensis
TCAATATCAATGTCATTACACACACACACACACACACATACAAGTAATCACCGTATACTACTAATATGTTATCTAGTATTGGGTGTATGCATCTGGTGGCCTTGTGTGCTATATAGTACAGTATGTGTGTGTGTTTGTCTGAAATGTGTTTGTGTGTATGCGTGAGATCTCTCGAGCCAACCTTGAGCACTTGCTTTGTTAGTACATTTCAACACCACCCCTCTCCCTTCACACATAATAGCCATAGGTCAGTCAACTACTCCATTGTCCAGTTTTATAACCAGGACAGGAATTAAACACACAATTGACCTTTCTGTCTCTAGAATTTCCAATGACTAGTAATTGTAGTAGTAGTAGTAGTAGTAGTAGTAATACAAGCCTGAAATTTTGCAAGGAGAGGGCTAATTGTTTACATTAACCCCAGCACACAACTGGTACTTATTTCATCACCCCCAAAATGGATGGAAGACAAAGTCGACATTAGAGGAATTTGAACTCAGAATGTATCTGCGTACAGACAGACAAAATGCTTGGCAGCATTTTGTTTGGTCTACTAACAGTTCTGCCAGTTCACTACCTTGATGACGATGATGATGATATTGATTTCAGTTTTCGGCACAACGCCTGCAATTTCAGAGGAGGGTGGGGGTAAGTTGATTACATCGATTTTCCCCCCCATTGCTTTAGTGGTAACTTATTTTATTGACCTTGAAAGGGATGAAAGGTAAAGTTGACCTTGGCAGAATTTGAACTGGCCGGGTCGGAGCGATCTCGGGATTGATCGGCCGAAGTTGCAGGGATGGTCTGGTTCTTGACTGGGGATTGGGGGCTTCGAGTGTCCCGTCCGTGTTTTTTGTGTCGTCTTCTAATGTTTCACGTTCTTGTCCCAGTTTGTATTTTTTTAACTTTTACATATATATATATATATATGTAAAAGTAAAAAAAATACAAACTGGGACAAGAACGTGAAACATATATATATATGTATATAAAACAAAAACACAACCTGTAGCTATATATACATATACATATACATATACATATATATTATATATATATATATATATCTCTCTATATATAAACGGCAGTTTGTCTGTGCGTTTTCTGTGTGTCTGTTTTCTCGTACCCTCACTCTGACCACGGCTTTCAACCGATTCTGATGAAACTTGACACACACATAGCCCAATGTCATAATTCAAAACTAACGCAGCGAAAATTTTGAAAAGTTCCCCCAGTTCTGAAAAAAATCGATAAATTCGACATGGGGTCGAGAATCAGAAACCAAACCACAGACCGTCTAGGGGACGCAACTCCACCTTTTTTAACTCTCAAAAAAATTTACCATAATTTTTTTCCCGTTTTTTTGCTATTTTTTGGCTATAACTCTCTAAAAATGCTTTATAGTTATTTCCCTTACAAACCTGAGCAACGCCGGGCGATACTGCTAGTATATATATATAAAATATATGCTGTTATAAATAGTGTGGTGTGACCTTGTGTTCGTGACATGGCAGTTGGAGTTGTCATTGTTTTGTCAGGGTGTTCTCATAGCTTTGGTTCTATGCTTCAATGCCCAGACCAGAGTGAAAGCATTTACAGCTGTAAAAGAAAAAAAAGAAATCAACAAAAAACAAGAGCAGCAGATATAAGATATGAATCTATTTTTTGAATTCTATTCTGTTGTTGTTGAGTAATAAATGACAAAGGACTTCCCGTTTGAGATGATTATTCAGCCCCTATATATTTCTATACACACACATACATATAATTCGCTATTCTCTCTTTCCCTCTCTCTGCATCATCATTATCATCATCAACGTTTAGCGTCCGCTTTCCATGTTGGCATGGGTTGGACGGTTCAGCTGGGGTCTGGGAAGCCAGAAGGCTGCACCAGGCCCAGTCTGATCTGGCAATGTGTCTACGGCTGGATGCCCCTCCTAACGCCAACCACTCCATGAGTGTAGTGGGTGCTTTTTACGTGCCAGGTGAGGCTGGCAACGGCCACGATTGGATGGTGCTTTTTACGTGCCACTGGCACGGAGGCAGCGCTGGCAACGGCCACGTTCGGATGGTTCTCTTATGTGCCACCGGCACTGGTGGTGGTGGTGGGAACCGTGCTGGTGTAACACAAAAGGTACCCGTGTCAGTGACGCATTAAAGGCAACCATGCTGGTGATATGCAAAAGGCACCAGGAAGGTCATCCAGCCAAGAAACCAAACCAAAACCAAGCCTGGTGCAGCTCACTAGCTTACCAGTTTGTCAAACTGTCCAACCCATGCGGGCATGGAAAATGGAAACTAAATGTCCATTTGTAATAATAATGTCTTGGGTTCATTTTCAGTCTGATGCCTCTTAAATTAACATCTTTCACTGCAGCCATTTTTTGTCCTTAATCCTTCAGTGTGAATTTTAGTAGGTGACCTGAGCCTTTTTTGTGTGGATTTGGCAGATGGAAATTGAAAGAAGCCCATGAGTGTGTGCCCTTGTCTTGCCCTTACATGATAATTATAAATAGGTGTCACTGTCATTCAAGCAGTGTTGTTTGTTTCCAATCTTCCATCAAAGCATGTCTGATCATGTAGAATATTACCTTGTATGGAAACTGGTTGGGGTTGGCAACAGGAAGGACACGGGGTTAGAGAAAATCTGCTTCAGTGAATTCCATCTAGCTCATGCAAGCCTAGAAAAGTGGGCATTAAAACAGTGATGATGGCGATCAGGTGAAGATCCCCTTCAGTCACGAATGACCATGAGGTGCACCTAGAAAGTTCCCTTCCAAGGCAGAAGTCCGGGCAAGGTTGTTTATGGAAGACCAGCAGTCACCCATGCATACCAGCCTGCCCTCTCCATACCACCAATATTATCCAAGGAAAGGCAAAGGCTGATACAGCTTGGCACTAGTGATGTCGCAACTCATTTTTACAGCTGAGTGAACTGGTGCAACATGAAAAATAAAGTGTCTTGCTCAAGAACACAACAGAAAACCTGATCTGAGAATTGAACTTGCTACCTCATGATTGTGAGCCCGACACTCTAACCACTGATCCATGTGCCTTGAGCATTTAAACCAGCCATATCCAGCCCAAATATGTTATGTTTTCGCCTGGCCTCCATGCCGGTGGCCCGTAAAAAGCACCATCCGAGCATGGCCGTTCGCCAGCCTCGTCTGGCACCTGTGTCGGTGGCACATAAAAAGCACCCACTACACTCACGGAGTGGTTGGCGTTAGGAAGGGCATCCAGCTGTAGAAACACCGCCAGATCTGACTGGCCTGGTGCAGCCTTCAGGCTTCCCAGACCCCAGTTGAACCGTCCAACCCATGCTAGCATGGAAAGCGGACGTTAAACGATGATGATGATGTTCAAACCTACAATATTGGGCCTCTCATACCTACCCTATAATATCTTTCTGAAAATAAACAGACGTAGTCGTCACATCAACAAAATCTCAAAGCTACAAGATAAAGCATGACTAATTCAAATCAATGTGAATAAATAAGCATTGCCTTCTACAGAGTAATCTGAAGGCTGAAGGGTTAATCTCTATCTATCTCTCCATATTGTTTACTTCCTGAAATAACCAGTCACATTAGTTTACTCTTTGTTATCTGTATTAACCTCTGACCCATGTTGACTGTAGTCAGTGCTAGGAGGTTCTTAGCAGTAGGTTTGGTGGTGGTGGTGAATGCTTCACCTAAGTGCTGCTGCTACTGGTGCTGCTACTACTACTACTACTACTGTTGTTTCCACCGCCACAAAAACTATGGCTTTTACCACTAACATCATTAACTCTCTCTTTACTCTCTTTTACTTGTTTCAGTCATTTGACTGCGGCCATGCTGGAGCACCGCCTTTAGTCGAGCAAATCGACCCCCAGGTCTTATTCTTTGTAAGCCTAGTACTTATTCTATCGGTCTCTTCTGCCGAACCGCTAAGTTACGGGGATGTAAACACACCAGCATCGGTTGTCAAGCGATGTTGGGGAGGACAAACACAGACACACACACACACATATACGACGGGCTTCTTTCGTTTTCCGTCTACCTATTTCTTTATTACCCACAAGGGGCTAAACACAGAGGGGACAAACAAGGACAGACATAGGTATTAAGTTGATTACATCGACCCCAGTGCCTAACTGGTACTTAATTTATCGACCCCGAAAGGATGAAAGGCAAAGTCGACCTCGGCAGAATTTGAACTCACAACGTAACGGCAGACGAAATACCGCTAAGCATTTCACCTGGCGTGCTAACGTGTCTGCCACCAAATCCACTCACAATGCATTGGTTGGCCCGAGCCTATAGTAGAAGACACTTGCCCAAGGTGCCATGCAGTGGGACTGAACCCGGAATCAAGTGGTTGGTAAGCAAGCTACTTACCACACAGCCGTTCCTGCACCTTTATGCTATTTTGTTTTTGTATCTCGTTTGCAAGATTCTTTATGAATTTTGTTGTCTAGGGTGGGTTAATATGCCAACATAATTAACGCACACTCTGGTTGAATTCCACTTGTTTATTAAATATCCAATTTTTTTTGTTTTTGTTTGTCAAAGCTTCTTTGTTGCTTCTTGCAACCTTTTCAATGACTGTTGACTTAATCTGCTATGGAGGCCATGTTTGTTTGTTTGTTTGTTTGTTGTAGTATTACTTTTATTACCACCACTGTCACCATCACCACAAATGGGTTTTTAGAATGTTTCGCTTTGAAGGTGGTACTCCAGCATGGCCGTTACTAGTAAAAGAATAAAAGATGATCAGTTAGATTTTATTATTACCATGGTCCAGGTGCAAGTGTAGTTGTGTGGTTGAAGAGTTTGCTTTCCAACCTTGTGGTTTTGAGTTCAGTCCTGCTGTTCTTTGGACAGATGTCTTCCACAAGGGGCTGACCAAGGCCTTCTTAGCAGATTTAGTCGATGGAATCTGAAAGACATGTCTCCTACTATAGCCTCAGACCGACCAAAGCCCTGTGAGTGATGATGGTGATCACAGTTTGGCACTAGTGATGTCGCAACTCATTTTTACAGCTGAGTGAACTGGTGCAACATGAAAAATAAAGTGGATTTGGTAGATGGAAACTGAAAAAAGCCCATTGTGTATATATATGTGTGTTTGTGTCTTTGTCCTCTCATTATTGCTTAACAACTGGTGTTGGTATGTTTACATCCCCGTAATCTAACAGTTTGGTAAAAAAAAAGTGATAGAATAATAAGTATTGGGCTTAAAAAAAAATAGTCCCTTCAAGGCAGTGCTCCAGTATGGCCGTGGTCAACTGACTGAAACGAGTAAAAGAAAAGAAAGAATTAAAGACAACATATGTATGTATGTATGTATATCAGGTCATGGAAAATATATTTCAGTGAGTGTTAAAACAAGGACGATGTATACACGTGTTTGTGTGTGTGAATGTTTCTGTTTACTTGTCTGTTTGCTTATACAAAAGGTACAACACTCAAGCACGGTTGTTCATCATCATCATCATTGTTTAACGCCTGTTTTCCATGCTGGCATAGGTCGGACAGTTTGACAGGAGCTGACCAGCTGAAAGGGCTGTTCAGGCTCCATGTCTGTTTTGGCATGGTTTTTTTTACAGCTGGATGCCCTTCCTAACACCAACCGCTTTACAAGAGTGTATTGGGTGCTTTTACGCGACACCGGCATGGGGGCTTTTTACTTGGCACCAGCACTTATGAACCTGCAAGATGAAGGATCCTCAGCTGGAGAGGGTTGCAGGGGACGAACCTGTATGCAAGAACATCTGCACTTTACTTAGCTTGATGTTTCTTTTCAAGCACAGCAAACTGTCTGGAGTTTTTGTCCTGTCATCTCCTCTGCGAGTCCCAACATCAGTAGATCTTTTCTTACCACTTCATCTCACATTTTGCTGGGTCTATCCCTTCTATTACTCTCTTTTACGCTTTTACTTGTTTCAGTCATTTGACTGTGGCCATGCTGGAGCACCGCCTTTAGTCGAGCAAATCGACCCCGGGACTTATTCTTTGTAAGCCCAGTACTTATTCTATCGGTCTCTTTTGCCAAACCGCTAAGTGACGGGGACGTAAACACATCAGCATCGGTTGTCAAGCAATGATGGGACACACACACACACACAAACACACACACACACATATATATATATATATATATATATATATATATATATATATATATATATACACACACATATATACGACAGGTTTCTTTCAGCTTCCGTCTACCAAATCCACTCACAAGGCATTGGTCGGCCCGGGGCTATAGCAGAAGACACTTGCCCAAGGTGCCACGCAGTGGGACTGAACCCGGAACCATGTGGTTGGTTAGCAAGCTAATTACCACACAGCCACTCCTGTGCCTATTGTTGATTTTTTGGTATTTCTCCTGTCAATAAATCGTTCATTTACTTGATGCTTTCAAAGTTATGTAGAATAAAGGCTCCCTTTACTTTGAACGTTAGGTAAGGCTTATTTCCAGGTTGGGCATCTAGTTGTCAAACAGCCCTTCAACTAATATATTTGGTCTAATCCATGCTAGTATGGAAAATCAAATGTAAAACTGAATGAACAGAGACAGTAATTTGATAGAATTATTAGAGTGTAAAATCTAAGGTTTTTGACATCTTGGTAGCTCTGATTTTTCCTGTAGTTTGAGGGTAGGACACCCACAGAATTCCATAAATTCTCATTAAAATACAACCACCACCACAATCTGCTGCTATGTAATTACATCACTCTCAGTGTCTGGGAAAGGATTTTTTTTTAGGTAAATATAGCTCCTGAAAGAGGATGGACAAGGATGGACGACTGTCCAAAGACAAGCAGAATATACCTTTTGTGTGAATCATACATTCTTCAACTGATTTCTGGTCACTTGCCAAAATGGTCTCTCCCAATTTTATCTGAATCTTGCAAAAATTCTTCCCTCTCAACCCAACTGGTGCTGGTTCAGTGTGAAGAATTCCTGTAAACAGTTGGCATCTCTGATGACCTCTTTACTTTTAATCTCTCTCTCTCTCTCTCTCTCTCTCTCTCTCACAAACAAAACCGTGCTGTGCCGTATTATATCTACCGGCCTTCCCATCCATCCCTTCGCATACGCTGTCTACACACACACCTATGTTACTTTTCCTTTGAGTAAAATCATCCAAGAATTATGATTCAAATAACCAGTTAGTTCCATCATTCTTTTGATACCCCCCCCCCCCAATACGACTTCATTGTTTACATTGTAGAAGAAAGTGAAGCTGTCAACAGAAGGTTCATCTGTTTTCATCTGGGACATTACCTTCAAAGGTTTTAGCAAAAAAAAAACCCAACCCTGTACTTACTTTATCAAGCCTGGTGCTAACTCTATTGCTCACTTTTTGACAAACCACTAAGTTATAGGAACTTAAATACACCAACCCTTGTTGTCATGTAGTGGTGGTGGACAGACAGAGGCATGCACGTATAGATATACACACTCACACGCATGCATATATATATATAGGCGCAGGAGTGGCTGTGTGGTAAGTAGCTTGTTTACCAACCACATGGTTCCGGGTTCAGTCCCACTGTGTGGCACCTTGGGCAAGTGTCTTCTACTATAGCCTCGGGCTGACCAAAGCCTTGTGAGTGGATTTGGTAGACGGAAACTGGAAGAAGCCCGTCGTATATATGTATATATATATATATATTATATATATATATATATATATATATATATATATATATATGTGTGTGTGTGTTTGTGTGTCTGTGCTTGTCCCCCTAGCATTGCTTGACATTGCTGGTGTGTTTACGTCCCCGTCACTTAGCGGTTCGACAAAAGAGACTGATAGAATAAGTACTGGGCTTACAAAGAATAAGTCCTGGGGTCGAGTTGCTCGATTAAAGGCGGTGCTCCAGCATGGCCGCAGTCATGTTACAAAAAGAAAATAGAAACTACACGTGGAAATGTAAAGGGAAAGTAGGAAGAAAAATAAGCGAAAATGCAAATTGGAAATCAAAAAACTAAACGCTTTTTATGAAAAGTAACAATGGATATATACAATTAGATGAACTGAGGTAGGAATAAAAGTAATAAAAGTCATTACTGTGAATTGTTAAAGAGATTCAGAAGCATACCGGTTTCGTAAAATTACTAATCATATATATATATCATATATATATATAAAATTACTAATCATATATATATATCATATATATATATAAAATTACTAATCATATATATATATATATATATGATTAGTAATTTTACGAAACCGGTATGGTGTTTTTATGTGCCACCGACACAGGTGCCAGATGAGGCTGGCAAACGGCCATGATCGGATGGTGCTTGTTACGTGCCCACAGCACGGAGGCCAGTCGATGCGGTACTGGCTACGGCCACGTTCGGATGGTTTTCTTATGTGCCACGTGCCACCGGCACTGGTACCACAAAGATACAAATTCCATTGATGTTCATCTATTTTGATTTGTTTTGATTTTCACTTGCCTCAACAGGTCTTCACAAGTGTCACAAGAAGGAAGGTATGCACAGGTGGACTGACTACGTCCCAGGTAGGGGCCATGGGTTATGGCCTGACTAGTCTTGCCGGGTCTTCGGATGGTGTTTTTATGTGCCACCGACACAGGTGCTAGATGAGGCTGGCGAACGGCCACGATCGGATGGTGTTTGTCATGTGCCCACCGCACTGACTACGGCACTGATGGATTTCTTGTGTGCCACAGGCACTGGTACCACAAGATACAAATTCCATTGATGTTCATCTATTTTGTCTATTTTGATTTGATTTGATTTTCACTTGCCTCAACCGGTCTTCATATATATATATATATATATATATCACGAGCTTCTTTCGGTTTCTGTCTACCAAATCCACTCGCATGGGTTTGGTTGGCCTGGGACTGTTGTAGAAGACACTTGCTCAAAGTGTCACACAGTGGGACTGAACCCAGAACTATGTGGTGGGGAAGCAGACTTCTTACCACACAATCATGTCTGTGTCTATTATCTAGAAGTGGTCTTTGCTTAAATGATCTCAGATATTATGTTTCAGTGATACTTTGCAGTACGTGTTTAATTCATTCCATAACCGAGCTCATTTTATGATCTACTCATTTTGCAAATCAATTTTCCCCATTGAAATTAACTAAGATATTAATCCATTCCAGCCCCCCCCCCCATAATTTCTTGCGGGTTTTAAAACCCAAAAGGTGTAGTTACAAGTAAAATGACAATTATAAAAAAAAGACGATACGTAAGAAATATGTAAACTGGTTTTATTAATTGAATTACCTTAAAGGTGGGATGATTTGTGCAAGGGAGATGATAGAGCAGGGAGGAGGTGGATTACTGTTCGGAAGGAGAATCTCCTACAATTAACCCTTTTGTTGCTAACCCGGTCAAAACCGGCTCTGGCTCTGTAGTACAAATGTCTTGTTTTCATGAGTTTTGAATTAAAATCTTCCACCAAACCTTAGTCACAATTTACTTTCCTAACACTAGCTTAATGATAACTAAGTTATATTACTAAATTCTTTGTTATATTTAAAATAATTGAAAGAAACACAGAGCATCTCAAAATAAATACAGTAATGAAAGGGTTAAAGAAGAACAATTTCCGGCGTTTTCTCTCTCACTTTGCTTAATTTGGGCTTTTTTGGATACATTTTCATCACTTTTTACACTTGCGGGTCGTTTAATCAGAAATACATCAAGAGAAGTCTGCTTTTTCCTGCCATTTCAAAATGTTACGAAAATGTGCCAGAGCCGTGTCATTAAATAAAGTGGCTGTACGACCTGTAGCTACTTTCTCTATCTTTCATCACATTATTTACTTAGACGTAGTCATATATGAAACGTAACTTTCAGTGTTGCCTCTGAGCTCTATAGAAAATCTGTGGAGATAAACTTTATGTATAATGTTTCATTATCATGATTTAATCTCCACTTTTCCATGCTTGCATGGGTCAGACAGAATTTGTAAAGGGAAATTTTCTATGGCTTGATGCCCTTCCTGTCACCAATCCTCACCTGTTTCCAAACAAGGTAATCTTTCTCCATGAGTAGACATGTTTTTCATGGAGGATTGCAAATGAACAACCTCACTTGTATGACAGTGATGCTCATTTACAATCATCACATGATATCAAGAATGTGCACATATACACTAACACTCGCAATAGACTTCTTTTAGCTTCTAACTATCAAATCCACTCACAAGACTCGAATCAGCTCAGCACTATAATAGAAGAAACTTGCCCAATGTGCTGTGCAGTGGGTCTGAACCCGAGCCCACATGGTTGGGAAGCTAATTTCTCATCCAAACAGTGGCTTGTGGCCACACCTGTGTGTGTGTTCCCTCATCTTGCCACACCTTTCTATATTTAATCACCAGTGTTAAGTCACTCCCTACCTCTGTCTGTCTGTCTGTCTCTCTCCTTCTTTTTCGCTCCTTCTTTCTCTCTCTTCATTTCATTTCTTTGTAACTATATTTATAGCTGAAATTTCTTCAGCCCTGCTACACACCCAATCTGTGTTCACACCCAACATGACCAAGTCCAGCCAACCTTCAGCTATATTTGGAATGGCCCATCAAACCTTTAAGTACTCATTCTTACACAATGGCAGTCCATCTATTTACTTAGTCAGCCTTGTGCAAGGAAGGGCACATCTGGTTTTGGCACACTATACATCACCAGACCACACTTCAGTTCACTGTTAATCCAGGCCCAATCATTAACTCCCACTTGCTCTTTTAATATATATATATATGTGATTAAATATATATCTCACCTGGAGTTAAGCAGAGACTCAAGATTTCTTTCATTCAACACAGTCTGTGATATAATACAGGTTATAACTTTGTACAGTACCATCCAGTACCTGTGCACTAATTAGGCTTTTTCTTTTACCATATACCTTCAAACACGCTCTTATACAATGTAACAGTTTCTCATATACAACCATAGCTGTAAAGTCTCAGATACATGTATTGCTGTGTTTCCATTGCATAATTATAGCATTTCAGATGCATTAAAAGTTACACAAATACACATGCATATGTAGCTCCCTGCTCCCCCAAGTACAAAGCCCTATTTACAGGTGCATGCACATATATACACATACACATAGATATATATACTGGGTATACACACAATAATTTGCTGGTAGCTGGAGAGAAAAGTCGTGGTTGTGTGAAATATGGCTTCGTCGTCAGGAAGGAGTTATTATTGCTGTTGTTTTTGTTGCAGTAAAAATACAACTGGCATGGGTGCCAGCGTGGAGGAACTTCAACAAGGCATTATGGAGTTAGATCTAGATGAAAAACAGCGAAAACGCTTGGAAGAATTTCTGAGGAAGAAGCAGCAAATTGGAGAGTTGACAATTGATGACATAGACAAAATTGGGGAACTTGGTTCTGGCAATGGAGGTGTGGTCCTGAAAGTGCGACACAAATCAACAAATCTGTTGATGGCTCATAAGGTAAGTGGAATGTATCATTAGATCCTTTTTCTTTGATTTGGTTTCCCACAGTGCATGTTGTTTTCCCTTTTGAATCATCAATGATAAAGAAATCATCATCATCTGCTTTCTATGCTGACATAGGATAGACTAGGAGTTTGGGGAACTTTTTAAATCAATTACCCCAAAATATGATTTATTTATGCTGATGTTACCCCCTTGTTTTGAAAGGAAGAAAATCATAGATTGTTTGAATTCAAAACGTTTATTGAATCTATTTACATGTCCATTACATTGGATAGACTTCTGTTGTAACAAGGAACATATTTTAAAAAATTATTTTACTGATGTCTAACGAGTCCTCATTACACCCAAGAATTTCATTTTTACCCCAGTTCACTGACTCCTGGGTTTGACTGAATCTGGTAAGCAAGAGAGCTGCACCAGGTTCCAATCTGATTTGGCATGGTCTCTATGGCTGGATGACCTTTTAATACCAAGCATTTCAAGAGTGTAACAGGGGCTTTTTGCATGCTGTACTTCAGAAGACATGTTAAGCTAACTAAAACTGTGGCCATCCATACATGCACACATGTCCTTTATGTCCTTGCCTCAATTCCCTCTCCCAGCTGAGAGGTTTTTTGTTTTACAAGAGCTGGTGCCACATAAAATGCACTTTTGCCAGTGCTATGTAAATGCACCTGTGCACACTCTGTGAAGTGGTTGGTGTTAGGAAGGGCATCCATTCATAGAAACCATGTCAAAAGAGAATTTGAGCCTGGAAAAATCTGTGGCTGACCAGCTCTGGTGAAACTATCCAACCCATGCCAGTATGGAAAATGGATATTAAATGACATTGATGATGATTCTCTTTTTTTTTTTTTTTTGAAGGCAGTTAGGCTTGATTTGAGAAGAATTTGGTTGTTATTTCTTCAAGTAACATGACCATTTAGTTGATTTGAGAATGTGACTTCTGCTAAATATTAATTGATGCTTCTCTAAAATGGAATTGGATTTGCTTAAAAACTGTAGACTGTTAAAATGCCATTGCTACTTAAATTTCCTCCTGGCTTACAGGATGGGCTACTTGTGTGTGTGTGTGTGTAATGGTTATTATTTTAAAGAATAGGAGGTCATTGTTTAATGTGTGAAAGCTTTAAATTTGTCACATGACTCTCCTTCAAGTTCATATTGTCACATGACAGCATTGTAGAATGGACCTTAATGCAATGATGGTGATGGTGATGATGCACCTTTTTTCTGGAAGTAGTTTCCCCTCTCTTGAGGTTTCCTTTCAATTGAAACACTAAAACAATTAAATATACAAAAAAACAATAAATAAATTTCTTTTGCTTTAAGCTCCCCCTCCCAGCCTCCCTCTCATGACTTCTGGACTCTCCAGAGATTCTAATCAGTGTTACATCAATTGAATGACCTTGAAGAGGGGCCTATTAACCCTCTTGAATAATGTCAAATATGAAATCCGTTTCCCACCACCTCTCTCACCCCTGCTCCTTGCTTGTGGAAGTTGTTGGGAAATAAAACAGGGTTGATTCACTGAAAGCTTACGATTCAATGCCAACACTGCCACCATTAATAATCAAGCGTTGGCTTTCGTGGCTTCTGATCTTAACTAATTGGAAAGCACAATCATGTACATGTTTAGTCTTGGTGTAAAAGATCGGCTACAGCAAATATTCTGCTTAGTACCACAGATTTGGCCTGTGAAGCCAGAAGGCTGCATCAGGCTCAGTCTGATCTGGCAGTGTTTCTACAGCTGGATGCCCTTCCTAACGCCAACCACTCCGTGAGTGTAGTGGGTACTTTTTACGTGCCACCCGCACAGGTGCCAGACGGAGCTGGCAAATGGCCACGGACGGATGGTGCTTTTTACGTGCCACCGGCACGGGGGCCAGGCCAGGCTGGCAACGGCCATGATCGGATAGAAATTTTAAATTTTGTAGTGTTCAAGATGTCATAGTGTGGATATGATCAAAGACTTTGCAATTAAAAAAAAAGTAGGAGAAAACTTTTCAAATATAAATAAAGTGGAAGTATACAAAAATAAACATTATTTTCCATCTTGTTGTTTGTTTTGTTTCATTTTGAAAAATAAAAATTTATTTCATGGTTTATTATTGTTTATATTTTGAGTTACACGTATATGGGAACACCAAAATCTTTTAAGTGCTTTGATCCTCCATCGGTCTTTATCTGGACTTGTCTAGTATCATTGTATATTAATTACTGTCTTTGCCTTTCTGCTTGCAGCTAATTCATTTAGAAGTGAAACCCTCAGTACGGAATCAGATATTTCGAGAACTCAAAGTACTTCATGAGTGTAACTCACCGTATATAGTTGGCTTTTATACGGCTTTCTTCTGTGATGGTGAAATCAATATATGTATGGAATATATGGTGAGTAGTTTCTGTCCCACCCATTTGTATTTCCTTTTCCTGTCACTGAAGTAAAAGCTGCATGGTTAAAGCAGTTGACTATTGATCATATATTCATTAGTTCAAGTTTTGACTAAAGCTGTAGCTGTTGCACCCTTGGGTAAGCTACATAAATTTGTATGGTTCAGTATGTCTCATCATTATCATCGTTTAACGTCCGTTCTCCATGCTAGCATGGATTGGACAGTTCGACCGGGGATCTGGGAAGCCAGATGGCTGCACCAGGCTCCAGTCTGATCTGGCAGTGTTTCTACAGCTGGATGCCCTTCCTAACGCCAACCACTCCGTGAGTGTAGTGGGTGCTTTTTACGTGCCACCTGCACAGGTGCCAGGCGAGGCTGGCAACGGCTACAATCGGATTGGTGCATTTTACGTGCCACCGGCACGGAAGCCAGTCAAGGCGGCGCTGGCATCGGCCACGATTCGGATGGTGTTTTTTATGTGCCACTGGCACGGAAACCATTTGCCATGGCCACGATTTGGATAGTGCTTTTTACGTGCCACCAGCACAGGGATCACAACTGCAGTTTCCATTGATTTTGATGTTGGTGTACTTGACTCAATGGATTGCCTCGAAAATAGAAAAACAGGTTCAATTGAGATTTTGGCTAACACCATTTTTTGTCTCTTCTGGTACAATCTAATGCCAAATGATGCCAACAGATATGTTTTTGCATATTCTTTTGTTCACTGTGCTCATAAATATTTTAGACATACATCATTGAGGCAACTGCCCATTTCTAAATAATTCAGACTCACCATATTCAGGTGACATACATCACTTTAAAGGGTATCCAGGTGAAACAAAAAACAACTGTTTCATGAAAAAAAAATATTCTGTCCTTACATGAAATGAAAAATGTATATAAAACTGCATTTAAAAAAAAAATTTATGGTGGAGAACAAACATATCAACATGGATGGTGAGCTGAGATGGATTGGCACAACATTAGAAACCTCATCAAGTCGATGTCTGTAGAAGAAGTGACTAAGCTGGGAGGGATGTGGGATGTGATTTAATGGAATGTTGGGTTGTGGTGTACATGTAAATACCTTGTGGGTATGAATAACCCGAAGGTAACATTTCAATAGGTATGAGGTCAGATCTTGGAAGGATGGGATTTGCAGGAAGATTCTAAAAGTTGTTGTTATTGCAGTTAATATTGGCAGCATGGAGTTGTTCTTATCAGGTGTACTGCCATAGACACTTTGTATACAATTTGAACCATTCTGAGATTTCAATAATCAGCCTTAGTTTGCATAACAAGACGTTTGGTTGTCCTAATATTTCAAACTGCAAATGTGTGGCACCTAAGTTCTTGAAGTGCATTTGATTGCTATACTGAGTTTTTGGTTTGCACCATTTTATTCTCTTCTGGAACAATCTAATGCCAAACAATGCCAATGGATTTGTTGCTGTGTATTCTTTTAGTTTCAGTGCCCATAACCGTTTTAGGCATACAAGATTTTGGTAACGGCTCGTTACTGTTTTCTTGGCTCAGCTTTTTCATTAACTGAAGAAATGAAGGTTGTTATTGTAAGAACCAGATAGTCATGTAAACTAATGTGGTTTGGTTCCATTTCTGGCAGGATGGTGGTTCCTTGGATTTGATACTTAAAAAGGCAGGCAGAATTCCTGAGCCAATTTTAGGAAAAATAACTATAGCTGTGAGTATATACCTTCTTTTCCTTCAATCTTTTATTTTTTAGAAGTTGTGTTTCATCCTCTTGCTTGATCTGTGATTAATGGCATCAATGGTCATCCCACCTTTTTATTGTTATTTATTGTTGTTCAAATTCGACTTAGGTTTATCTTGCCTTTCATTCCAAGTACTGGGACTGATGTAATCAACTAGCTCCTGCCCCCAAAATTTCAATCCTTGTGCCCATAGTAGAATTATTAAGGCAGGGAGCTGACCAGGATTGCTCACATGCCAGACAAAATGCTTAGCATTATTTTGTCCATCTGTACACTCTGAGGTCAACTTTGCCTTTCAGCCTTTCGGAGTCGATCAAATAAATACCAATTGTGCACTGGGGTCGATGTAATTAATCAGACCCCTCCCCTTATCTAAAAGTCTAGGCCTTGTGTCTGTAACAGAAAGAATTACTAATTTATTTATTTGTGTGTCTTTATTATGTAATAATATCCTTTTTGGTTGTTTAATCCTAGATCAGACCTGAAACAGCAGACTTATTGTAAATGGTGTTCCAACCATGCCCATCCTATTTTTCTTGTCTTTTTCAGATGATGTATCCAGGACATGTGTGTCTTCACTCTTTTTTTTTTTTTAAATCAGTCGTGTGTGGTTTAAGTGAGGTTTGGCTGTTAGTGTTGCTGTTTGAATGACTACATTAACCTCTAAGCATTTGAGCCAGCCATGTCTGGCCAAAATGTTCTACCAGTTTTATGTTCCAATCAGCCAGACCTGTCCCTTAGCACCTGTGTCACTGGACTGGCTCCTGTGCAGGTGGCATGTAAAAAACACCATTTGAGCATGGTCATTCTCAGTACCGCCTGACTGGCTCTCGTGCCAGTGGCACGTAAAAGCACCCACTACACTATGGGAGTGTTTGGCGTTAGGAAGGGCATCCAGCTGTAGAAACTCTGCCAGATCAGATTGGCGCCTGGTGCAGCCATCTGGCTCGCCAGAACCCAGTCAAATCATCCAACCCATGCTAGTATGGAAAGCAGACATTAAACGATGATAATGATGATATATGTATTACATTTGACAGAATAATCTGAATGTTAAAGGGTTAAACGTAGAGGGGGCTGGGTGTCTGATCTATATGCTAACAGAAGGAACTTTGCTGGAAGCACTCAGAGATCGCAGAATGGCGGTGGTAGTGGTGATGTTAATTGGAGTGGGATGGAGGGTTAGTTAATATGCAGAATTCTGGGCTTAGTTAAAAATCATAATCACCAAACTATAGTCACAGTACTTTTAGTGATAGTAAGCAACTTGTTTTATTGTTAGCAGTATTTTACACCTGGTAGACACAGGCACGGCCATGTGGTTAAGAGGTCCAAGATGCAGCTGTATCCTTTCAGGTTCAGTCCCACTGCATGGCACCTTTGGTAAGGGCCTTGTACTTGAGCTCTGCACTGGCTAAAGCTGTGTGAGGAGATTGGACAGATGGAAATAAAGAGGAGTCCATTGTGTGTGTGTAATGTGTGCATACAGGGTCTGATCAAAAAGTATCGGGATTATTGCTATGGTAACAGGGCTAAAGTACACAGTATGTATATATATATATGTATTGGCCTGCTCGCTTAGCCAGTGGGGTGGCGTCATTTGAAGGCTAAAACAATGCAAAGCGCATTGTGACCAACGATGTGTAGCACCATCTGATAGCCTGGTCGGTCACGGTGATATATATAGAGGGAAACAGAGAGAGATGCGTGTATATAAAGGTAAGATTCAAGGATCAGAGTATAGGAAAATGGTAAGCTTCAAGCTGTCCGTAGAAGGTATAAAAACAACTTTTAGGAACAGTAGCAGTTTATCGATGTAGAAGGCTGTAAATTTCTCCCATATTGAAGTTTGATAAGCTGAAAAATGTTATTTTATAGTTCACTATTAACAGCTGGGGTTGCTGTGTATGTGAATAGAAATCTAAATTTAGAGAATAGGCGCAGGAGTGGCTGTGTGGTAAGTAGCTTGCTAACCAACCACATGGTTCCGGGTTCAGTCCCACTGCGTGGCATCTTGGGCAAGTGTTTTCTGCTATAGCCCCGGGCCGACCAATGCCTTGTGAGTGGATTTGGTAGACGGAAACTGAAAAGAAGCCTGTCGTATGTATGTATGTATGTATGTATGTGTATATATATATATATATATATATATATATATATATATATATGTGTGTGTGTGTCTGTGTATGTCCCCCTAGCATTGCTTGACAACCGATGCTGGTGTGTTTGTGTCCCCGATACTTAGCGGTTCGGCAAAAGAGACCGATAGAATAAGTACTGGGCTTACAAAAAGAGTAAGTCTCGGGGCCGAGTTGCTCGATTAAAGGCGGTGCTCCAGCATGGCCGCAGTCAAATGACTGAAACAAGTAAAAGAGTAAAGAGAGAGTAGATAAAATCCAGGCTACATAGACATTATTCAGTTTCACAGATATATCTCCATTCTGGAGAGGATTAACAGTCTACAGACTAGTAAATCTTTGTCCACAGGAATGTTTGAACTTTCTGTGAGCTAACGAAGCACTTGTTTAGGTATATAGTGCTCCCACTGTTTACGTTGATGAACTGTTGTACACACCGATGAAGCCTCTTTACAGCCAGGTGATTTGATTTAATGATAGAAAGGTGGTTTATGAACTCCTGCTGATCTTCATTAGCAAGCTGATGTCCTAGCAACTTGAGACAGTCTTTGAAGAGATAAGGATTATAACAATAATGATTTTGATTTCAAATTCTGGCACGAGGCCAGCAATTTCGAAGGAGGAGATAAGTCAATTACATCGACCCCCCCAGTACTCAACTGGTACTTATTTCATCGACCCTGAATGGATGAAAGGCAAAGGTGACCACAGTGAAATTTTGACTTGGAATGTAGAGATGGGCAAAATGCTTAGCAGCATTTTGTCCAGCTTCTGCCCCAATAATATAATAATAATAATAATGATAATAATAGTATTGAGACTGTTTTCAAAAATTTCATTTAATGTGTTTTTGTTGATTTTTCTTTTTTTTTTCTTTCATTCAGGTTATGAAAGGTTTGAATTATCTGCGTGAAAAGCACCAAATCATGCATCGAGGTAAGCTTTATATATTGAGTGAGAGAGGAGAGGAAGAGAAAAAGAAGGGAAAATAATTATACAGAAGGAAGGACAGTAGGGGAAATAAGGAGAAACACGAAGGGGGAGAGAGAGAGAGAAACAGTGTGACATTCGGGTGATGTGTGTTTGTGTGTGTGAGAGAGAGAAGCAAGCTTTCATAATGAGACTGGTAGAGAAACTTAATGAGAGAGAAAAAGAGAGATAAGTATACACAGATGAGAGAGAGAGAGGAAGACACACTCAAAGAGACAGTAAAAGACACATACAAGGAGAGGTGGGGAGAGAAAGAGGAAAGAGTTGGATATTTTGTTGTATTGACTTTGAACCTAGTGACACAGTTGATTACTTTCCACTTGCATTATCTTCATTTAGTGGCATTAAACTATTTTTTGTGTTACCATATTTCTGTTGAAATGCACCCTTTTTCTTTCAAAATTAAACAAGGAGTATACCATATTTTCTGGCATACAAGTCAAATTTTTCAGACCAAAATTGATACCCAATCAAGGTGAGTCAACTTATACACTGAGATGACTTTGAAGGACTGAAAATTCCTTGTGAAACACAGTAGAATTTGGAAAGACAGTGACAATGTTAGAATGTTTACATCATAATCTATGTCAACTTGTATGCTGGAAAGTACAGTAGTGAAATAACTTCATTATTAAGCTGATGTTTGGGATATAAATTAGCATTAGATTTTAATTGAGAATTTTGGAAGTTTATGCCTTAAAACCAACGGTGGTCCTAAGCAGTTTGGTATGAAAAGGGTTAAAAATAAAAATCTTTGGTGTTAGGAAGGGCATCCGGCTGTAGAACCCATGCTAAATCAGAATGGAATCTGCTGCAGTTCCCCAGCTTTGCCAGTTTCAGTCAAACTGTCCAACCCATGCCAGCATGGAAAACGGACACTAAATGATGATGAAATCTGTCTTTTACTGTACAAAGCATAATTACCATTAAAGGGAGTACTGGTGGAGAATTAACTCGTGCTAGAGGCAGAGGTATATGATGCAAGAGAATCCAAACACACAGTCTTCATTGAAATAACCATAAACTGCTTTAGGGTTGTGTGTGTGTGAAATATTACTGATGGCTTGAGATTGGTTGTGAACTGTGTGGTTAACATCTTATATTCATATTGTTTAGCCCTTGGTCATTCTCACAGATCTCTGACCACAGTGGTCCAGCCATGACCATCCTGTCTTGTGTTTTCAGGATTAGGAATACATTATCTAATGATGTGTCCTTTGCCCTGATTCCTCTTTTTTTTAAAACTTTTTTTTGCAAAGGAATTTGTTAGTAATTTGGTGGAGAATTGGTTGCTAATTCTAGCAGGTCAGGCAATCATTTAAAGGCTATTATGTTGGCTCACACTTCTTACATTGTCTCACAAAATTGTGTCAGATAGGTCACCTGCAGAATTGTTAAGAGGAGAGGAATATCAAGTTAAGTGCCTTGCTCAAGATCACATGGGCAGTACCAATTCCTGCTCCATGGGGTCAGCATCTCATACACTTGACTTTTGTTTTTTTTTTACAGCAGATTATCTATGTATTTATGTGTTTTATTCATATATTTTATTTATCTCTTTATTATTGTTTTATTTTTGCTACCATCTTCGGTGCCTCTCTGAAAATAGATGTGAAACCTTCCAACATTCTTGTCAACTCCCAAGGGGAGATAAAGATCTGTGATTTTGGTGTCAGCGGCCAACTAATTGATTCTATGGCAAATTCTTTTGTGGGAACCCGATCATA
Organism: Octopus sinensis; assembly: GCF_006345805.1. Classification (NCBI taxonomy): domain Eukaryota; kingdom Metazoa; phylum Mollusca; class Cephalopoda; order Octopoda; family Octopodidae; genus Octopus; species Octopus sinensis. The sequence continues at coordinate 7,923,887 of NC_043012.1, forward strand.
CATGTCTGTAAGTATTGTTCCTTGTTTACTTCAGGCTTGTGTGTGTATATGTTTTGTCTTTTACTTGTTTCAGCCGTTCGACTATGGCCATGCTGGGGCACTGCCTTGGAAAATATTTAGTTCTACAAATCAAACCCCAGTACTTTTATTTTTATTAAGCTTGATACTTATACTTATTCTATTGAACTCATTTGCTGAAGAGATAAGTTACAGGGACGTAAACACACCAACACCAGTTGTCAAGAGGTGGTAAGGGGCAGACACAATGACACACACACACGCACACATAAGATGGGCTTCTCTCAGACTCTGTCTACCAAATCCACTCGAATGGCTTTGGTTGGACTGAAGTTAGAGAAGATACTTGCTCAAGGTAGCATGCAGTGGGACTGAACCTGGAACCATATGGTTGGGAAGCAAGCTTCTTACCACCCAGCCATGCCAATATATGAGATTAAGTGAAACACAAGGTTATATCTTTTGTTCCCTACACGATGTGGCTGTTTGCATCCTCTGCATTGGATGATCCGAGTGCTGTTATATGGTGAACCACAACGGATCATCAAGGTAACGGAACACCTTGTATTATGTTACAAAGGTCAAATGTCTCTGAAGTGAAACATACGGAATAAATAATATAAGCTTGTGTTTATCATAATTTCTCCTACATTTGTTCTGTATGTCATAACCTTTTACTACAGGCACAAGACCTGAAATTTGGGGGGAGGATGTCAGTTGATTAGATCGACCCAAGTACACAACTGGTACTTAATTTATCAACCCTGACAGGATGAAAGTCAAAGTTGACCTCAGTGGAATTTGAACTCAGAACGTAAAGACAGATGAAATACCGCTAAGCATTTTGCCCGGCATGCTAATGATTCTGCCATCTGGTAGTAACAAAACCTCTCTACCGGAAGCAAACTGGATGATGGTAATCTATGTGGAGCTCTTGACTCAACATCTAACCGTACGTGTTTGGTATTCTTCATGCAAGATGAGGAAGGGCCAATTTTTATCCCAAGCCATCAGGACAAGTGGAAAGAATGTGCTATGAAGCTTTTGAATAAACTCAAACATCTCCTCCAACTGAACGTGCTTTGGTTTTTCTCAGATGAGAAAAATTTCTGCTAGGATTAAATGGTGAAGACACAGAACAGCTGTTGGCTTGCCATGTCCCCAGAACATGATAAAAAAAAAAAAATCCAGTCAACATCATGGTGTCTGAAGTGATCACTAGTGACGGTGACCTTATGCCTCCATTCATCTTTCCACACGGCCTTAGATTCAACAAGAAGGCCTACATCAAGTGCTTAGAGGAAGTAGTGCTACCTTGGGTCAAGAGGGTGGCTGCTGGAAGACCCTATATCTGGCAACAGGACTCTGCACCACACAAGCAAGAGAACCCAGTTGTGGCAGTCAGACAATTTCTGCAACCACATCACCCCTAACATCTGGCCACCTAACTCCCCATATTATTATGTGAGGGGCACAGTTGAGCGAGAAACCAACAAAACTCCTTGTAATACCAAAGATGAACTGAAGGCAAGGATTACAGCTGCATTCACCAACTTAACCCTTTAGTGTTCAGATTACTCTGTTAAATGTAATATTTTTTTACTCAATTTCTTTTTAATTAATCCTGCATTATCTTAAAGTTTTTGAGGTTTCAATGATGTGATTGTTTATATTTAGAATGTCAATGTAGATTAGGTGTGAGAGGCCAGATATCACCAGTTTGAATATAAAACATAGAATATTTGGGCCGGATATGGCCGGTTTAAACACTAATGGGTTAAAGAAGGAGACCGTCCATAAGAGTTGCAGGAGATTCCGACATCTTCTGCAGCCCGTAACTTAAGCCAATGGTGATTTTATTGAATAGATTTACTGTTTAGTATTCCAAGAAATTTTTTATGTAATTTTGTTAAATATTTCTGTTAAAATGAGATGTCAGTGTTATTTTCATTTTTGCATAATTCATTTTTGCATAATTTAGACAATTTATTTACTGCATCCTTTATATTATTGCTTCTCTTTGCTGACAGCCTGAACGGTTACAAGGAACTCAATACACAGTCCAGTCTGATATTTGGAGCGTGGGCCTATCACTAGTAGAGATGGCCATTGGACGATATCCCATTCCCCCACCAGACCCTGAACATTTGGATAGCATATTTGGTGATAACTGCATGGAAGAACATCGGGAAGCTGCAATGACCGGAAAACCTCTTAAAGGTGATTGATTCATTAATGTTCTAATTAATCTGTCTTTAAGTTAATTATTTATTTGTTTGTTTGTTTCTAGGGTCTGGAGGTTTTTGGTTGTGGGTTGAGGCGTTTGTGGGTTTGTTTAGAATGAGATAGGGAACTCTTTTACTCTTTTACTTATTTCAGTCATTTGACTGCGGCCATGCTATAGCACCACCTTTAATCGAGCAACTCGACCCCGGGACTTATTCTTTTGTAAGCCCAGTACTTATTCTATCGGTCTCTTTTGCCGAACCGCTAAGTAACGGGGACGTAAACACACCAGCATCGGTTGTCAAGCAATGCTAGGGGGACAAACACAGACACACACACACACACATGCATATATATATATATATACATATATACGACGGGCTTCTTTCAGTTTCCATCTACCAAATCCACTCACAAGGTTTTGTTTGGCCCGAGGCTATAGTAGAAGACACTTGCCCAAGGTGCCCCGCAGTGGGACTGAACCCGGAACCATGTGGTTGGTTAGCAAGCTACTTACCACACAGCCACTCCTGCGTATGTGACTGTCATTTAAATATAGAGTATAAAAAAGTGAAATAGAGAAACACAGGTATTGTCTTACCAGGACACACCGTGTGTGTGTATATATATGTGTATATATATACATATATATATATATATATATATATATATATATATACACACACACCTTGGGTCCAGCTGCTTAGCTGCTGCCCACGCGATTGTAGGTTCAGAACGTATAACAGTCGTTGCTCTGTACATCTGTAGCAAGGTACATAACTCTGCTGGCTTCACTTCCCTTACCTTGACTGACATACAAAACCAGTTTTGCATTCAACTCCACAGTTGAGTGGTTGTATAGAGGGTGTTCATCCAACCATAAAAAGTACTTCTCCACCAAAGAAACCTCTCGTTTATGTAAGCTGGGGAAAATGTAAGATAGAAACACACGTGTGTGTGTACGTATAGTTTTCTGTATCATGTTTCAGAAGATAACTTGCTTTAACCTTTGGCATTTAAACCAGCTATATCCAAACTGGCTATGTTCAGTTTCTCACACCTAGCATTCAGTGTGATTGGGAAAACCAACATTCATATTGGTGAAATCTGAAAGCTGCAAGATAATCCATGGTTAATTCAAATCAGTGTGAATAAATAAATAGCCTTCACATTTGACAGAGTAATATTAATGCTAATGGGTTAATATATCACCTTTCTTTTTTGACTGTTTTCCTCGGAAGAGAGAGAAGAAAAACAAATGAAAGTTGTGTAATGTTAGGAGAAGAAAGGTGATATGTAATGTGACTAATACAAAAATTCTATTAACGACAAGACAAAGTTACACCTCATTTTGAATCACGAATTCAAATTAGGAAGGCTTTCACCTCTATTTCTAATAATAACTACTCTTTGGTTGTTGACCAGTCATGTGAACTGACTACACAGAATAAATCTACTAAGTAAGAGATGTGAGCATCAGCCATACCATGAACTTTCTCTCATGAAAAACATTTAAAGTTTTAACATCTGTTTGTTCTACTATACAAAAGTACAAATGTGAAAATATTTGAAATTATTCAAATTCTAGTATTATTAAATTGTAATTAACATGTTTGTTTAAGTGGCATTGTTGTCTAAAATTAACAATAGAAATGAGTATGTTGTTAACAAAGTTATTATCAACAATAGTGGTATAAGTTGTTCAGTTGTAAGTTTGTATATAAAAAAACAAACAAACAAAAAAGCATGATCTCTTATGAAAGATTTTGATTTTTTTCCTTTCTCCATGGTAATTTTGTAAACAATATCATAAATGTTATGACTTTTCTATGTATTTCTTAAATGCTAATTTTATCATTTTTACCAAAAAATTGCATAATTTATTCTCATATATATATATATATAGGTTGGACACTGCTTCTATTTTCTCAAGCAAAACATTAAAGTGCTCAGTATACATGTACAAAGCCTTGTGGGTCATTGTCTATATTCTCCAGTTTGAAACTTAGCAAAAGATTGCTGCATCCAAGTTCCTGGATGTTAGTATGAAAACTAAGACAGCACATACCCACCTCTGTATAGCATATACATACATCGTCATATTTCTTTCTCTCTCTCATATATATATATATATATATATATATATATATATATATATATATTAATATATATCCACCACATGACTATGTGACCGACCAGACCATCAGATGTTGCTACACATAGCTGGTCACAATGCGTTCGCATTGTTTTAGCCTTCGAATGACGCCACCCCGCTGGCTAAGCAAGCAGGCCAACAGAAGAAAAAGTGAGAGAAGAGTGGTGAAAGAGTACAGCAGGGATCACCACCCCCTGCTGGAGCCTTGTGGACCTTTTAGGTGTTTTCGCTCAATAAACACTCACAACGCCCGGTCTGGGAATCGAAACTGCGATCCTACAACCGCGAGTCCGCTGCCCTAACCACTGGGTCATTGCACCTCCATATATATAAATTATATGTAGAAAAATACAAACTGGGACAAGAACGTAAAACATTTAGAAGACGATACAAAAAACGGATGGGACATTCGAAGCCTTCAATCTTCAGTCAACAACCGGATCATCCTAGCAATTTCGGGATATCTTTTATATACCTGAAACAGCTGTAAGACTACCTTTCTCTTTATAAATGTCCTAGAAATTTTACACTGCCTTGGCTTTGTTGTCTCATTTTACTTAACACACACACACACACACATGTATGTGTGTGTATGATAAATGATAGAAAATGGAATGAACAACATTCTTAATTTTAAATTACTACAATTGTTTCAATACATTTTTACACCTGCAGTACATTGGTGAAATGTTATGTAATCATTATCATGCATCAAAGGTGTAAAATGGGCTTCTTCATGTGATAGTTTAAATAAGTCCCTCAGAACTCTACAGATACTATGAAATTCCTGATGTATAGCCAGTAGCCGAAGCATTTCCACTATTTGATGACATCAGATAGCCAATGACTGTCGACAAGCTTTGCATAGCATTTTACAAGATTTTTACCTGAATCTTTCTTTATATCTATATCTATCTATATATATATATATATATATATATTTGTATGTATACTATGTAAGTATGTGTCTGCCAATTTTACATAGCTATTTACATTAATGTGTATCTCCTAATTGTGTAAAAATTCTTTTCTTTAGCAGGTAACTGTGTAAGTTAATGTTGCTCTGTCAATGCCTTGAGTTATCATCTGTTTCAGGTTGTCCCGGGGGCTTTCAGGTGGTTACAGGTGATGGCCCCTTGCCTATGGCAATATTTGAACTGCTCGAGTACATTGTACATGAGGTAATCAAGTACAAGTTTTTGACCAGGCGCGCGCCCAATTGTTGCCGTTATGTTGAGTGAATTATCTGAAATAGTAGTCTCGATTCAGTGAACCGTATACATATTGTCTCTTTATTATTATTTTTTTTTGTTTATTTAAGAAAAAAGAAAGAAAAAGTTGGGTTGTGGTGTGGGATGGCTCAGAATCCAAATATTCAGAAACTAATTTGATATATATGTATATATATATATATATATATTATATATATATATATACATACATACATACTTACACATTCACATGCATACACACACACCATATTGACATCTATAAATTCATATTATTATTATTATTATTGGCCTGGCCCCCGTGCCGGTGGCACATAAAAAGCACCATCCGATCGTGGGCGTTTGCCAGACTTGTCTGGCACGTAAAAAGCACCCACTACACTCATGGAGTGGTTGGCGTTAGGAAGGGCATCCAGCCGTAGAAACATTGCCAGATCAGACTGGGCCTGGTGCAGCCTTCTGGCTTCCCAGACCCCAGTTGAACCATCCAACCCATGCTAGCATGGAAAGCGGACGCTAAACGATGATGATGATTGGCAGAATAAGTGGAGAATTGGATAAAATGTCTTGCAGTACTTAGTCACTGGTACTTTATGTTCCAAGTACTTTAGTTGATAAAATAAAGTACCAATCAAGCAGTGAGAGGTGATATAATCCACTGCTCCACTCCCCTGAAATTCCTGGCTATTTGCCTATGTTAGAAATTGTTATTGTTGTCGTTGTTAAGGTGGTGACCTGGCAGAGTTATTAGCATGCTGGGAAAAAAGTTTAGATAGTATGAGAGACCAAGTCGGAATTTGAACTCAGCATATGAAAGCATATGAAATACTGCTAAGCATTTTGCTTGGCATGCTAACGAGTCTGATAATAATCCTTTCTACTATAGGCACAAAGCCTGAAATTTGCAGGGGGAGGGGATTAGTTGATTACATTGACCCCCAGTGTTTCACTGGTACTTAATTTATCGACTCCAAAATGATGAAAGGCAAAGTTGACGCTGGTGGAATTTGTACTCAGAACATTGCAGCAGACAAAATACTGCTAAGCATTTTACCTGGCGTGCTAACGAACTCGTTGCCTTAACCCTTTAGTATTTAAACTGGCCATATCCGGCCAAAAGTATTCTGCCTGTTTTATGTTCAAACTGGCCAGATCTGGTCTCTCACACCAACCCTACAATGTCGTTTTAAAAATTAACAGCTTCCTCATCAAAATCTCATAGCTACAAGATAATGCATGATTAATTCAAAACAATGTGGATAAAAAGGGATTAATTTTGGCAGAATAATGCGAACACTAAAGGGTTAATAATAGTAATAATGATAATAATAATAATAATAATAATAATAATAATAATAACGATGGTGATGTCAATACTCTCACAAACTCTTCCACCTCTTAAAATCCCGCTGAATATTAAAAAAAATAGAATACAAAAAAGACGGGGGGGAGGAAAGAAAAAAAAATGACTGAGATCTGTTAGTAGTGCTGTTTTGTTGCTTGGTACAAACAAAGCTTTTTCTCAAACTAACCAAGGGGGCTACTACCTTGGAAGGATCAACTGGCCCCATTCCATGACTTCCTTATAGCTATTGCTGCTGCCACCACCACCACCACCACCACCACCGCCTGTACTACTGTACAGCTCCATCTCTGGATTCAGATTGTCTGGACTCTATAAAAGAGAAACAAAACAAAAACAAACAAAAAAAACCCAGCCTGCTTGTTTATTGTTTTTTTTTGTTTTTTTTTTGTTTTTTATTATGTGTGTGTGTGTGTGTGTATGTGTATTATTATGCGTGTGTTGTGTCTATTCTCTTTGCTCTGTTTATATTAAGTTGCTATTTTTTTCTGCTTTTTTCTTGCCTTCAGATAGCCGAAGTAACGTTAGCTTCCAAAGTCCACCAGGCAGTGACGGGCCTCGTCCGATGGCCATTTTTGAGTTGTTAGATTATATCGTAAATGAGGTACGTTGTGTGGGAAGAAAAAAAAAAAAGAAAAGAAAAAGAAAAAGAACGAAAGAAAAAAAAAAACACCGGTTTTTCTTTATACTAACCCATATCATTTTTTCTTCATCGATACATCATTCTTGCTATTTGACGCTCGTTACCACGGAGACCTCTATCTTTGGATGATTCCTTATCCTCAACCACTTCTCTTCTTCCCCCACACCCCTATCTGTTTGTTTCTGTCTGTCTGTCTGTCTGTCTATTTGTTCAAACAGGTATAAACATATGTGTTCATTTGTGTGTGTGTGTGTGCGCACACACACACACACACACACACACACGTTGGTGTGTATATGTATATATTTATACACTGCACATGGCTTGTGCAGATAGTGTTGCATGGTTAAGATGTTTGGTTCACAATAACACAGTTTCTGGTTCAATCCCATTGCACAGTATCTTGGCCAAGTGCTTTCTACTATGGTTCTACACTGACCAAAGCCTTGTGAATTGATTTGCTGGATGGAAATTGAAAGTAGTCTGTTTGTGTTTGTGCGCACACACACACACACACACACACACACACACACACACACACATGTATGCTGCACTTGAACATTGTATACAATAAGTTCATATTTTTACACACACACACACACACACACAAAAAAAAAATTCATCTATGCAATTTCCTAGCAAGGTTCAGGTTAATCTGAACCTTTAGAGAATGACACTTGGCCAAGAAACTACACAAAGGAATTGAAACAGAGACCTTGTGGTTGGAAAGACAACTTGTTTTATCATCCAGTCGTGTTGCACCTGTACACATACACCCATATATTATTTATACATATGGTCCCTGTTGTTATAACAACACAACACCATATAAAGCAGTGGTTCTCAACCATTTTTCACCTATGTACCCCTATCATCCCTCTTTTACTTGGGCGGACCCCCATAGCCATTTGATGTTTAAAAAAGGATCCTAATATATTTTTATGATATTATTAGGAATCGTAAGGCAGTGAATTGGCAGAATCATTATCGCGCCAGGTAAAATACTTAATGGCGTTTCGTCTGTCTTTACGTTCTGCGTTCAAATTCTGCCCAGGTCGACTTCACCTTTCATCCTTTTAGGGTCAACTCAGTTTTGCCAGATGAGTGGACTGGAGCAAGGCGAAACACAACACACCAGCAGGAATTGAACTCATGACCTTATGATTGGGAAATGAATAAAACTAGGTACTTGGCTTTAAGAGTCCTGGGGATCAAGGAAAAAAAAAGGGGCGTAGGTGGGGAACAGTAGACATCCAGTGAAATAATATAGAAATAGTGAATTATTATTATTATTATTATTATTATAGCTCAGTGAGCCAGCAAAATTGTTAGCACAGTGGACAAAATGCTTTGTAGTATTTCACCCATCACTACATTCTGAGTTCAAATTCTGCTGAGGATCTGCTTTGCCATTCATCCTTTCAAGGTCGAAAAATTAAGTACCAGTGAAACACTGGGGTTGATGTAATCGACTAGTCCCCTCCCCTCAAAATTTCAGGCCTTGTGCCTTTAATAGAAAGGATTATTAGGAAATGTATAAAAATTTAAATTATTTTGTGTATTGTAGGAGTATCACCAATTTATAGCATATAAATTCTTACAAGAAAAATCTTATAAGGACCCTCAAGGGTCATGTGGATCCAGTTGAGAACAACTGACATGTAGCATGTTTCTTCCTCTCCGTTGCATGTTCTCACATACCATGAATTGTCACCCAGAATTGTTTGCTCTGCTCTGTTTTTCCTTCCTGTCACCCTGTCCGTTTTCTCAACCTCCTTTGCACTCACTTGTGACACTGATTCCTAGAACCACCAAATGCACCGTCTGTTGCATCACTAAGCATTATTCACCAACATTTAGTCACTACTTGACCAGTGGCGAAGAGTCTCTGTGCTAATGCTTGACCTGCTAGTAATCTTAATTGTATTTCCCTCTGAACACACACTACTGTCTTAAAAAGAAGTGAAGGACACATTAAATGACATACATTATCTCTGCACAAAAGATGGGATGGTCATGTTTGGAATGCCTTTGATTATAAACCTGCACAGTTAGAACTAACATAGGCGTAGGAGTGGCTGTGTGGTAAGTAGCTTGCTTACGAACTACATGGTTCCGGGTTCAGTCCCACTGCGTGGCACCTTGGGTAGGTGTCTTCTACTATAGCCTCGGGCCGACCAAAGCCTTGTGAGTGGATTTGGTAGACGGAAACTGAAAGAAGCCTGTCGTATATATGTATGTATATGCGTGTGTGTGTTTGTGTGTCTGTGTTTGTCCCCCTAGCATTGCTTGACAACCGATGCTGGTGTGTTTACGTCCCCGTTACTTAGCGGTTCGGCAAAAGAGACTGATAGAATAAGTACTGGGCTTACAAAGACTAAGTCCCGGGGTCGATTTGCTCGACTAAAGGTGGTGCTCCAGCATGGCCGCAGCCAAATGACTGAAACAAGTAAGAGTAATTATATAAAGGTCTGAATGTCACATAGCCCATAGTCTTGGTATATGATAGGGATTGTATAAAAACTACAACACCTGTTGTGTGCATGTCTACACACATGTATGTTTACACATGTATATATGCACAATATTGTGCGGAAGATCCTAGTGCTGAGTAACTGTCTCAGTACACATAATGGAGATTCACTTCTGCACGGGCAACACGGAACTACTCATCTTCCTCACTCACTGAGTATACATTATGTGTGTGTGTATAGATGTATATGAACGCATGCACGCACACACACACACACACACACATATATATAGTTGCTATATACACAAGGCGGCAAGCTGGCAGAAACGTTAGCACGCCGAGCGAAATGCGTGGCCGTATTTCGTCTGCCGTTATGTTCTGAGTTCAAATTCCGCCGAGGTCGACTTTGCCTTTCATCCTTTCGGGTTCGATAAATTAAGTACCAGTTGTGCACTGGGGTCGATGTAATCGACTTAATCCCTTTGTCTGTCCTTGTGTGTCCTCTCTGTGTTTAGCCCGTTGTGGGTAGTAAAGAAATATATATATATAGTTGCTATTGTGTTAAACTGCCATATGTCCAAATTGGGCCAAATGTGTGGGGTTTTTTTTTCCAAGGTTTAATTTTATTTGCTCGATCTTTTGGTCAAACTATCGTATCTCCAGCTGCTTCAGATGCCAAGGTATGAAAATTGTGAAAGTGTAGTACTATGGGTTAGCGTTTTTCAAAAGTATAGTAAGCCCCACATTATGACAGTTTTGCAAAAATATTTCTGACTGAAAAATATACATGCATGGAATTACGATTTTATGCACCCAATACCTTATTAGTGTTAAGATGTGTTGCTTAATGTAAAAAGAAATGGAATGGTAAAACTATTTTTTCGTTTTCTGAAAAAGCTACGGTTTGGACTAAAGACACTTTTGTGTAATAGCAGTGGTGTGTGTGTGTGTGTGTGTGTGTATCAACATTTAATGTCCATTTTCCATGCTGGCAAGGCCAGGAGCTGCATCAGGTTCCATTGTCTGTTTAGGAAGGGCATCCAGTTGTAGAAACAGTTGGATGCCCCTCCTAATGCCAACCACAGGGTGCATTTTACATGGCACCATCATCAGCACTTTTTACATGGCACCAAGTATCAATGGGATATATATATATATATATATATATATATTATATATATATATATATATATATATATATATATATAACACACATACACACACAAAGGGGGTGTCGAAAAGTCCTTGGCTTTAAGGATATTGTGAAAAGCCTGGTTGGAGGCCTAACCTTCCGAGTTCTTTTACAGGGCTTAGAAAAACTGAAGGACTGCTGCAATAAGTGTGTGAATCTGAGAGCGGGATATATTGAATCAAATCATAATTAACTGATCCTCCTGTATTTTCTTGTACCCAAACTCAGGAGCTTCTCAGCTAGCCCTATATATAGGTAGCACGTAAGAAAATCAACCTTGAATGTTGGGCCTCACGGAAGCATAGTGGCTGAGTTCCTTTCAGGTGTTGGGCCTCATAGAGGCATAGTGGCTGAGTTTCTTTTGAGCGTTAGGTCTTATTGAGGCAAGTGTTTGAATTCTTTTCGAGCATTGGGCCTCATGGAGGCAAGTGGTTAAGTTCCTTTTGAGTGTTGGGCCTCACAGAGGCAAAGTGGCCGAGTTCCTTTTGCATGTTGGGCCTCATGGAGGCAATGGCCAAAACCTTTGGCATTATGTTGTGCTTGAGAAGACCCATCAAGCCAAGCAAAATCGCAGTTGTGGCAAATACCGGTGTCATGCAAATGGCACATAAAAACACCCATTACACTCTGGGAGTGGTTGGCATTAAGAAGGGCATCCAGCTGTTGGAAACCATGCGAAATCAGAATGGAGCCTGGTGCAGCCTTCCAACATGCCAGCCCAGTCAAACCCTCCATGCCAGCATGGACAACGGACATTAAACGAAGATGATATATATATATATGTGTGTGTGTGTGTATACATACACATATGTATATATGCACACACATACACACACACACATATACATACCCTTGCTCTAGTTGGTATGTAAACATTGTAAAAACTGCCTCTTCTCTAAAATTCTCTTCTCTATAAAATTCTTTACTTAGTTTTGTCTACTATGGGCACAGTGTCTATATTAGACTTTCTTATGGATTAGATGTACAGAGTGGCTGTATGTGTGTGTGTATGTATATGTATATATATATATATATATATATAATATATATATATATATATATATGATGACTGTATTGTGTAAAAAAAATCTTGAACCTATGTATTTTGAGAGAAAGACTGTATATAAAAACTTCAGGAGTATCTTAAAATTTTTTGATATATTATGATCTGAATATATTATATATTCTGATTATATTTAATTAATATATTATATTGAATAATATGTTATTTGTTCAACATTTTGAAACTAAGTTCTTTAGATGAATAGTTAATTATGATCACATAATATTTTGCACTAATTAGTTACTGTTAATTATGAGTATAATTCCTTGGATTAATTAACCTTGTTAATAGGGATGAACCAATTTCATTTTTAATATTTACAGCTATGCTTCATTGTAATTGTTTTGATTCCCAGGCATCATCAAGTATTTTATTCCCTAATATCTCTGTTATACTGGATTAGATTAAAACTAGTCTCCATTAGTTTTATACTAAACTAGCAGTATCGCCCGGCATTGCTCGGGTTTGTAAGGGAAATAACTATATAAGCATTTTTAGAGATGTAAAGTATAATAGCCATCTCAATGTGGCTAACCACAAAGGGTTAGATCAGGAGATGAGCAGAAAGTCTCCGTATCTACTTTTTACGTTCTGAGATTTAATAATAAATTTTTAGAGAGTTACTTCCCTTATATATGCCAAAAATGCATTAAAATGGAAAAAAATGATGGTAATTTTTTTTTAAATTGTAGACTCATCATAGACGCGCGCTAATACCCAGAAGGGCTCGATATGAATCACGACTATAAAATACCCGGTTTTGGTTAAACTGCACCACAAAATGTGGGAGTAGTTAGGAATCTAAATTGTAGGAAACAGACAGCACACAACCTCTCTTTTATATATAAAGATACAGTAACTTTCTTATCCACTAGACTACTTAGTTTTCAGCTTGAATCTGATTCAGTACTTCATCATTATCATTTAACATCCATTTTCCATGCTGGCATGAGTTGGATGGTTTGATAAAATAAAGGTAACATTATCTTCTTCAGTCTTGCTTTAATTGCTAGTTTCCTGGTTTCCATGGCATACAAATTTGCCAGCTGGATGGGACGCTGGTATGTTGCAGAATTACTCATTTTTGCCAACTGAGTGGACTGGAGCAACATGAAATGAAGTACTTTGCTCAAGAACACGACTTGTCCTGGAATTGAAACCACAGTCTTACAATCATGAGTCCAACACCCTAACCACTTATCCATGAGCCACCTCTTGACAAGAGCTGGTAAGCCAGAGAGCTGCACCAGGCTCCAATTGTCTGTTTTGGCTTAGCTTCTACAGCTGGTTGCCCTTATTAATGCCAACCACTTTACAGATTATACTGAGAGCTTTTAACATGGTGCCAGCGTGGGTGCTGTTTATGTGGTGCCTGGAACAAGAACGGCTGATGATGATGTGATTGTAATGTTAGATCCCTTTTTGTTTTTTTACCAGCCTGTCTGAGACCACTCTTGGTCCTACTATATCATCATCATCATCGTTTAGCATCCGCTTTCCATGCTAGCATGGGTTGGATGGTTCAACTGGGGTCTGGGAAGCCAGAAGGCTGCACCAGGCCCAGTTTGATCTGGCAATGTTTCTACGGCTGGATGCCCTTCCTAACACCAACCACTCCGTGAGTGTAGTGGGTGCTTTTTACGTGCCAGATGAGTCTGGCAAACGGCCACGATCGGATGGTGCTTTTATGTGCCACCGGCACAGGGGCCAGGCGAGGCTGGCAACGGCCACGAACGGATGGTGCTTTTTACGTGCCAACGGCACCATTTTTCTAAAGTGTTTTAAGTAAAAACCTTCCATCAAAATCTCATGTAAATTTATAACCCAATCACCAATTTAATAAGGAATTATTAACTAAATTCTCTTTTTTTTTTTTAAATCAGTTAAAACAAAGCCAGTGCATTTCAACAGAGATCTGTTAATAAAATGGCTGAAATATATCTCATTACCAAAGATCAGGTTCATTTGTTGCTATTAATGACTTATTTCTACCAAATATCTATGTAGGAACAACTTGGATGAAGCTGTCATTTCAATAGAATGCCACCCTTCCCCCCACCTTCCTTCTCCTTTCTCTGTGGAGTTAACTTTCTCAGCATCTTCTTCATCATCATCATCTGCTAAATTTGTATTTTTTACCATTTCACTTCATTTTTATATTGCATGTTTTGCTAAATGTTTATGAATTACTATTTACATGTTGTGTATGTGTGTACATATGTGTGTGTGTGTGTGTGTGTGTGTGTGTGTGTGTGTAGATTGATGTGGTGTACAGATTTTATATATTATGAAAAAGGAGGTAGTCAATATTTTGGGTAATTATTTAGTGCTTTCATCTTGTTTTAGACCTTCATCATTCCTGAAGAATCTTTGAAGTGAGATTTAAGTGCCAAATAAATAATTTTGAATACCTCCATTTTCTTTATATATTTATATATTTACACACACACACACACACACAACACACACACACACACACACACATTGTAACCTAATTTATGTGTATGTATGTGTGTGTATATATATGTGTGTGTGTGTGTGTGTGTATGTGTATATATATATGTGTGTGTGTGTGTATATATATATGTGTGTGTGTGTGTATATATATATGTGTGTGTGTGTGTGTGTGTGTGTATATATATGTGTGTGTGTGTATATATGTGTGTGTGTATATATATGTGTGTGTGTGTATGTATATATATATATATATATATGTATATATATATATGTATGTATGTATATATAAATATGTGTGTGTGGATAGATATAATACACTCACGCATGTAATCTATTTTGTGTGTGCAGCAAAAAAAACACCTTCTGTTCTTGTTAGACATTAGGCATTTCTGCAAATGGCACTGGTGTGTGCTGGTTCAAGCCATAATGGTAATTGAAAAAATGGTAAACACAGTTAACAACATACTTTTGACTAGAGCAGTGTAGGTGTTGTGTTTACTGATGATGTGTTTATCAAGAACAGTGAACAAATGGATTTTTTTTTTTTGCCACACCATGCATATATAAATCCATATACATGAATGTGTGTATATATATATATATAGTATTTTAATACTTGCTTCCTCCCTTCCTTTTTCATTGTTCTTTTACCTCCTGTATTTCCAAATCTATGATAATTTTCTAATCCAGGTTAACACCAAAGATCGAGGTCTCCAAAATACATTCTTTTTCGTTTACTGTTTCTTCATTTCAAAACTTCTTTGTTTCATTTTTGATTTTTTTTTTTTAATAGAATTTCTTTGTTCATTTCTATTTAAATTTCATAAATTTTTTATTCTTAGTTATAATTTTGAAAAAATTAATTTAGTAGCGACCATATATTTTATTTTTCTATATTTGTTTAAATTTGTTTTATTTTTTTTAACGTTTTTTTTTGTTTTGTTTATTAGTTTAGCATCTGCTTAACTAAATGGCTTTTCTAGTCATTATAGTAGCCATGACACAAGTTCTATATAATACCTCACACAGCCACCGTGTTTTGTCCCACCCCCACCTCCTCACATAGAAGCAGCTTTTTTTCACTGGCCTAAAACTCTGAGTATATATGTCAACACATTGTCAAGATTTCACCAAATAATAATAATAAAATAATAACTCTTTATCTGGGATTTCCCAATCCAAACAGATCAGGTGCTAGAGTATAACAGACCGGACCTAGTTGTGGTGAACAAGATGCACCACTTGTGCTATCTAGTTGATGTTGCGTACCCCTTTGACCCACAAATCGTCAAGAAGGAAGGTGAAAAAGTAGATATATACAATCCTCTTAAGTACGAAATAGCCCGGCTATGGAAAATGAAGAAGGTGAAGATAATGCCAATTATTATTGGTTCCTTGGGGACAGTATAAAAAGGCATCAAGAGGAATATAAAAGGAAATCGGAACAGAGTGCCCGGTAGAATTATTACAAAAGATTTGCCTCCTTGGCACACCCAGAATAATAAGGAAAGTATTAGATTGTTGAAAAGAACGGATAGCATGGTATTGTAGGCTGCAGGTAGTAAGCCTGCTATGCATGTAAGACTCCAGGAGATAAAAAGAAATAATAATTCTTACTACTATAGACACAAGGCCTGGAACTGGGGGCAGAGTAAGTCAATTACATCAATCCCATTACTTTAACTGGTGCTTATTTTATCGACCCCCAAAAGGATAAAAGACAAAGTCGACCTTGACGGAATTTGAACTCAGAATGTAAAGACTGACTAAATGCCACTAATAATAATAGTAACAGCAGTAATCCTTTCTATTAAAGGCACTGGGCCTGAAATTTTGGGGGGAGGGGACTAGTCGATTACATCAACCCCAGTGTTTCACTGGTACTAAATTTATTGACCTTGAAAGGATGAATGGCAAAGTTGACCTCAGCAGAATTTGAACTCAGAATGTAGTGATGGGTGAAATACTACAAAGCATTTTGTCCACTGTGCTAACAATTTTGATGGCTCAAGAGCTATAATTATAATAATAATAATAATAATCATTCACTATTTCTATATTATTTCACTGGATGTCTACTGTTCCCCACCTACCCCCTTTTTTTTTTCCTTGATCCCCAGGACTCTTAAAGCCAAGTACCTAGTTTTATTCAGTTCCCAATCATAAGGTCATGAGTTCAATTCCTGCTGGTGTGTTGTGTTTCACCTTGCTCCAGTCTACTCATC
>NC_043012.1:7943430-7960930 GCF_006345805.1 Octopus sinensis
ATGCCCCGCCCCATTTTACCATTAATTACACTTCCGTAATGTACATTATCCTTTGTTTCATTATTAGTGTTTGTTAACGTCTAACCTTTCTTTATTGCTCCCCCCACTGTTTTACTGTTGTTTCTTAATGATGTATCCTTTTTTTTTTTTTAATATCTCCATCCACTAACCTTAATATTGTTCTTGTTATAATTAGCTCTGAAAATTAAATTTCATTATTTTCAATCAAAATTACAAAAGATTATTTATTGATAATATTAATTATTTGTTTATTCTCATCTGTCTTTTTGATTATGAACCGATAATTCTAAATGCAAGATATATATTGTGTGAGCATATGTGTGTGCGTGCAGTATGTATGTATATGTGTGCGTGCGGTGTGTATGTATGTATGTATATCTTTTTAGATGATTTTTTTTATTTACTTAACGTTCAGTGTTACATTGTCTCTGTGTGTTATATATTTTGTGTGTGCACACTTGCATGGAACATTCTGTAGGCTTGTGTGATGTTTACTAAGATTTTGTTGTTGCTGTTGTGTGACCCTTGGTGAGCTCTGGTCAGACAATCCCAAAGTAGTCGCAGTCAGTGAGCCAGATGACAAGACATTACCCACAAATTCGTCTTCCCAATTATACAGTATTACATCTGTCTTGCCATCAATGCACAGTTTGATGTGCAGCAATTCACTGCTACCCATTCCAACATGCAGTGATGAATCACGTGGTGAGTACAGTGTAACACAACCTGGACATGTTGCACACTCTCGTCTTCCCATTTCTGTACACCTGTAGAGTCTGTGGATGGCCTCATTTGAGGTGGGCAAGGTGGAGTGAGTCAATGGAATAGTTGCTGTTTCTCTGCACTTACTGGTGGTGGTGTGCATCTCATTGCAGTATTTGGGACCAAAGGCAGTTGTTGCATCTCTTTCTATGAGGTAAGAAACTCCCAAGAGAGGTGAATAGTAGGTCTTCAGAGATGACCCCACTCCACCTCTGAGGAAAGTGTTTTGGTCCTTAACTTCTTATTCTCTAAGGTGTGTGTGTGGGGGGGGTGTAGGCCACATTCAAGTCATGACACTTGGGTACTCTGGGTACTCTTCTGCTGATACTTTTTTTATCTACTTGGATACCAGAGACTTGTGCATTTAACCCTTTAGTGTTCAGATTATCCTATCAAACATAATGCTTATTGATTCCCATTGATTTGAATTAATCATGCATTATCTCATATCTTCAAGATCTTGATGGTGTAATTACTTAATGTAGAATAACATTGTAGGGTAGGTGTGAGAGCCTGGATCTGATCAGTTTGAACATAAAACAGATTAACTATTTTGGCCGGATATGGCCAGTTTAATTACTAAAGGGTTAAACTGCTCTAAGATTCCAACACCTTTCTGTTGACTCAGTTTTCAAACTTACACTTAAAGAACAAATAATGTTGGTTGTGAAACATCAACACTATCACTATGTGGGTATGTGTGTGTGTCTGTGTATTCTTTGTTTGGCTGAATGAGAGTAGTAGTAGTATTATAAGTGTTCTTGGTTGTTTAAATGTTTGGAGGCGATTTATCCATGTGTTAAGCACAAACTGTACTTAGAGATTGTAGCTTACTGATGAAATTAAACTGTGCTCGTTGCATGCCCAGTTGGTCTTTCATTTTTGTTGTTTTTTTCTTTGTTGTTTTTTTTTTTTTGTTTCCTTGTATTGGTAGTGTGTAAACATAGTCTGTGTACAACCAGTTATGATGTGTAGTGCAGTCTTTATTGTTCTTGCTACTTCCTTATGGCTTGTTGTGGAGAGGGAGATTGGGTACTCAGGTAGGACTTGTGTAGTGTGTAATAATTTCAATGCATTGTTTGTACATCATTACAGTTTTTACCTGTTGACCAAATGTGGTTACCTGTAATTGTGCCAATTGTGTTGGTTTGCTTTCTTTACCATGTCTTCTGTGTGTCAGTGTGTTGCGAAGGTGTTTCATATGACACCTAGTATTTTTTATCTTTTTTTATTTGTGGCATGTTTACATTGACAAGTGTGATTGATGGCCAGGTGTATTTGGTGTTCTCAGGTGTTGCTTGTCGGAAGGGATTTGGTAGGGGGGGGTCTTGAAGCTTGTTGTTTTTGTTATGTTGCCAGGCTTCAAAGGGGTTCTGTTTTTAGAGTTGGAAGAATTGTTCAGCAATGTGTAGAGAATGCTGAACGGTCAGAGAATGTGATGCCATTGCTCATGAGAGACAGGCTGTATGTTTTGTTCAGAGTGTGCGGTATTGTGTAAACTCAGGTTGAAGAGAATGGATGAAAAGCCAAACCTCTCTGGTACTTTACCCAGAAAACCTCTACTTCTGGATGTGTTGTTCTTGCAACATACATAGGTTTTGAGGCATAACAGACACTTTTTGCAAGCCAGCATTTTTGTGTTGTTCCTTAAAATGGTATTGAGTATATAAGGCGGCGAACTGGCAGAAACGTTAGCACGCCGGGCAAAATGCTTTGTGGTTATTCGCCTGCCGCTGCGTTCTGAGTTCAAATTCCACCGAGGTCGACTTTGCCTTTCATCCTTTCGGGGGTCGATTAAATAAGTACCAGTTACGCACTGGGGTCGATATAATCGACTTAATCCGTTTGCCTGTCTTTGTTTGTCCTCTCTGTGTTTAGCCCCTTGTGGATAGTAAAGAAATAGATATTGAGTATTTTTATGTGAGTGAAAAATCAAAGAATGAGGTTGAAGGCTTTACTGATGTCAATCATCATCATCACCATCACTTTAACATCCACTTTCCTATGCTCATCAGTAGCCGTGAGGTGCAGGCTGCTGTCCGTCTTCTCCTTCCTGGTGAGTTGGCCAAACACGCCCTGTCCCTGAGGGTACCAAGGCTATCACCAAATACCCTAGCGGCAAGTAAACCTGCTTAGTTTCTGTTCATCGAATACAGAACTTATTGAGGCCCATTTTCTACACTCGGATGCCCATCCTCTCATCAGTCCTCACCTGTTTCCAACTAAGGCAATATTTACACATGCCAGAAATGCTTTTGCAAAAAAATGGAAATGGATGCCACCTGCATGATGATAAAGCTCATTTACAACTATCATGCGATGGCGAGACAAAGACTGACTAACAGACAGACACGCTATATATATATATATATATATATATATATATATATAATCAACCACACATGCACTTAGTGTCTATGCCATTTGTGTTTGCCTGTAGGCTGCAATTTGGCATGCTGGAGATCACTTCCTCAAGGCACCTAGTGTTCAAACACCTGACAATGATGGACAGGTGTTTGCTGTCCATGACTTTCAGGTGTTTTAACACCAGTGCTGTGAGACACTAAGCATATACATTAAGTAGACGTTAAAACAATGATTATATTCATTCAGCAGTAGAAATTAGTTGTGATGTCCCTGCTACCAAACTGTATTGTCTTTTGTTTTTCCCTTGGATAACAATGCTGGAATGGAGATGGGAGGCCTGTTTGCATGGGCAACTGCTGGTCTTCCATAAACAACCTTGCCCGGACTGACATCTCGGAGGGTAACTTTCTAGCTGCTATCTCATGTTCATTCATGACCAAAGGGTGTGAGGGTCTTTATATATATATAATATTTATTATTTGAGGGAATAAAATCCAAACTTACAAGGAAAAAGAATTCAATTTAGAAATACTAAATTAAATTCCACACAATATAATAAATATATAAAAAATATTAGAAAAAAACCCACGTTTTATCAATTCAAAATGAATAATTAAATTACACCATCTAGAAAATTACATATAATAGAAAAGTTAAAATTAAAATAAAAATAAAAAGTAAAGATTAAGTAAATTACCTATTATATACATTTTTATTATTTTTGTAATTTACTTAATCTTTACTTTTTATTTTAATTTTAACTTGTCTATTATATGTAATTTTCTAGATGGTGTAATTTAATTATTCATTTTGAATTGATAAAATGTGTTTTTTTTGTTATATATATATATATATATATATATATATATATATATATATATATATAATATGAGGGGGTACTCAATAAAACCAGAATTTTGCAGTATTATTTTATTCACTTACTTTTACATGTTTACACTTTTGCCTTTGAAGTATTCTCCATTTGAAGCCCTGCATCATTCCAGATGCATTGTCCATTGTTAGAAGCACTGCTGCTGGAACACATTTTTTTTTCTTCACCTCTTCCACATCTGCAAATTCCTTAGCACCAGCTTTTGTCACCAGTGATGACCTTCAAATAAAAAAGGTTTGGATCAAATTACAACTGTTCTTTCAGTTCACGACACGCATTCAATCATGACTGCTTTTGATCTAGAGGGAACCACATGTAGTTCTAAACATAAAGAGTAAAGACCCCCTTTGGTCATGAATGACCATGGGATTGCACCCAGAAATTCCCCTTGGAAGCACAAGTCCTGACAAGGTTGTTTATGGAAGACCAACAGTCGCCCATGCATACCAGTCTCTCCTCACCACAACACTGATGTTATCCAAGGCAAAGGCCAATACGTGAGCAAGCGAGGCACGAGTTTTGCTGCCACTCTTTTCATTCGCAATTCCTCATTCAAAATAGGAGGAGTTTCAGGACACTGGTCACATCAACAAGTTCGTTGATTCTTCAGCGACAGTCCTCCAACATCAGTTCATGAATTTCCGTGATGTTTTCGTTCGGGAGGTCAATAGTCGCTCTGAAAAAGGTTGGTCTTCAAGCGACCATTCCTAAAGCATGTAAACCTCTCATAGTGTTTCGCTCATGGCATCATCCTTGTAAGCTGTTTGAAGTATGGCAACTGTTTTGGCCACTGTTTTCCCCAGCAGAAAACAGAATTTCATGGAAGCCCGCTGTTCCTTCATTGCATCCATCACAAAAATCAACGAACAAGGAAGAAGCACTTCAAAAACAAAGATGCACCACGTGGTTGAAGGACTTCGGTCAATCAATAGTGTCAGTCATCAGACTTATGCGTGAGAGTCACGTCAGTGGCTCCTAGCAGTGGAAGCCACACATGAGCTTGTCTTATAGAAAATGTTTCTGGTTAATTTTGGGTACCCCCTCGTGTATATATATATATATATCTGTGTGTGTGTGTGTGTGTATATATATATATATATATATATATATATATATAGTTTGTCCCCCAGAAGCAATTGTCTGCTAGTGATACTGTGATACTATGAAACCACCACCACCAGTAGTAGTAGTAGTAGTAGTAGTAGTAGTAGTAAAAAAGCACCATCTGAACGTGGCCGTTGCCAGCGCCGCCTTGGCTGGCTTCCGTGCCGGTGGCACGTTAAAAGCTCCATCCAATCATGGCCGATGCCAGACCCCCCTGGCACCTGTGCAGGTGGCACGTAAAAAGCACCCACTTCACTCGCGGAGTGGTTGGCGTTAGGAAGGGCATCCAGCCGTAGAAACTCTGCCAGATCAGACTGGATCCTGGTGCAGCCCCTGGCTTCCCAGACCCCGGTCAAACCGTCCAACCCGTGCTAGCATGGAAAACGGACGTTAAACGATGATGATGATGTGTAGCTAAAACTGTTGGGAGTGTGGTTTGATGAATTGCAACGATCTCCTTAGTTCTGTTAGTCTGAAAGTATTTTCGCTTCTCCAGGCCACTTTGAACAACAAATCAAAATATAAGGTTGGCATTGTTGTTGCTGTTTAGCCCCAGGTTTTCCTTGACTGAGCAGCTTTATGACCAACTGCATCCCAGCAGGATTAGATTGTCCAGTGTATTGTATGTTATTTAAGAATGGTAGGGCATAATTGGAATGCAGTTAGGTCGATATTTCTAGGAGGTTCGGTTGTGTTGGTTTGAAGGGAAGACATGTCTAGTGCTAAGCCCTTTGTTATTTATTATTCTAATGATGATACATCAACAGTTCACTTTAACAAAGGAGCTTCTATACCAGCAGTTCTCAGATGTGGCTTCCAGGGTCACATGTGGCCTTCGAGGATCTTTCTGGCAGCCCCTGACACTCTTCCCTCTATAAATATGATAAATTTTTCTTTAATTGAAATGTTTTACTTTTTTTTTTATTGGTGTGGCATCCTGAAAAAAATCCAGGTTTTGGATGTGGCCTGAATAGCAAAATGGTTGAGAACCCACTGCTCTATACAGTGGCTCAACCTACAAGAAGTAGCTGCCAAATCAACCTCAAATATGTATGTGTTAGATTAAAGACTAAAACAGTACTAAACACGATTAACATCTACTAGAAATTGTAGGATGTAAACAAACTAAATAAATACATAAATGTATCTATGCATCTTCTTCATAACTCCTTAGTTTCAAGTTGAAAATTCTAATTCTGTGTCATGTTGTGAGGGGCTGGTTATCTTCTTTGTATTAACATCCATCACTAGAGGGAACCACATGTAGTTCTAAACATAAAGAGTAAAGACCCCCTTTGGGTCATGAATGACCATGGGATTGCACCCAGAAATTCCCCTCAGAAGCACAAGTCCAGACAAGGTTGTTTATGGAAGACCAACAGTTGCCCATGCATACCAGCCTCTCTTCACCACAACACTGATGTTATCCAAGGCAAAGGTAAAGGAGACGATACAGCTTGGCACCAGTGATGTCGTAACTCATTTCTACAGCTGAGTGAACTGGAGCAACATGAAATAAAGTGTCTTGCTCAAGAACACAACACGCAGCCTGGTCTGGGAATCAAACTCAGTACCTCCTTTATTGTGAGCCCGACGCTCTAACCACTGAGCCATACATAATGGTCATGTCATGGTTGGAACCCCTTAGATCATAGATTTGCTCAGTCTGATTAGCAGTCAGTGAGTTTGATATATTAAGGATTTGCTATTAATGTGACCTGTTGAGGCAAGTGAAAATCAAATCAAATCAAAATCGATGAACATTAATGGAATTTGTATTTTTGTGGTACCAGTGCCGGTGGCACATAAGAAAACCATCCGAACGTAGCCGTAGCCAGTTTCGCATAGACTGGCCTCCGTGCTGTGGGCACATAACAAACACCATCCGATTGTGGCCGTGCCAGCCTCGCCTGGCACCTGTGTCCGTGGCACATAAAAAAACACCATCTGAGCGTGGCCGTTCGCCAGCCTCGTCTGACACCTGTGTCGGTGGCACATAAAAAGCACCCACTACACTCACAGAGTGGTTGGCGTTAGGAAGGGCATCCAGCTGTAGAAACACTGCCAGATCTGACTGGCCTGGTGCAGCCTTCGGGCTTCCCAGACCCCAGTTGAACCGTCCAACCCATGCTAGCATGCAAAGCGGACGTTAAACGATGATGATGATGATGATGTGTGTGTGTGTGTGTGTGATATTTTAATTATTGTGTCATGTAATTATGATTAGTAGTCAGTAAGCATGTGTGTGCGCCCTCTAATAATTAGTAGTCAACTAATGAGAACGTGTGTGGTGTTGTATTTATGATTAAATACTAAGCTGGTCCTGCAACTACTTTAATCTTATCGAGAAAATGCTGGCGTCAGGATAAATGGTTTTGTAAATTTTCAGGTGTGAATGTATTTGAGATGTGTGTATATAGGGTGTGTATAGTTTCAATGTGTGGCATGTGTATGTATGTGTACTGTATATACTAGTTATGTGTGTATGTGTGCAACATGTGTACGAGTTGCCTATGACATGTATATGAGTAGGTTTTGTGTATGTGTGTTTAACCAAGTGTTAAAGTGTGTATCTTGTTGCTGTTAATATTAATCAAATATTTTCAATGAATTGTTTTTCATTTTTTTAGCCACCACCTTCGTTACCAAAAGGAAAATTCTCTCCAGAATTCATAGATTTTGTGGATAGATGGTAAGTCACTGTCATCATTGTTGTGATCATCATCATCTTTTTTTATTGCCATTCTCCTTACAAGAACTCATTACAGCTGTGTCAAACAAAAGCATCATCTCTATTTGGGGTGGACTTAATAATCTATCACTTGCTTTACCCCACTGCCACCACTCAACCTAAGGATACCTACAGCAGGGTCCACTCTGTTGTAAGCAGTAGGGCATGGGCCCTGATCTGAAGATAATAGATGCAGGCATCGCTGTGTGGTAAGAAGTTTGCTTCCCAACCATATGGTTCCGGGTTCGGTCTCACTGTGTGGCACCCTGGACAAGTGTCTTCTTCTATAGCCTCAGGCTGACTAAAGCTTTGTGAGTGGATTTGATAGATGGAAACTGAAAGAAGCCTGTCATGTGTGCATCTGTTTGTGTCTATGTTTGTCCCCTACAACCACTTGGCAACCAGTTTTGGTGTGTTTATCTCCCCCATAACTTAGTGGTTCGGCAAAAGTAACTGATAGAATATATACCGGACTTAAAAATAAAAAAAGTACTGGGGTCGATTCATTTGACTAAAAAATCTCCAAGGTGATGCCCCAGCATGGCCACAGTCTCATGGCTGAAACAAGTAAAAAGGTAAAAGATAACCCTGCACATATCCTGCAATCAATCTGACCACTCTACGAGGCCCTGGGGAAAGTCTTGAGCATTGCCCTTCCTGGGAAACTGCCCTGCCCCTTAACTCTTTTAAAAGAGAAAATTATAAATTTAACACTCTATGATGGATGGATCCTATGCATTCACAACAACAACATTAACCCTTTAGTGTTCAGATTACTCTGTTAAATGTAATACTTTTTCACTCAAATTGTTTTGAATTAATCAAGCATTATCTTATAGCTTTGAGGTTTCAATGATGTGATTGTTTATTTTTAGAATGTCAATGTAGGTTAGGTGTGAAAGGCTAGATATCGTCAGTTTGAATATAAAACATATAGAATATTTGGGCCGGATATGGCCGGTTTGAACACTAAAGGGTTAAGTCCTCATTTTTGCTATTTGATCTAACAGTTGAAAGTTGCATGTTATCATGCCCCAGTGAACACATAAATTTCAATATGATCCTTGCCCTTGATAGCAGGTGATAGTCACTTTCTCAACAGACCTGCTATTCTACACCCAGTTTAAATTTAGTTTTAGGAACCAACAATGGATCTTGTATGCCTCTACTTGACTTGCTAGAAATAACAAGCTACATTCTCCTTCAGATCACATCATATCATCTTAAAAATGTACTCTTAGAAAATCCCAAATTAGGGTTATTTTGGAGATTATTAAAATGAAGGAATGGTCATGGCTGGAATATCTTCAATCCTCAACTGATGTTTTAATCATTGACTTTGAATGGATGAAGAGGCTGAGTTGACCCCAATAGAATTTGAACTCAAGAATGCAGACTGTTGAAACAAATACTGCAAGATGTTCTATAGGTGCATACATAGCTGTGTGGTAAGAACCACAGGGTTCTGGGTTCAGTCCCACTGTGTGGCACCTGGGCAAGTGTCTTCTGCTATAGCCTCAGGCCGACCAAAGCCTTGTGAGTAGATTTGGTAGGTGGAAACTGAAAGAAGCCTGTCGTGTATATATGTATATGTCTGTGTTTGTCCCCTCACCATTGCTTGACAACTGATGCTGGTGTGTTTACGTCCCTGTAACATTAGCAGTTTGGCAAAAGATACTGGTAGAATAAGTACCAGGTTTACAAAGAATAAGACCTGGGGTTGATTTGTTTGACTGAAGACGGTGCTCCAGCATGGCCGCAGTCAAATGACTGAAACAAGTAAAAGAATAAAAGAAAAGAATGATGGTCAGCCAACGTTACTCTGCATGGACCATGGGGCCATTTTCCTGCTCTCTCTAGCGTATATATTCCTTCTTGGATGGGATGCCAGTCCGTCACAGGAATACTCATTTTTACCAGCTGAGTGGACTGGAGCAGCAAGGAATGAAGTGTTGTGCTCAAGAACACAACACATCACCCAGTCCAGGAATGGAAAGCGTAATCTAATGATCAGGAGTCCAACACCCTAACCTCTAAGCCATGAACCTCCACGGTTCTGTATGCTGTATTTCACCAATTTGCTGTCTTTCTGTGTTGGGCATCAGATAGCAAAAATTGTTACATCATCATCATCATCCACATATGTATGTCTCCATTCATCCATCACAAGGTCCAGTCCTTGTTGTGATGTGGTGGCTTATATGCATCAATGACCCTGAGAGCTATGCCAGCAGAACACAAGCTCCTGGAAAGGCTTTTCATGCTGGACAGGTCAAATATGGACCACTTCTTTCTAAAAGTAAATTCAGTTTCCACTGGGCCAAGACTGCTACCTAGAGGGAAAAAAAAAAGGGGCTAAGATACAAAAGTTTTGATGACAATTCAAAACTAACTAGAGCTGGGATATATAGCCCTTCCCTTAGGGAAACTTATAGTGCAGCATAGCAATATCTGAAAGGAAACAAAACATCCTGCATTATATGTTAGGCCCTTATCTGAAAACCACAAGTGAGGTGGAAGAGGGGTTTCCCTAAAAATATCTGGAAGTGGGACACTGAGGGAGGGTTCTTGAAAAAGCAGGGATCTAACTGGAGGGAAGCAGAAAAGGTAGCCCAGAGTAGAGAATATTGGAGAAAAGTTGATGGTCCATGCTCCATAGGGAACAAGGGGCTTTAACCTCTACATCTTCACCCTTTTTTTCTTTTTACCACATGGGGTAGCTATATGGCTCTTGTACTGCGAGACATTTTTCTTGCCCCCCCTCACCTCTCATCATGTAGCATAAAGCCACCTCCTTCAGTGGTGGTGGTGAGGGCTTGTCTTGTGAGGTAATTAGTGACCTCACTAGCACTCAGTACACTTTCTATATATAAAGTGGTTGGTGCTAGAAAGGGCATCTAGTTGTAGAAACCATTCCAAAGCAGACATTGGAGTTTGGTGCAGTCCTCTGGTTCACCAACTCCTATCAGACTGTCCAACCCACAACAGCATGAAAAATGGACATTAACCCTTTAGCATTTAAACTACCCATATCTGGCCCAAATATTCTACCTGTTTTATGTTCCAACCAGCCAGATTTGACCTCTCATACCTACTCTGCAATGTCATTCTAAAAATAGATGATCACATAAAAAGCACACAGTACACTTCTATATATAAAGTGGTTGGTGTTAGAAAGGTCGAAGAAGTGGCTGTGTGGTAAGTAGCTTGCTTACAAACCACATGGTTCCGGGTTCAGTCCCACTGTGTGGCACCTTGGGCAAGTATCTTCTTCTATAGCCTCGGTCTGACCAAAACCTTGTAAGTGGATTTGGTAGATGGAAACTGAAAGAAGCCCATCGTATATATGTATGTATGTATGTATGTGTTTGTCCCCCCCCCATCATTGCTTGACAACCGATGCTGGTGTGTTTATGTCCCCGTAACTTAGCGGTTTGGCAAAAAATACCAATAGAATAAGTACTAGGCTTACAAAGAATAAGTCCTGGGGTCGATTTGCTCGATAAAAGGTGGTGCTCCAGCATGGCCTCAGTCAAATGACTGAAATGAGTAAAAGAGTAAACGAACCCCACATCTGAAATCTCAAAGCTATGAGATAATGCAGATTAAATGAAAACAATGCTATTAAATAAGCATTACTTTTGACAGAGTAATCTGAATACCAGAGGGTTAAACCGGCCATATCCAGCTCAAATATTCCAGCTGTTTTATGTTCAAACCAGCAAGATTCAGCCTCTTGCACCTACCCGACAATGTCATTCTGAAACTAAAGAAACACGCCATTGAAATTTCAAAGCTACAAGATAATGCATGGTTCATCAAAAACAATTTGAATATATAAGCATTACATTTGACAGAGTAATCTGAATGCTAATGGGTTAAATGATGATGATGATGATCTGTCATAACTTCAGAATTCTCTAAATCAAAGATAAATATACATCATCATCATTATCATTTAACGTCCATTCTCCATGCTAGCATGGGTTGGATGGTTCGACCGGGGATCTGGGAAGCCAGAAGGCTGCACCAGGCTCCAGTCTGATCTGGCAGTGTTTCTACAGCTGGATGCCCTTCCTGACGCCAACCACTCCGTGAGTGTAGTGGATGCTTTTTATGTGCCACCTGCACTGGTGCCAGGCGAGGCTGGCATCGGCCACGATTCGGATGGTGCATTTTACGTGCCACCGGCACGGAAGCCAGTCAAGGCGGCACTGGCATCGGCCACGATTCGGATAGCGCTTTTTACAACTACAACAATTGTAGTTTGTTTTGTAGAGTGAAAATACAATATATAAAAAAAACACGCGTGTGCACACACATTAAGGTGGTAAATTAGTAAAATTATTAACATGGTACAGGCATTGTTCCGGGTTCAGTCCCACTGCATAGCATCTCGGGCAAGTGCCTTCTACTGTAGCCTTGGGCCAACCAGAGCCTTGTGAGTGGATTTGGTGGATGGAAACTGAAAGAAGCTCATCATATATATATATATATATGTGTGTGTGTGTGTGTTTGTGTCCCCCCCCCCACTGCTTGACAACTGGTGTTGGGGTGATTACTTCCTTGTAACTTAGCAGTTCGGCAAAAGATACTGATAGAATAAGTACTAGGCTTAAAATATATAATCCCTGGGTTGAATTTGTTTGACTAAAAACCCTCAAGGTCATGCTCCAGCATGGCTGCAGTCAAATGGCCGAAACAAATGAAAGATATAAGAACATTAAGAGAGAACATTTTGCAGTATTTGTTTCCACATTCTGCATTCTTGAGTTCAAATTCCATTGGTGGGGGCCTACCTTGCCTTCTCATCCTTTGAATGAATTCCAATATTTTAAATCTGGGTTTGTCCCCGTTAATGGGGTTGGGCAGATCTACCTCACTCTAACAGTAACTGCTCTCACAGAATCTCGCCATCTTGCCTAGTTTTGGGCACCCTCCTTCCTCAAGCCAACCCTCCCAATCTCCCCCTCCACCCGTCCCCTTCATGTTTTCTTAGGTCGACTTCACTTTCGCAGTTCATTCACTTTAAACTCAAGCACTCTGCAGGAGTGGCTGTGTGGTAAGTAGCTTGCTTACCAACCACATGGTTCTGGGTTCGGACCCACTGCGTGGTACCTTGGGCAAGTGCCTTCTGCTATAGCCTTGGGCCGACCAAAGCCTTGTGAGTGGATTTAGTAGATGGAAACCGAAAGAAGCCCATCGTATATATGTATATATATATATGTTTGTCCCCCCAACATTGCCTGACAACTGATGCTGGTGTGTTTATGTCCTCGTAACTTAGCGGTTCGTCAAAAGAGACTGATAGAATAAGTACTAGGTTTACAAAGAATAAGTCCTGGGGTTGATTTGTTCAACTAAAGGCGGTGCTCCAGCATGGCCGCAGTCAAATGACTGAAACAAGTAAAAGAGTGAAGAGTCAGAGTATCCTTCCTCAGCACATGTCCATACCACTGCACTCCATTTGCCCTTGCCAGCTGTTCCACTGATTCCTCCAACCACAGCATCCCCATCAAGTTCTCAGCCTTTCTTCTTATCCAATAGTTTCACACCACCCATAGCTCTCTTGATCCTTCTCAAAATTGTCATTTCGCTTTCCCTCAGACTCCATGTCTCACTCCCTTACAGCATTGCAGATCTCATGCAACTCCAATAAACCCTTCCTTTCAGAGACAATAATTGAAGTACCAGTCCAGTGATATCATAGGCATTCTAGCCATGACCATCCTTTCATTTTAACCATTTTGTTACCATATTTCTGTTGATACGCTCTGTGTTTCTTTCAATTAATTTTAAATATAAGAGTTTAGTAAAATAACTTTGTTATTATTAAGCTAGTGTTAGGCACCACTAATTGTGACTAAGATTTTAATTCAGAACTTTTGAAAACAAGACATTTTTAGGATCTTTTCCGTTTGAACGGCAGTTTTTTCTAGCGGTGTCAGCTGAAATTGTCACCCATAATTATGACCCTAGTATTGATCTGTTGCATTTCAATCTATTTTAGAGTTATGGTTAGTTAGGGTAAGGGGTGGGTGGAAGGGTATCTTTTTTTCTTCACAAATGTAAATAAACCCAATCTGTTTGTTAAACGAGGGACATATTCATACGGCACAGAAAGTTTTCACCTCAATAGATGGTCATTGATTGGTTGAAATTGCCGAAATGTAAGAAATTGAAGAAAAAACAACAAATATCTTACAAACTATAGAATTTTCTCAATAAAGCCAAGAGAAAAAGATGATTTATAAACACATTCTACCAGTATACGAAGTTTAAAATTTTTTAGTTACCTAGAAATTATGTTAAAAACTGCCGTTCAAACCGAAAAGATCCCATTTTTACTTCCGAGGTGGTTTCAGGTGGGTTGGTAACCCTTATCTAGGACCACATTTTCTAATAATTGAACTGCAAGACTTGGTGGTGTTTTGTATCTGTTACCTCCCCTCTTACTGCATGCATTGCTCTAGCATGGCCACACTCAGTCCCGTATCTGGAATCGGTACAGGCACATGTAACAGTTTGTTAATACATGTCAATGTTTAGTTGCATTTTGTCTGTCTTTACATTTTGAGTTCAAATACCTCCAAGGTTGACTTTGCCTATCATCCTTTTGGGGTTGATAAAATAAGTACCAGCTGAGCACTGGGGGTCAATGTAATTGACTTAATGTAATTGCCGAAATTGCTGGCTTTGTGTCAAAATTTGAAAACAATATGTTTAAAGTTAATCAACGCAAAATAAGATCAAATGAGTAGAGAGATCAAATGAACAGAGAGGAAATAGAATCATATGGTAGAAGGGTGAGGATAGTGGGAGGTGATTTTATTGAAATGCACAGCTATGAACTGGGTTCAATCCCAGATCATTAGTGACAAAATGATTTTATAATTATGAATTTATTAATAAGTGTTACTTAGTTTTTTTTAAATCTTTTTTTAATGAAGTTTTGTTTATTTTTATTTTTTTCACTTCTTTTTTAAAGCTTGAAGAAAAATCCATCAGAAAGGGCAGATTTACAGTCACTGAAGGTAAATAATTCTTTCTCTCTCTATCTATTTCTCTGTTTGTCTATCTGTCTCTCAACCTGTCTGTGTGTCATTCCACCTCTCTCTGTATCTGTCTGTCTATCTACCTATCTGTTTATCTATTTGTGTGTCAATCTACCTCTCTCTCTACCTCTTTGTCTATATACCTACCTATCTATCAATCTATTTGTGTGCCTGTCTGTCTATCTGTCTACTTATCTATCAATCTGTCTGTCTGTCTGTCTACATACCTATCTATCAATCTGTCTGTCTGTCTGTCTACCTATCTATCAATCTGTCTGTCTACCTATCTATCAATCTGTCTGTCTACCTATCTATCAATCTGTCTGTCTACCTATCTATCAATCTGTCTGTCTACCTATCTATCAATCTGTCTATCTGTCTACCTACCTATCTATCAATCTGTCTCTGTCTACCTAGCTATCAATCTATTTGTGTGTCTATCTATTTCATATATGTGCATCATTGTTATTAACATCATCATGTTTTAACGTCCATCTTCTATGCTGGCATGGGTTGGATGATTTGACAGATTTAAACAGCCTAAGGACTGCATCTTGCTCCAATATCTGTTATGACAAATGTTTCGACAGCTGTTTCTGCAGTGTGAAGTCACTCTTTCTTTTGTGGCACCAGCACCAGTGAGGTTGCCATGCAGTTTGCATGACTTAAGATTTCTTCTGACAGTAGAGAGGGAAGTGGTTTTAAGCTAGGATATGAGAAGTTAAAAGTATGAACAGGTTTTCTGCTACAGAGGAATTACATGGCTACTCACACTGGGTGGGAGTAACTGAGGCAGAGCTAAAGTAGCAGTGATGAGGTATTGGGATGCCTCTCATGCAGATACCTCGGTTTACCTCTCATACGAATACTTTGGGTTACTTCGTATAAACACCTCGGGTTGCCTCTGATGTAGGCGCCTTATTATGGCTGTGTTATCCGCAGATTGGGTGGCCTCTACTATAAGTAACTTACTCTGGTTCTGCTCTGGACAGTTGGTAATTTCAATGTACAATATATATATATATATCCGCTCAGTCGAAGTTGACTCTTGGTTACTCCATGGATCAGTGTCCTCCAGTCAGTTCATCCTGGGTCGCTTCTTTCAGATTGGCTATGTCCATTCCGGTATCATTCTTGATGGTGTCAAACCAGCGGGTTCTTGGTCGGCCTCTTCCTTTCTTGCCACTGACCATTCCGAGCATGATGTCCTTCTCCAGGGATTTTCTCCGCATAATACGACCAAAATATGCCAATCAATGCTTGGTGATCCTAGCTTCTAAAGTAATTGTTGTAATTGTATATTTATCTTCAGTTAAAAGAATGCTGGATTTATGATTGTTCGTCATCTTTTTCATATCTTTCTTCTTCTTCTGGGTGCTTTTTATGTGGCACCAGCATTAATTTGTAAGGTCACCGAGTAACTCACAAAACCAGACCCATCAACTGAGTAGAGTGATGTATTGAGGGAAGTGGCTTAATGCCAAGTGATACATAGCTACCCTAGTGGAGGCGCAATGGCCCAGTGGTTAGGGCAGCGGACTGGTGGTCATAGGATCGTGGTTTCGATTCCCAGACCGGGCATTGTGAGTGTTTATTGAGCGAAAACACCTAAAAGCTCCACGAGGCTCCGCAGGGGATGGTGGTGATCCCTGCTGTACTCTTTCACCACAACTTTCTCTCAATCTTACTTCCTGTTTCTGTTGTACCTGTATTTCAAAGGGCCGGCCTTGTCACTCTCTGTGTCACGCTGAATATCCCCGAGAACTACGTTAAGGGTGCACGTGCCTGTGGAGTGCTCATCCACTTACACGTTAATTTCACGAGCAGGCTGTTCCGTTGATTCGGATCAACCGGAACCCTCATCGTCATAACCGACGGAGTGCTTCCATCCACATAGCTACCCTATTAGGTAAAGAGAGAAAATAGTGAAAATGTCTGGGGATAATCTCAAGTGACAAGGAAGGTGACTATGAGAGAAGTGGTACAGAATATTGGGTTTGCAAAAATTTGATGGATAGACGTGGTAATAGGTTAGTCCACATTACTCTGTAAGGAGCATAGGGTTGGCTTCCCGGTTTTTCTGGCATGTATATTCCTCCCTGGATGGGATGCTGGTCTGTCACAGAATTACTCATTTTTTTTCCCACTCGAGTGAACTGGAACAATGTGAAATGAAGTGTTTTGCTCAAGAACACAATGCATTGCCTGGTTCAGGAAAGGAAACTGCAATCTTATGATCATGAGTCCAGCACCCTAACCATTAAGCCATTTGCCTTCACTAGAGTGCAGAAAATGGTGAGGCCAGTTGAGGGTGTGGTTGGCCGTGGGTATCAGTTGAGGGTGTGGTTGGCCGTGGGTATCAGTTGAGGGTGTGGTTGGCTGTGGGTATCAGTTGAGGGTGTGGTTGGCTGTGGGTATCAGTTGAGGGTGTGGTTGGCTGTGGGTATCAGTTGAGGGTGTGGTTGGCTGTGGGTATCAGTTGAGGGTGTGGTTGGCTGTGGGTATCAGTTGAGGGTTGTGTGGTGGCTGTGGGTATCAGTTGAGGGTGTGGTTGGCTGTGGGTATCAG